>NW_024355205.1:24864418-25464418 GCF_902729225.1 Pteropus medius | reverse complement strand
CTGTTTACTCTTTGAAACTAACAGTGTCATAAAAATAACAAGCTGTCTTCCTGGCAATGTACCTCTTTATCGTTGTATTGATATATATGAGAACATGATTTGGTTTCATCAGCTTATTCCCAGGTTTCTGTTGTTCTCACACCTTCAGGTGTAGTCACATTCCTTGCCTGTTACAAGGAAGAATGAGTCATAGAAAATGTCAAGAAAAAAGAATTCGGAATCTGAGCTGAACTCCAGGCAGGATCACAAAGTAAAACAAGGAATTAAAAAAACAAAAAAACAAAAACAAAAAACCCCAAACAATAAAAAGCATAAATAGCATATAATTATAGGCATTCTGTATAAGGCAAAGGAAATTTTTTATTTCTCCCTGACAATGTCTTCTGAACTTCCAGCCATGTTTCAATGGAAGTTCAAATCAAGTCATTTGTTAACTGTAATACTGTCTCATAGGAAAAAAAAAAAAAAAAAAAAAAAAACAACATGGTGAAAACTCAAAAACAATTAAAACCCAAAAGCTTTGAATTGATAGTTTGCTTTAAAAGTTTTTCTCCATCCGTAATCTTTCTATTCCAAATAAAAAATTGTATTTCAGGTTCGTATGTTGGTCAGTAAATACAATGAACTGATACATTAAACAAATGGTCTTTATATCTCTTCAGTAAAGTAATCCCAGCAAGAACAGGACTCTATGTCGCTCAGATTACTAGGAAATACTGCTAAGTGGCAGGAGTGCTGGGGACAAATGGCTGCCTGAATCTCACTCTTCTAACTTTAACATCTTCCTACAGTGCAACCTGAATGCTCCAAATTCTCACGTCTTTGGGGATCACCTTTACTTTTTAACGCAGCCAACACATAACACAGCCTGGGTCATTTTCCTATTGGTGGCAGCAAATTCTTTCCTTAATGAGGATCTTGTCCTTGGTAAGTTTGAATACCCCAGGATCCTTACGTATCCCATGAGTCCATCCTAAGTGGCTGCTTGTCATCTCTCATTTGAGCTTCCTGTTTGAGTGTTCGTGCCCTCTTGTAATCTTCTGTCTAGTCAATGATCCTCTGCACAGTGTTACATTACATGCAGAGTCACAGCCTCCACCCGCTCTGGTAACATACTCAGATACACCATTCTCCAAAGCAAAAGGCAAAAAAAAGCTAAAACTGTCGTACGACTTTAAAAAACAGTAAGAATTGCGTTAACAGTTACCGCTGCTCCTTTGAGTGCATCTATTCTCCTTATTCCTTCTGGCTTCCCCTTGTCCACTCTTTTTTCTTTCCATCGCTACCGTGCTGCTTCCATGTTCCCCACCCCGCCCCCCAGGAGCCACTTTCAACCATTTTGTCACTCCCTAAAGTCCAAATTTCAACCCCAGACTCAGACAAATAAATGAAACCTTCCTGTCCCCAAGCAAATTTCACTTCCTTTATTCTGTCCCTGAATTATTGATTCATAGCACCTGTTCCTTCAATCACAATCCATGCTACCCACATGAGATATTCTGTTGTCTGGAGCTTGAACTAGCAATCTCAAGAGCTGATAATACTTTTACATGGCATTTGTTCAAGATGTGTCTGTGAGTAATGGCTATGTCTTTTACAACCGCCTGACTTGTGCTTACCCAGGCGGTCCCTTCTGGTATTCAGGGGGAGATTGCCCCCCAAACAACTTCTAGTTTCCACCCGGGAAGACAGAAGTGGCTTCTGACACAAATAGTGCCTTTTTTAACTGCAAAATTTAAAGATGCAAATTCATCTTCTGCAGCAACAACAACAGAAACTTCTAGAAATTTTAAAATAAAGATCGTCACCCTATACACAATGTTGGAAACTACTGATGTGTTTCGTTAGGTGGTAGCCCCCTCAGTACATGGTTTGTTGTAGCATCATCTTTCTATACACAGTCACATCGACCTTAACATTGACCAAGATCAGCAGATTTCTTATGGTTGCATTTCCATATTTTATGCTATTGTAACATATTTTAGGCATAATCTGTTACAAGAAGTAACTGATTTTGTAACAGAAGCACTAGGGATGGATGGGACACTAGAGAGCAATGTAAAATTTAAAATATTTGCAGTTTAAGAATTAAAAAAAAAAAAACTACTTGAAAATTTCCTTTAGAGACATCAACCAAAAAGTTAATGAGCATATATTGCTGAGAATTCAGCTGTTAGGCCTGGAATTAATTGATCTAGGACTTATAAGTTAGACGTTACTTAAATCTAAAACAAGCCTCTGTTATTAAAACACTTCAGTCATTCTTTCTGAGGATATCATATTCCTAATAAACCTGAATGTGCAGTTCTACAAGTCCAAAACCTCTAGGATTTAAAAGAGAGACTGATTCATATTTATGAAAATTCAATAACTCTGATAGATAACCCATAGCAACTGCAGTGAGAAAATAAATATAGTTATATGTTTGATGAAATACCTTTAAATATTTCTTGTACATAGAAGTAATCTTATTTATTTAATTAAAACAGTCTCATGCTCGCAACATATGCATTATATTTTGGTAGAATATAAAATCATATTCATTTACTTCTCATTTGAAACAAATATGTCTCTCTTGCTTGCACTAACATTGAATCATTGCAAAAATACTTCCTCACACCCTTGGTTTGCTAGCTGCACAAAATTCTCCTTTAGTATATCCTGCCAGGAGGAATAGCTGTTCTCTATCTTCATGACAGAATTTATCAAAGGGGCTGTGCTTCATGACCTGTCCAGTGACAGTGTTTCAAGAAAATTTGCTGATCGAAAATAATGTGTCAGCCTACTACTGGGCATTGCTCAGGTAAATCTCTCTTTTTAACAGCCGAGAGTCACTTCGTCTCAAAATAACTGTACATGCATTCTCGCAACTGTAGTTTGGAATATGGCTTTTCTCAAATGACTCCTTAGACATTTCTCAAGATATTTTGAAAATATTTTTAAAAGATCATGAAAATGTGTTAGTAAATATATTCATGATCATGTCCAAATGTTGACTAACTCAGAGAATATTCTATGGTGCTTCACCAGTGCCCTTTAAAAGTTATTCAAAATCATTCTTAGCTGAACTTTGAAAAATGACTTGATCTTGAAAACACTCAATTGTATAGGAAAGGGCCTTGGTTTAATAATATATCAATGGGCGATTCAACTAGAATTGTTTTTGGAGTGATGGCCTCTTATTGACAAAAGTTCCATGCTTCTGAACAAATACCTCGTTTTTATTTTAAATTATGTGTACTTTAATACTAATACACAAATTTAAATACATTTTTATATTTCAAGTTTTATGTTGGAGTGTTTAAAAATTTGGATGTTGTGTCAGTTGAGTCTTCTGATTGAATATTGTAAAACACTATTTTTGTTTGACTTTATCCAAAAAAGCAGTAAGAGAATTTCAGTTCATTTTCCTAACTTAGCAGATATAATACACAGACTATATATGATTTTAAAAAAAATTCTGGTTTATGATCTTCTATGGCCTTAGATGGAATTTCACAAGTATTGCTATATTTATGAAGATAATATGAGCTAAATGTGTTCTAAATGTGGAATTTTATGAACATGTTTTGCTTAGTTTTTAAAATTAATTTTTGATATTATATCTAAGTGTGTATGTATGTGTTTGAGAGAAAAATCTCATAAATAGAGTGAAATTATATGGTACAGAGTGGATTTTTAATTATTTGAGGGTTCATCCTACAAAAATAAGAAAAATCCTTTCTAATTTATGAAGCAAAAATTCAGAAGTCAAATACTATGTCAAATGAAAAAATTCTTATAATGTTCTTTCACAAATCTGATATAAGAAGCCATATTAAGAGCTTAAGCCATATGGAGTCTACATACACAGAAATATGAGTTCAGAATGTAAACACTGTTGTCAATGCCAACAGTGTTTTGAGGGACAGTAGTTTTCAAAAGGTTTTTATGCTTCGTGTACCTTAGAAGAGAAAACAGGATCCCAAATCAAAGTAACAATTCACACATTTTTAAATACATTCCATGTAGAGATAGAGTTAAGAGGTCCTAGATTTACATATCTTAATATCTAATATCATTAGAATCATAGACTGTTATAATGGGGAACATAGAGATTATCTAATTAAAAATTTTCACTCAATATATGTTGAAAGAGGATACCAAAGAGGTGAGATGTCTTCCCTATGGCCATTTGGGGAGCTCAGGTTGAATTTTTGGAGCTGTACCTCACTGTCTTTTAATCCACAGATAAGGCTTTCCATATCATGCCTCTAAATTTGCTTCTGAGCTAAGTATCTGTGTGTTGCAGTGCCCAAGGGCTAAGGCATGACAGCCTTTACTGACTCATTTTCCTCATCATGTGAACACCGTGAACAACGTATGTATAGGTATGAAATTGTTCATCAGCAAAACCAGATGCTTCTAGACCAGGGGCAATGCTCACCTGGGCATCAGAGGAAATTATCATTGAAATTTGTAGTAATGGGTGAAGACTTTTTGAAAAAGTACTCCACATAGAAATGTGTGCGTGTGTGTTTCCACTCAAGAGGGCCATCAAAATCACCTTTTTAGCGTCTCCTTCTGTCTCACTTTTCTCACCTCTCACCACCCACATCCCTTCCCATTCCATCAGTGAAAGAGAAAGAGCCATTCTTTGGTTTTTGGAAGTGGTTCCAGTACACACGTTTATAGCCTTACATCGAAGGAGCATTTATTGCCTCACATATTTGCTCAGATCCACTAGATGGGAGTTCTATAAAACAGGATTTTTTTGTCATTTTTGTACCCTGAACAAAGGATGGTACACAGAAGACACTCAATAAATATTTGCTGAATGAAATAGCAGTTGATAGAAAATCAGAATAAATATAGTTGTTAGTAAAAGAGGTCCTAAATTTATGATTGTGAATCTCGAACAAAATTCAGACAGACAGAATTTTCTATTAATTGACATTTTATCATCATATAAGGAAACTCAAAATTCAAGACAATCGAGGGTAACACTGAACCAAATAATAAAAATGAAGCCATCTTCTCTCAGAGAGCACCTACACATTTCCTTTACCCGTATATGATTAATGATTTCAAAAATTTTTTGGTAAGAAAAACATAGAAATTGCATAATAAAATATAATTGGCTTATCTACAATTTTATTTTAATAATTTACCTATTTAGTGAACACTTCTATATCACAGTTAAACTAACACTAATTGCTACATGAAGTCCTCATAAAAGAATTTTTAAGATACTTTAAGAAGTCTCTAGTTGGGCCAAAAAGAGATTGTTAAAGAAGGTTTTGTTTCTTAGGTTAGAAAGAAAAGGTAAAGAAAGTTTCCTACCCTAAGAGGTCTGATTAGGACCTGCTCTTATTTGTGTACCACCTTTGTTATACTGCATGAACTGCATACACAAATATGAATAAAAATACAGTAAATTTTAAACAATGCAGTATATTAGTTTCTTATGACTGCTGTTACAAATTATCATAAACTCAGTAGACATAACAACATAAATATATTCTGCTATAGTTCTGGAAGGCAAAAACTCAAACTGGATCTGACTCGGCTAAAACCAAGTTTATGTCAGAACTATATTCTTTCTGGAAGCTCCAGGGGAGAATATTTTCTTGCATTTTCTACTTAGAGGCCGCCTACATTCCTTGGCTTGTGACTCCAATCACTATCTTCAAAGTTAACTGTTTAACATCATCTAATTTTCTCTCTCTGCTTCTGTGATCACATCAGCTTTTTTGAATCTCACTCTACTTCTTTCTTGTTATTTGGACTCTTGCGATTATAGTAGATCCACCTAGATAACCCAAGATAATCTCTGCATTTCAAGATCCTTAACTTAGTCACATCTGCAAAGTCTTTTTAGCCATGTAAGTAACTTATTCTCAGATTCTGAAGATTATAATATATTTACAGAACCATTTTTTTTAGCCTACTACACTCAGGATTTTATTTAAGATTAGAGAAATGCTTAATTATTATAAAAATCAGTAAAATTCTTGTCATACCAATTTATTGTTCTATTGCACAAATTCCCAACCATGTGAAGGATGATGGAAGAGGCACTGTTTATGAAATAAAAAATTTAAGAACTTAATAGATAACATATATTTAATAAATACACATTACATGAATAGTTTATTATTTTCAATGGATCTTTGATTTTTACTTTCGATCAAATGGAAAAACATTAAGGCGAGATTCTTTACAACTCTGACCTCAGTTATGACGACTAACATAAGGAAAAAAGACAATAACCAATGCAACCAGATAGAATTTATGCCATTTTACTTTAATCTATAAGACACCAGACATGCTAAAATTCTCTGCTGACAGGATTAAATAAAGACGGAACTCAAAATCTGTGGTCCTTTCTTAGGACATGATACAGGCTTAACTTTATGGGTTAAAAATGAATTACTCCTCATCTTTGTTAACTTGTAAGTGCTAGTAATAATCACTCTGGTTCAATCAATGCAATATATGCTGAGTAAAGATTTTGATAGGACAAAGGAATAGAGTATTTGACAGACATCGTTGATTGATAACATAGCTAATACAAAAATAATTACCTGACATGCCAAAATTTGCATATACCTGTAGCTTCTGGATCTGGATTTTGACATGATACATTTCTAAATTCTTCAACTCTATTTTTTCTTGAGCCAGAAATCTTGTTAGAAGGGGAGTTAATATAACACTGCTGGGATCTTCAGCTCTTGACAGTATGTTGAATTAAAGAAATTAACAAAAGAGCTAAAAATGAGGCTTTAAACATACTTAAAATTTTTCCCATTTCCAACACGATTTGATGTAGGTTTGTATTTTAGAACAGAGGACTTTTCTCACATCATAAATACTTCTATTTATTGACTCCTGATTTTTTTCTTTGCTAGGACTTTTCTTCAGTAATTCACAAATATTTATGTATAATGCATCATTGTTTAAATTTTCTAAGGCTTGATGCATGACCACATCTTTAGCAATGTCCCTAGATCACTTTAATTTTAGTTTATCTTTTGAATTAGTGCTTCCTCTATTTGGAGTAGCCATGTTGTAATTCTGTCTAAGAAAGAGATTTATGCTGGAACAAAGGAAAGTGGACCCGTACTTTAAGGCTGGAAAGAGCACCCCTGTGACTGACTAGTAATATTAATTCTCATCTCTAACGATAAGGGGAAATTGTGAAAGTTTTTATTTTTTTGACAAGGCATCACTTTATGGTGTCCCAGATGCCATATTTTGTCTTGCTTTTGTTCTAACTTACCTAATCGCTAATAGACATATATTAAAGGGGAAATAAAAACTCAGAGATTCAATGCACAGACATTGTAACTCTGCAGTTACACTTATTAATCTATTTCTCTAAACTATTTAGGTTCTTTTTTAAATCAGGTATTCCTTTCCTATATTTAGCATTTATATTCATATTTTACCTGTTTACAAAAAGAATAAGCAGTTGTCTAGAATAAAGATATTAAGAAAAAAATAGAGACCTAAACGTGCTATAAAGATAATAGTGTCAGGTCTATTTCTAAGTATTTTATATGTATTATCTCATTTAATCTTCACAACAACGCTGAGATAATTACTGTTTTTTTATCTTCACTTCATGGATTGAAAAACTGAGGCTTAGAGAGATTAAGTGATCTGCCCAAAGACGTATGGCTGTCAAATGGCAGAGTCGGGATTTAAACATAACTATGGCAGGTTCTAAACTCTAAACTATATCCTCTGAAGTACTGTCCTCTTGAAGTAACTAAAGCTTTATAATTAAGTGCTACACTGAGATCCAGTCTTCCGGATAACCAAGATGAGAAAACATGACAAAAAACATAATTTTCATGATTTATAAAAAGTAAACATGACTGTTCTTCAAGAAAAGGACAATTTATTTTGTCACTAAATTCTGTGAGATATTAATTATGTAGGATTTTTATCTATGGGGAAAAGAAACGTTTGACACTTTTAACTAATCCTGAAGAATTCTTCGTATGATTATTTCACTTTCTTACCTTTTTTCTTTTTAAAACAAGCATCATATAAAATATAATTTAGTAAAATGATGGTTAGCTAATGGATATAGTCAGCTGGTCATTACATTTGAATTAAAATTGACCTTGAAAAACCAAAAGGACTTGCTGAATAATACTTAATTATCTTCTAAAATATAATTTCATAGGCAAAGCTGATAAAACTGTTGAACTTTTTGAGGAGGGTCACTTTTGATTAATAGGTACTTTTCGAACTCTTTAACCTGCTAACGGTTCTGCAGTGGGTTCTCTTGGAGCTGAGGTCACTCACCGGTGTTTTCAGTAGGGTGGCAGACCACTTCATCTTTGCACCCATGTATTTGTAGGAAATTCTAAGGATTTCTCCAAATAGCTGTTTTGCATATGCTCTTGAATCTGACAAATGCTAGTTTGAAATATAATCGTCCTGCTCTAGAGAACAAAGCAGAGTTGATTATGACTGAATATGTTTAAGTTTAGTTAGCTCCACCCATAAACTTTGACAACAGCAAAACCTCATCTTGCTTTCTTCGAATAACGGCGTTAATAAGAGTCGTTAGGTTGCAAAGATCAGAGGCTACTCTAGTCATGGAGGTTATGCCTAGAAATGAGAATTGCAACAATTTAAGGTTTTCATCACAGTGAGCTGGTGAGAAGTAGGGCGCTGTGGCTGGACTCATTTGTCTTCACCCTGCTCACCCTTCCTTTTATGTTTCTCCATAAACCTGATCAGCTCCTTTCTTTATCTCTTGTACTCTTTGTATTTCTTCTTGGTTTCCTCCAGTTATAAAACACCTTAATTCTTTTCTATATTTCATTTCCAAACTCTCAGGGAAATACCTGTTGGAATAACTTAATCACCAGCATCCATAATGGGCCAAGTGTTTATTCAGGGCTACCTTGTTAGCTAACTCCAGATTATATATTTTATTAGTTTCCTAGGGCTCTTGTAACAAATTACCACAAAATTTGTGTTTTAAAACAATGGGAATTGATTCTGTCTCAGTCTGGAAATCGAGGTGTTGACAGGGCTACAGTTTCCCTGAAGACTCTACAGGAGAATCTTTTCTCACTTCCAGCTTCTGGTGTTTTCCGGTTTATGGCTGCATCACTCTAGTCTTTGCCTCCATATTTACATAGACTTCTCTGTGTCTGTCTTCTCTTTTGTCTCTTACAAGGACTCTTGTCTTAGGATTTAAAGCCCACCAGAAAAATCTCAGATGATCTGATTTCATCTCAAGATCTTTACCTTAATTATATCTGTAAAGACCTTTTTTTTTTTTTTTTTCCAAAGAAGTTTATATTTTGGTTCCAGGGATTAGTCTAGGGGTGGGATCCACTTTTTTTCCACCTCAGGCCTTGTATGTCTTTGGCCAGGTGCTTGCTAATGACGCTGGATAGGACAGGTGCCATACATGGCTAAAGATGCTAAAGAAAAAGCCAGGGCTAATCCTTATATAGAAATTGTGGTCAAGGTGCAGCTGCTATGATCTTAGCTTGCTTAACACATTGAATGTGGTTAATGATGCCTTAATGTGGGTCTGCCAAACCCAATTGCATATTTTATAAATAAATTGGTTCATTAAATAGGATTAAATAGGTATAGGATTATCCAGAACTGACCATTTAGATTTGGAAAAAATCCACCAAGATTCCAGTTTTACTGAAACTCACAATGCCATATTTAATTAAACAAATAAATATCTTCTTCTGATAGACAGATTAGAAAATCAAAGTTTTTTTTTTATAAGACTGTTCCTTTTTCAGAGAGCAGTCATGTAATTGATCAAAGGAAAACACATGTTCCTACCCGCTATGACAAGAGGCCAAGCCGTTCACTAATTAAAAATTTGCCTCAACTTTGTTATAAAATGAAGTGGAGACTGGGATAAAATCCTTTATGTCACTTAGGTCAAAATAAAATTATTAAAAATTGAAAAAAAAAACCCCTGTAACCTGCCTATATTTGCCTTCATTCTCTGATTCTGTCAGGGAAATACAGCCCATGAGAAAAGGGATTAATAGCCTAGAATATTGAACTCATACAGCTGAATCCATTGCTAATTTCCACGTACAGACTCAAAAGCTGTGGCTTGGTTGGGGAATGATGAAAATATTCAAACTGCAAGTGAGCAGACATCTCCAAACTCAAACAATGCTGCAGAGAATAACACTTTTCAGATTCTGCAGGAAATGTTTTGCTAATATTGCCAATGTGTTTGTTTGCCTGCTGTTTGTTTCAATACAATGTTTGAATGGTCTTTATGCAATAAAAAGGCTTTCATTCATATAAAGTGAAACAAAAGAATTCATCTAATAATGTGTACTTTTGGGAAAAAATCTTTTAAAAAGTTAGAGAAAAAATACTAAATGTTTTTTAAAAAAAATAAAACCATTTTAGTTTTCTGAATCTCTGAACTCACCATCTGAATAATAAGTGTATGCAAAGAGAAATAGGACAGCTAAACTGAAGGCTAAAATAGGAAGGAGGAGAGGGTCTGAGGATGGTTGATTTAATTCATCAGAATTCTATATGTCCTTTGCTCAGAATTGTTCATTGAACTTTAATTTAAATAATAATGATACAAAAGGTCAACTTTCAGATCGTCAGAGGCAAAGCTGGTCCAGCCACAACAAAGACTGTGACCCTGACTATCAAGGCTGCTGAGAAAAGTTGCTGGGCCTGTGAAAAACTAGTTCTCTAGTGAATCCTTAACAGGAGAAGCCTCCTGTCTAATATCTGACAACCAAAGAAACAATGATGAACTTGAACTTGATTCTTGCAGACTTTGTTACATGAGGAAAGCCAGTTGTGTGAGTGGGACATCGCATGGAAAATTCTAGGAAAGGATGGTAGAATTCATAGCCGTAATTCCATGTGGTCAGCACATTCCATGTGAGTGTAGAGCTGATAGTTAAACATAAAATAAGATCATGTTTGATCTCCGCATGGGGAAGTCACTGCAAGAGATAGATAGAGTTCCTTTGCCCAGCCAACCCAGCTGCAGTCCTGGGAAGGGTTCTAGTCTTAGCAGAGAACCACCCAGGAATGCACTGGAATTGTAAGCAGCAGACAAGTACAAATTGAGGTTTATGGATGGACTAGACCAACAAAATGGGGGTTAGAACTTACTAAACTTAAAGATTCCTTTGGTATTTGGAAACAAAGATGATCAAATCTATGGCAGAGGAATTAATTTAAGACTCACTTATAACCTTGGTTTGAGCTGCAGTGTTCTGAATGAGAGAACCATTTTTGAGATTTGTTTTCCAAGACAACCAAACTACTGTATGGTGTCTTTCCCAAGTGGCCAGGAGTTGAATAAGCTGAAAGGACTATTAACTACAAACACTAAGTTAAAGAGAAAACTTGGAAATAAACTGAACATCATTTGAACATATCTATATGAACAGATTCCTATTAGAATTTTGGATGTGCATTAACCTGATTAAATGGTTCCCAGTCTTGAAGTAGTTGGAGATTAGCAGGGAAGGAAAAAGAAATCACATGGAAATACAACACAAGGTATTATCAGTCTCAAAAATAATTTTAAAAGTTTGTCATTAAGTTTAATCAGGTAAATTTTTTATGGCCATTTTCTGGGCTTCTTGGAAAAACAACTTATTAGCCATGTAGAAAATACTGGGCAACTAGAATGCAACTTTCAAATCTATTTCAAGGGATTAGTTCATTTAGAGAGTAACACAGGCATAATGACACTTAGATATCTAGGTGCTCATCAATAGACTATTAGATAAAGAAAAGTTGGTACATATATATATGTAATGGAATATTATATATATATAATGGAATATTATATATAATGGAATATTATATATGTAATGAAATATTAATATATAATGGAATATTATATATAATGGAATATTATATGTATAATGGAATAGTACTCAGCCATAAAAAATGAAATCTTACCATTTGTGACATCATGAATGGACTTAGAGGGTATTATGCTAAGTGAAATAAGTTAGACAGAGAAAGACAAATACTTATGATCTCACCTGTATGTAGAATCTAAAGAACAAAATAAATGAACAAACAAAGCAGAAATAAACTCATGGATACAGAGAACAAACCGATGGCTGCAAGATGGGAGGGGGCTTGGGGGCTGGGTGAAAAAAGTGAAGGGATTAAGAAGTACAAACTGGTTTACAAAGTAGTCAAGGAGATATAAAGTATAGCATAGAGAATATAGTAAATAATATTGTAGTTACTATGTATGGTGCCAGGCGGGTACTCGACTAGTCAGGGTAATCACTCTGCAAATTATAGAAATATTTAACCACTATGTTGTATACCTGAAGCTAATATAAAATAATATTGAATGTCAACTATAATTGAAAAATAAAAAAAGTTAAAAAATAATGTACAAAGGCAGCTTATTGGGTGAAAAAATGCAGCATTTGTAAATTTCCAAAGGAAATATTCTGAAAAGGTCATTAACTGCGTTTGTTCTTATGTGTTGGATTTAGGGATTTAATTTAATTTTATTTATATGAAAAGCCAGAATTATTACTGAATTAGAGTTTACTCTTTTCTTACTGATTTGTAAGACCTCGCTGCCTCATTCTGATCTACATAAAGTTACTCTCTGATTCCTTATCTTGTGCTGTCCTTGTCTAGATTTGGTATCAAATTTACAATAGCTTCAGAGAATGAGTATGGTCACTTTCCATTACCTTACATGACAAGAAGTTTCATGAAAATTTGGTTAAAGGTGTTTGTAAATCAATCGGTATATTTTGACATAAAGTTATTGGTTTAGTGATTCCATATTTTTAAATGATCATGGAATTCAAACTTAATCTTTTATTTTTAATTTCAGTAATATATATTCTTTTGAAGACAATTAGATCATTTTCTCTTTTTTCAAATTTCTTGTTTTAATTTCTGACTTCTTGTATTTTTATTGCCAAACTGGCTTCTTTTGCTTTTTGCTTAAATTTCTTTCTTTTTTTCTTTCTTTTACTTCTCTACAGGGTAATCTAATCAGACTCTACTTTCCCTCTGTTGAGTATCTTTTATCCGAGTAGAAGTATAGAATAGTAAGCTTCTTTGTATTTAACTCTTAGGTGCATTATTCACTTAGATTCTGACATTTTCCTTCTTTTTTAATGGGTGAGATATTTTTTCAGTGCTTAACTCCATTAGCTGTCTCTTTCTTCCCTCTTCCTCCTTCTTACTTTTTTTTTTTTTTGCTTTTCAGACTTCATTATTTTATAATTTTATTGTCTTATTCCAATTTTGAAGTATTAATCTTTTTATTTTAGTTTTCTTTAACATATACTTATTTTAATAAATCACTCTGGGTCTATTTTAATAACATGCTTTTGGCTGATGTGTTGGCACGGGATCCTATTTTCACTGAACATTTAAAGATCATTGTAACTGGCACTGGGCTCAGAGCAAATCTAAGTCTAAGAACATGAAAATGCAGCTCAGACAGAGCTCAAAAGAACTACTTTTGTAGCACAGCAGACACACTCTTAGAAAATGCTGTGTTTTTTCATGTCCGGATCTCTTTTGTTCCTCATACTCTTCTACCTTTCTCCTATTGGTTTTATTCTAAATGGATCTTAAATTAGATAAAAAAAATTTTAAAAAATGACTCTCCCATTAGATGGTGTTTAGATGCAAGAAAAAAAACACACAAAAGTTGTTCTTGAATTTGATTTGTGGCTATGACTTGAGAAAAACAAAAATAAAAAAAATTACACATGAATTCCTTGGATCCTACCTTCTGGTCTCCTGTTCATCAGCTTATTCTCAAACATTCTGGATGACTGCGCAATGCTTTCAGTGCAGCTGTTTTCAGCGGATATCTGAAATCAGCTTTTAAACAATTTCCAATTTTTCTTTTTTAAATTTGTTTTTTATTCAAATAGAAGTAAGAGAATGAGAGACAGAGAGAGAGAGAATGAGACAAGAAAGGCTTTACGATACATCTTTATTTCCTCTAACCATTCATCTAGGCACATGATTTATGGGAAGTGGAGCTGCATCGGTAAATCTGATTTCTTTGGATCTCAGTCTCAGGCAAAAGGGCTCTCCACAAGTGGCGCATACTACGGCTTTGTGCTAATTTACTCCACCTCTGCTTCTATTTTCTACCTGTCTCATTAGCAACGCGAAGAGTTTGAGCAAATCAGAAGTCATTAATTCCTGAGCCAACATATCTGCAAATGTTTATATGACTGGGAAATATAGGGGCCAGCAGATCATAAGACGTCTCAGATTCATTTAGCCTTAGTCAGTGATTCCATTTAAGTTACATTAAGAGCCAAGTCACATAAAAATGGAGGGTTATGAAAATGACCTCCTTTAAATAAAAAGGATATGGTTTTTTATTGGTCTTTGGGCACAGATTATTAATGCCACAATAACACTAAGGAGTATTTGACATAAATTTGCAATGTTCTAAAGAGATTTATTAGGTTAAGCAACATTTTATTGAGTTAATTCGGGTGCTATTTTAATGCAAACCTAGATAAATAAATCTCCATGAAAGCCACCACAAATGTTGTGTCAGGCATACTGGGCAATAAGCAATTGAACTTGGCAGGGTGGTGAGAGGGGAAAACCTGGAGGGGGAGAGGGAAGGGTTAGAAGAGGTGAGATTTTATGTCTTAATGATTTACCCCCAAATCACTGCCTGTACTTGGCTAATAAACTATTCCCTGCTTTCTGATACTAAATTGGATTTTTCACCATTTATCAAGAAAGATCAAATGGCATTGTCAATGTTTTCAGGTAAAGAAAATATTAAGCAAAGTGAGAAAGGAGGAAAAGAATAAAGAAAAAAGGGAAGAAAGGAGAAAGAAAGGAAAGAAGGAAGGAAGGAAGGAAGGAAGGAAGGAAGGAAGGAAGGAAGGAAGGAAGGAAGGAAGGGAGAAAGGAAGGAAGGACAATGGAGAGAACAGTTTTTGTATGATATGTAGCAACCATAGTCATTATTTCTTACCAATATGGAAGCAAAATGTACTTATAGTAAATTTATGAAATTGGAGAATAATAGAATAATATGTACTGTAACATGGAAAAAAACCTAATGAATTTTTAACTGTATTTTTCACTACTAATGGTTGCAAAGGCACCACTTTTTTCTCTCATTCTGGCAATGGCATATGTACATGCTAGATCGAAGACATTGAATGAAGTGAAGGTGAATGAAGGCTGAAGGTAATGTGAGTTCTGGGTTCTTGTTCTTTATATGGATCTTAAACACTTTTCTTAAATTCCAGCAGAAAAATATTGGTACTGGTGGTTTCCTACTTTTCCTGACTGAAAGGAATCAAGGTAAAGTAGATAGTAGCTCTGTCATCGACTGCCTCTGTGACCTTGGGTTCATGTGTAAAATGAAGATTATAACACCTGCTTGGAAAAGAGATTTTGAAGATAATTTAAAAAACATATAATAGATCCATTAGTCTTACATAATCTTAATTTGACTTCACGTTCAGAAATTTTTTGTTTTCCTTAATACTGAGCAAGCTAGTATAGAGTAATATTTAATGAGTCATCCGATGGTTTGTTTTAAATTGCTTAAGTTATGTAAATTACAACAAAATTAGATGCTATTTAAGTACACTCAAGATATACTCAAGGTTGTTTAATGAGAGGTTAAATAAAACTAAACTTTCCTCTTTATGTTGGTCTTTCTAATCAAGACTAATTCATTTGAAAGTTTTGCTGAGGAGGTCAGGGTATTTTTATGGGTGTATTTAGAATGAACCAGTTCCGTGTTGGGTCATTAACCCAAATGAGAGTTGTTAAGTCCAGAAGAAAATTATTATTATTTCAGTGGTATTTGTCAGGGTACTGATAGAAGCCCTAAAGATGAAACATGAGGTTTGGTAGTGTCGAAGTAAATTCAGAGTAATCAGATTATAGCTGATGTAATTTAGATGTAGGAAATTTTCTGATAGCAAAATCTAATATATACAGCTCCCAGAATGGAAAGCTTCTCGGGGGAATGACCTTTATCAAGGGAAATCTTTTCAATGTGGTGATGTTGACAACAATTTAAACGTTATAAATTTATTTTTCTGGAAGTTTTTGGTTTGGAGATAACTTTGGAATTTGAATCTGGCCTGAAATAAGAGTGGGAATTGGGGCTGGTGAATGGCTTTTGCTCCATACTTTAAATTTCAGTCTGAATTTACCTTCCATCACTTAACAATAACTTCTATCTCCCATTCATTACTTGTTTCATGCCTGACAGGCACCACATTATATGCACTGTATAATTTCCCATATGTACAGAAGAGGGAACGAAGCCTAGAAAAGTAAACTATACAAAGTTACACAGTTAATAACTTGTGAGATCAAAGTTAAATCCTAGATATGACTCGAGTTGATGCTTTTAACAATTATTCTATAATCTCTGTTTTGTGTACCAGCTACAAACAAATGAGTCTTTCACCAGAACTAGCTGGTGAGCTTCTTTGTAGCTTGTCTTCCTAGTGTTCTTCAGTAACAAGCAGTTGTCTAAATATTTGTTGAATCCAGTTTGCCACAGCCACAAATTCCTCAGTTCTACTAGGGACAGAGAGAAGGTTTAAAATTCAACTACTCAGCTTTACAAAAATAAGTGGCAAAAGTTATTGAGCTGTTTCAGAAGTCTTGCAACAGTTGTCCTTTAGGGGTCACTGGGGTGTGATTCCTCTCCTCATCTTGATTCTCTCCCTCACTTATGCATCAGAAGATAGAGGTAGACTGTCTGTGCTCCTGATACTCTTCCAGTGGGACTGTTTACTGAGGAAGAAGGTAGATGGTATTAAATTTTATTAATATTGGAAAGTCTTCTGCAAACATAATGCAGTCCATTGGTTGACTTCGTACAGAATTCATCAAACTTCACTAAAACTTGATGCCTTTAAAAGTGGCTTGGGTATTCATTGTCTCTCTTTTTGAGGGCATCTTAAAAGCAACCTATAGTGATAGGCACAGATAAATACAAGAACCAAACCTTATAAGTGAATTATTATTTGACTGAATATACTGTGTGTAGGTTTAAAGCAGATTCTAACTTCTCGCTTTGGAAGCAAGAAAGAATTTGTCAGTTTACAAGTTTAACACAGAGAAAACAGTGCTCTGTTGTATTCTACATTCTACATCATCTACTCAGTTCTGGTGGAATTAAATAAATAGGCTTTCCCTCAAAGTTATCAGTGAACATTCTTGTATGTTACTTCATTGGAACCATATGCTTTAAGAACACTTATTTTCAACATTCATGATGCAGAAAAATACTGTAATAAATGTTAAATATCATTTTAGGTTGCTGTACTGCAGCTTTCCCAATACCTACAGCAGCCACTCCAAACTCTCTCCCTTCCTCTCTCAACCTCTTGGATCCCAGCATCTTCATCAAGAAGGTGCCCTTCATAGGAAGAGAACCCCTCAGCCTCCTGGCACCAAACCTGGACCTCATTCGCATCTACTTGGAATCAGTTTTTTCTAATTCCTGCACAAGGAGATTCCCTGCCCTGTGCTCTGGATCCCTTTGTCCATTACTTGCCACATTTCAGGTAAAAAAAAAAAAACAAAACATTTTTACCTTCTCCTGCATATTTAACCTCTCTCTGTCCACTGACATCTTTCTTCATTTAAGCATTTTTATATGCTTAAGACATTCTCATCTATGGCATAAAACAAAATGACCAACAGCATCAAAATCAAACTGAGTTAATAAACTGATTTGCGGACCTGGTAGATCTCTGTAAACTCTATTTGCATTATCATTCTTCAACTCCCGGAAGTCAATCCTGTGCTCCCACAGACTCCCCTTATCCTGCTTGCCAAGTCTGGGGTCAGATAAGATAAGGGATGAGATGGTTGTACTAGATGTAGGGTTCCTTTTCTTTTTATCTCTCTATTTGTTCTTTATTTTCTTAGAAATCTCTCTTATTCTATTTTTTAACCCTAAAGTAGCAGTGGAGATTTCTCCTCATGGACTACTGTAGGAATTCTGCATTTTTAGTTGTTATAACGTTTGAGATGTTGGGCTTCTAGCTTTATTAGGAAAAGCAGGTCACAGATACTTGGTATCTTTAAAAACCTGGGTAGATATTGACTCAATGAAAAAGTTTCCAAACAATGTTCAGATGTCCTGCCTGATATACATGTAAGCGTGTGTGGGGGTGGGAAACCCCAAACTTAATTTAAACATGTTGTCATTGAATTCAACTCTGTTTTAAACATAAAAAGAGTATTTTTGTTTGTTTGTATAGTTTTCAGTCCCACTGGAAGAGTATCAGGAGCACAGACAGTCTACCTCTGAATGTTCCAGGATTGAAAATACTATAGAACTTGAGGAAAAATGTTTACTGTAAAATTCAGCACTTTACCCAAGAGTTCCTCACCAGTTTGGAATTTGAATCACTGACAGGCCATTATTCATTAAGTCTGCATTTGCTGTTATTGTGTTCACTTCAGCCTATGTGGAAGATGAAATTGTGAGCCTTTCATTTTTATTTTCTGACAATATGAAACATTTCCTTTTATTCTCTTTTAGAATATAATTATTGTATTACATATAGTTTTTGATTTACATGAAAAGCTAGGTTTTATTATCTATGTGTTGCATTTGTAGATGGTAATTAGGCACAAGAAAATATTTAAGAAGTTTGTATTGGATCTAGTAAGGTGAAAGACTGCTGTCTTAAAATTTCATAATTGTTAGGCTTTTGGCTAGGACCAATTCTCTTTTTCCATGGTTATTCAAACCTTCAAAGTGTCCAGTTATCATTTATTTATTGAAGGCTGTGCATCTCCTTATCTCCAGCACAGACCTCCCTGATGAAGTCAGGACCTTTTATTCAGCTGCCTAATGGCCATAGACATTCATATGTCTTTTAAGCCTTTCAAAGCCAACTAATAATTGTGCTCGACAGATTTATTTGCCACAAATGGCCGCTGCTCCCCTGTTCCCATCCTCAGTGGGGAAGGGCCATGTGTACTGGCGCCAATATCCAATTAAATGATGCTTTCTCACCCTCACTCACACTAGGCTGAACCAGGCCATCATCACTTCTTGCTTGCATGGTTTCTGCCCGACTTTTCACCTAACCTCCTATCTTACTTTCTAATTATCTATTCCTTATTCTCCTACGATAAAAATATGTTCATGGTACCACCTGCTTATAATTCTTCATAGTCTTCCAAGTGTCTCGATTTAAGGTCCAGGTTGCTATGTGTGGTTCAGAAGGCCAGGCACAACCTGACCCCCGCCTATCTTTCCTGTCTCATCTCTAATCATTACACTTTATACTTTAACTAGGTTGAATTGTTTCCAGTTTCTTAACATAATTTTTTTTTAGGATTAGCATTTCTTCCAAATATTAGCATAGCAGGCACTCAATACATATTGAGGCAATACATGAAAATCTAACAAATGATAAAATATTTAAAAAATACTTTTATCTCCATGATACATATGTTGTATACAATCAAGACAAGAGTTTAATCAAACAATAGTTATGGACAACACGTGACATTTTATTTTCTATTTCACCAAAAACATTCTAGTTATAACCAACTAATGGATTGCAACCTGCAGTTTCAAAAACCCTCTGGGATTACAGTTTGGGATAAGTATGTATGTTAGCATGGGGAAAGTGTTAATTATTCATTTCTTATTTCATATTACAAAGTATAATTTTAAAATACTACCAAGAGGGAAGCATTAAAAAGGAAGATTAAAATTATATTTTCAAATACTTGAAAAGGAAAATATGATCATTCTTTGGATTTTGTAAAAGAGAAATTAGTAATTGGTTCATTAAATTGGAATTAGTAAGAAAATGAGATGAGCAGAGAACAATCTATAATAATTTTTTTTAAATGAGGGACTCAAAGGCTAAAAATGAAAAGAATAGAAAATGTAAACTAGAGTTGGAAAAGTGAAAGTTTCAGGACTCTATCTTTGTAGTAACTGGAAAAATATTCAAAGATCTTCCTAATTAGAGGAAGAAAGTATAAATTATGAGGCAAAAGAATGAAGTGGTGAATTATGAGAACGATTTTAGTAAATTCCATATCCAGAGACCTGATTTTTAGAATTTCCACTTGGTAACACAAAGTCAGTGCTTCTTTTGACATTTTACCTTGACCAGGTGTACAGTCAGAATGTCTGTGACACTCCAAAATCCATATGTTGAAATTCTAACCCTCAGGTGATGTTATTAGGAGGCGAGGTCTTTGGGAGGTGTTTAGGTCCTGAGGATAGAGCCCTCACAGATGCAATTAATGCCTTTAAGACAGACTGTAGAGAACTCCCTCATCCCTTCTGCCATGAGACGACACAGTGAGAAGACAGCTGTCCATTAGCCAGGAAGTACATTCTCATTAGACACTGAACATGCTAGCACTTTGATCTTAGACATCCCAGCCTCCAGAACTGTGAGAAATAAATTTTCGTTTTTCATGACACTCAGTTTATGGTATGTGTTACGGTGGCCTGAACAGACTAAGATACCTAGAAATGTCAATAAGAGAAGGAAAAGGAAATCATTTTAGTGAGAGCGTGTATGTGATGGAAGAACAGGGGGAAAGGTGACCTAAATACTACTATTTGGACATGGACATTTGTGTATAGCGAAGAGGTTTTATAAAATTGTGTAAAATATCATTTTAAGCAGGCTTAAGGTTTCTATAATATAACCTTCTGAAGGTTTTTGTAAATTAAATTACTAAAACTTTTGTTGCATAAATAATACAAAATTTTTATTGATTTAGAAAAAAATATTTAAATAACACTAAGAGATACCAAAAGAAATAAGAAATTATGTAAGTTGTAGAGCAAGAACAAATAAGCTTTGGAATGTCATCAACATAAAAAAAATTGAGCACAAAGTTGTAAGCCCTTAATAAATGTTTCCGAATGCTTGTAGAATATATGAAAAGAGAAAGGCCTTAAGAAATTTTTCATAAAGAAACCCCAGGAGTGGAAAAGAGAGAGGTTGAGTAGCAGAACATGAAGCTTATAAAGATAAGAAACAAAACAGAACCAGGACTCAAAGGAGTTAATGCAAATAAAAAAAGGAGATTAAAGTCACTGCTGGGTTTCAACAAATCAGAAAAAGCTCATAAGTATTTAAGGACAAGTTTATTATTTCCTCACTAATTTCTCACTAATAAAGAAAAAGAATTATTAACGGTGCTCACTGTCGGAAGTGTGTTTTGAGACACCCATGAACTTGCACATTCTTTTAGTAGCTACCAGCAGGATGAATGGAAAGTGCAAATGAAGTGTGAATGAGGAAGCTATATATGTTTACAACAATTAGGTTCTCTTTTTACTTTTTTAAGACACATTATGAGTTTCTCTAAATCTTCACCATGATATTTGGGCCTTTCGAACACCAGAGATGATATGAAAGTTGTAGCAAAAACAGAATGTAGAATTAAAAAGCTAACCCAGAGCTCACTCTGTAAAGACAACTTTGCTTTTTAATTACTGTAAATGTCTTTCAGCTTTATATTTACTTGGAATTCATATAAAGACTTTCAAACGTTTTCTAAGTTCAGCTCAGAAGTCACCTGTGTCTCCACTTATCTTCTCAACTTTGTGATTCACATTGAAGCTATGTGAGTCAGCTTCAGAGGTGGCCTTATATCCAGGAATATGTACTGAGTACCTGCTGGGTGCTGGAACCCTGGTCTAAGAACTGGGTACATGGCTGCAAAGTCAGAGATACCACCCTTGATCTCATCAAATTTTGAGTCTAGTAGGAAAGGCTGATACTAATCACACAATCACAGAAGAATGTGCATTTATAGGTGAGGTAAGTGCTACAAGTGAAAGGAGCATGGGAACTAAATGCCAGGGAAATCCAATTTAATGTGGGGGAGTGACAGAAAGTTTTTTGAGGAAATAACTTTAGAGCTGAGTTCTGGAAGACAAGAGCTATTTAGGTAAGGAAGGAGAGCAGAGAATGTTCTATTATGGTTAGGCAGATGGAAACAAGACACAATGGAAAAAAATATCACGATGGTTAGAAAATGTTTTTTGCCTCTTCAATTTTCATTCAAAATGCTATATTTAATTCAACCCTTTATATGTTATGGAATGTGATAGGGTTCTGTAGTGAAATGAGCAGAACTAAAGAGGCCTAGGTGTATAATTTTGGTTTATATGGCTTCCTGAGCAATCTCTCTGGACTTTGATTTCCCATGTAGACAGAGACCATTGGATTAGATGACCTCTGAAGTACACTTGACCCTTGAACAATGCATGGGTTAGGGGCACCGACCACCTGCGCAGTTGAAAATCTGTGTGTAACTTTTAACTCTCCAAAAACAATAACTAATAGCTTACCAAAAACCTTACCAATGACGTAAACAGTCTATTAACACATATTTTGTATGCTATGTGTATTATATATTGCATTCTTATAATCAAGTAAGCTAGATTAAGAAAATCATAAGGATGAAAAAATACTCTTACAGTATTTATTGAAAAACATCTGTGTGTAAGTGGACCTGCGCAGTTTAAACCTGCATTGTTCAAGGGCGAACTGTACTTTTCCAGTTAAAATTACTGACTTTTTGATTCATGAAAAGAAATACTGGATTAAGAGTAACTGATACGGGCTCTGTATCGAGAACAATAGTTCCAGTAATTTAAAGCTTGTTTCAGGTATTACATTTTTAGCCCATGAAAAAGAGTCTGGTCTTGATGTAGCTACTACTACCATTCTCTGGAGCTCCCCTAGCCTGTGCATAGGAGACGGTACATCAAATGTCACATAACCAAAAGTATCCTTGCAGAAAAACTCTGGTGAATACAATTATGTATTAAACAAATATGTATTCAGTAACCACCATCTGCAAAGCAACAGGATTGAATCAGAAATGGTCTCTAATTTGGGTGCTTAAATGTATATTGAGAAGATTCTCTTGAACATAAAAGAGAATTTATATCCTTAACTATTTGCTCCGAGTAGCTTTAGTCAAACAATGAATACATTCATTGTTTAATGAAATTCAGAGGAAAATATTTGTTTGTGTAAATACTAGCCTAATTTCATAATTTTGGGATTAAAATCTTAATATGATAGGCAAATGATAGGATCCATGCTAAGTACTATTCTTGTGGAGACTTTGATTAGAATAAAAAACACCATCAAGTGATGAGCTTATTCTTAATGATACTTTTAGTTTTACACACACAAACATAGACACACAAGTAATTTACAAGAAAATAAAAGAATGTTAAGTTTTTTATTTCTTAAACAGTTTATGTTCATAAGGAAATTTAGATAAAGAAAACTAAATTCTTTATCAAAATCATAATTTTTAAAATTCTATTCAGTGCCACTCTTTTTTTTAGTCCTGTTGATGAAAAAATCTTTTTATATTCTGGGTTTCAAATGACTTAAGGGAACGGTGCCAGGGGAATAGCAAAACAAACACCATTTTCTATGAATATCTGGCTCATAAAATTGAGTTTTGGACAGCTTATAGAAACACTTTTATGTCTGGGATTTGTCATCTTTGAAAATGTTTATCTTGATGCACTGGACCTCATAAGGAGACAACAAAAAAGGGGTGATGCTGTGTAACTCAGTGACCAATTATGGTGCCAACTGTCATCTCTGGAACAGTTGCTTGTGTTGTACATTTGGCTGGTCTTAGAGTTTCTCTTTTTTTTTTTTTTTTTTTGTGTTGAGAGAAGGCAACCTCATGAGTGAGAGCAGACAAAGGAATATTTTAGAGATGCACAGATTACTTCCAGAAAATTCAGTCCTATCCAGATGGCATGAGAACCATGTTTTGTTGTTGTTGTTGTTTGTTTGTTTGTTTGTTTTTACCTACATAGGAGATTGAGGAAAATTATGTAGTGTCTTTTATTTTTTGTTTTTAAAGCTATACTGAGGAATAGTAAATCATGTCATGGATATAAGTCATAGTAACTCACACTTCTATGCAAAGTTAATTTAATTTTGGCTATATTGATCAAAACAAAAGTAGAAGGAATCAAATGATTTTCTTGAAATATTATATATGATTTAAAATTAAAAACCCTTACTCTACATGTGATTTGTACTTTAGTCTGTCATTGTAAGCAAAATAGTAACAAATATTTTTCCAATAAAAATTTAATCACCTTTTTGTTCAGAAGTAAATTTTGAGTCATGTGATGGAAATGATACACGTTTACAGTATTACTAATTATCAATAGGTTATTTATAGCAACTTTAGCTTCTGGTGGGCTTTTTATCATTCATTATTTTAAAAGTTTCTAAGTTACCTTCTCCAGCTAATCATGATGAAAGTTTTGATGTTAGTATCAGCTAAACAGGTTGGGGGAAGTTATAACTTCTGTGAAGAAGTAACAAAATGTTATAGAATGCATTTGGAAGCCAAATAAAATAATATGTAGATTTCTCAAATTTTTGCATAATAACTCAATTTCTCTCCATTTGTTAAAGTGATTCGAATAATTCTTTAAGACAAGTTCATTCAAAAAATTATAAATAAATCCCGAAATCATGGAATCCCTGGACCTAACTGTAAACCTACAGTGAAGCTGACCTGTAAAATTGCCTTGCTCATGTAGCCTGAGCCTAGTGTGCATGGCAGCTAGAAGAAGCGAAGAGTACAGATAAGGATTTTATGGGAGTGGGAGAGAATAACAAAGTTGTAGTTCTTAAACTGTAAGCTGTTTTCTCAGAGCAATAGCCAAGGATGATAAAATATCTCCATTGAGGAAATCAGAGAAACAGATTGATGCTCAGAGGGACACAAGAAAGGGCAGTGTTGGAGAAGGGTTTTGCAAAGCCAAAGTGACTGTGAGGAGCAGGTGATGGATCTCATAGATGGTATGGGGGAAGAACACACATTGTTACAATGTCGACACTGCATAGATCTGTGAAATAGGTAGATCCACAAAAATATAGTTAATGAAAATTCTGTACAATCAAAACTTGTTTGTTTGTTTGTTTGTTTTTTCCGAAAGAAACTGTTTAAATGTTCTACGTGTGTAAGGAGGCATTTATTTTGGTGCTAGGCAGACATAAGTCTTAAATCCAGCTCAGTTGATTG
This sequence comes from Pteropus medius, assembly GCF_902729225.1. NCBI lineage: Eukaryota > Metazoa > Chordata > Mammalia > Chiroptera > Pteropodidae > Pteropus > Pteropus medius. The sequence goes on along the minus strand of NW_024355205.1, from coordinate 25,439,344 downwards.
ACTGACTTTGTGATGTGATGGAAGTCTACTAACTTCTGAGCACTTCGGTTTCCCCTCTTAAATGTCATTGTTAAGAGAATTAGATCAATGTAATATAAAGAGCTTACTGAGGTAAGATAAAATCTACTGCTGTTTTTACCCTGGGGTAGTGAATATCTTTCATTACTGATTCTGTAAGAAATACATATTTATTGGAAATTGAAATATTTAACCAAAACAAGAAAAAAACTGACAAAAATTCCACTAGCCATTTATTTTTATTGTTACCATGTACTGTGTACCTTCCCAGACATTTTTCTGTGTGCATATATACATGCAATTAAATAAATAAATACACTTGTTCCAAAATGGACATATACTCTAAACGTTGTTAGTGACTAGGATCTTCCATATACTGTCTTTCCAGGTGATATAGTTACACCAACATTGCTACATAATATTTCATTGTATGCATATGTAATGGTGTGCCTATTACCTTGATATTGTTTTAAATTTCCAGTTTTTCCTTATGATAAATAATTTTTCACTATATCAGCATCATTTTGGTGTACATGCATGATTATTTTCTTAAGATGCATCTCAGAATCGTTCATTTTAGATATATAGTACTAAATTGTTTTCAAGAATAATTATGCTATTTTATAGTCCTACCAGTAATTTTATGTCTTTCTCCTCACGTCCTTGTACTAAAAATATGCATCAAAGTTTTTCTTGTGCTGAAGAGATATTTAATTCAATTTTTAAATTAATAAATCTTATTTCATGTATTAAGCTTCCTTTAAAAACATTTATTCAACTCTTTTTTTTTTGGTCTGTGCATATCTTAATACTACTTCTAAAATGTCGCATTTCACATTAAGTCATTTAGAAACGTAACACTTCTCTATCTGGTGAATCGATTAGCTCAAAACTTGTTAAAAATATGTAACTTTTTGGACTGCATGTTAAATACCTACAAATGCATCCAATATGAACGCGAAGCTTGAAAGGATCAATAAAAACACAGCAGGGGAAAAGTTTCTGCCAGAAAAGCTTTGATAGGTGTCTTTTCAAAGAAGCACACTTATCTCATCTGAATGCTCCATTTTAAAAAGGAAGACAGAAATTCCCCCGAAGACAGTATTGTTTTTGAATCTTAACCACAGTCTCATTAGTAATCAGGAAGTTATTCTAGAATTTTATTATGAATCTCCTTTAAAGAGAAATATGTTTAGCCTCTGACTAGGCAAAATAAGGTAAATTTAGTAGTGAAATAAAACACACTGTAAGATACCCCTTGCTTCCTTTTAGCTCCCAAATATGAATTTAATTGAAGCACAGATGAGGCAGAATCCTGTGTTTATTTCATAAAGTAATTAAAAAATTTATAAAAGATATTTTCAAATATTTAAAATGTGGTTAAGGGCAGAATAGAGAATCCTTGTTTGAAGATTCAATAGTTTAAATTTGAGTAAACTCTGGTATTAGAGTGATAATAAAGGTTATTCCACCAGGCTATATCTGATCTTAATTCTTTCCCAAGTGGATAAAATGTTAAAGAGATAGGAAGTAGGGGAGAAAAGAAGCACAGAAAAAAAACTTCTATCTGAATAATACATTTTGTACTTGAGTGAAGCAAATCTACATAATGGTCACTTATTTAAAAAATGGGAATTGCCATTTCCCAATGAGAAACAAGATACAAAAATGTTAGGTATCCGAATCAAACTATTTTAACTAGACATTAAAACCTCAGAGGGGAAAAAAGAGATCAGCATCAGGAAATATAGAAAAACAAATACCTTCTAATTCTCCTAGAAACCTACTTTTCTTCTTAGATAAGCAAGAAAAGCTCGATGTACACTAAAATGATTATGGAGCCTTAAAAGAACATTTGGCCACAGTGTCACATGCGTCTCTTCTGCCAGATGAGCTTGGAATATACTATGTGCCACGCAGGCTGTCCTGACCACATGCCAGCCTTCTGCCATGATCTTTACTTCTAGGGCCTTCCCCCAGGCTACAGAGCACCAGGAATGACTCAGTTTTAGAAGGTGAATAGTCAAAAGAGAACTGTCTCTTATAAAATTAGTGAAAATACAACCTTTAAATTTCTTTCGACATTTATTTGAAGTTCTTTTTTTAGAGTACTGCAATTGTCTACTTCTCTCAATTTGTAAGAGCAGCTGTAATTTACAATTCAAATAATTAAAATATGTGAGCCATGAATCTCTATTGCTTTCGTTTATCTTTTTTCAGACTATAACCACAGGGTATACAGGCAAAAGCTAACAAAATAGGTGGTAATGAACCACTTAAAATAGTAAATTTGGGGGATACCATACAGACTCCTACAACTGAATATTTAACAACTTGGTCAATAATAAAATTTTAGGCAAATAGTTTGAATGTCCTAGGGAAACTAATATCATTGTTATAGCATTTCTGTTGCCTGTAGTATATATAAAAAGGCAATTTTAAGAGAATTGTGTTAAAGCAAAATTTTATATTATTGGCATTAAACCTTTATCATTATATTTGCTTAGGATCTTTACTTTCTTTCGGTCATATTAAATGGACATCATGGTGCTATAAAAACTTGAAATGGCTTAGACAATCTCAGTGACTTCAGAGGAAATCGATACACACAGTGCTGAATTTTACCCAATAGAAAAATAGTTTTTTAATACTTAATTGCACGCAAAGCACAAATTGGGAAGAAAAAAAGGAACATGAATTACTTTAGCTGATTTGTTTTAACAGGGCAGGAAAATAACTTCACTGTAGGACTTTCATTTGTCTGGTAAAAAAAAAAACCACCACCTGCTTCTTTAGATCATGGCTCTCTTAGTAAATGTTACTGTTTTCATTTTGAAACTCCCTTTCAGCTGTCCTTTTTTCAGAGACAAAATATCAAACTACCAATATCATGGTCAAAATAAATTCCTTATTTATGTGATACTTACTGGAGACAGCTGTTAAGAAGCAATCATGGTGGCCTGCTTGCTCGCCACTGCATTGTGTCTATGTGACATGAAAGAGCTGGAGGGTATTTAAAATCGAAAATAGTGGTGTTTGCTTTATAGACATGTTTAAGATAAATTGATCTTGAGGCCGTTGTAACAACTAAAGCTACTGCGGTTGTTAATGCTACTTTTTTTTGAAATACTGCTCAACTGCTGTTGCTATGAGCTCATCGTAGAAAACTGGAAAAATGATCAGTCTTGAACTTAATTCACAGGTTGGCCTATCAGATATATGTATGTTGCAAAGTCACCTAATTTTATTAGCCTTGATTTCCTCAAATATAAAGCAGGCATAGTAATAGTAATATCTACCTTTCTCACGATATAAAATTGTTTTAGAAATAAATAAAATTACAGAAGTGCTAGCTTTCGGGACAATTTAAGGAAATCTACTAGATATCGAAGTTGGTGAAATTTATTCTTTATAACTAAAATTGAGTTAATGATATATTATCTCATGAAGTGATATTAATATGTATATGGCTGAGTAGGTCTATGCAATTATTTTGGAAGATCCAAAGCCAGCTCTGCTCAAGACCAAACATGTTTGGTATGCTGGTCTTCATGTTAATACTCATTCATTTTGTGGTGTGAACTGTGAAAATCAGCATGTAAGGATATCTGGCTTATCCAGGGCTTAAGGTCGGAAAGTAAAAAAAAATTCTTATTAAATGATAAGTCTGTTTTTCCTTTTTGTCTTCCTATTTCTTCATATATTTTCTATACTTAACTCAGCCACAAATAATTTAAGTCTACTGTTCTTGAATTCTGTAGAGTTAATAACCAAGAATTAAAGCATGGTTACTCGGAGCCTTTTCACCATATTGTTTTAATTGAGTTATTCCAAAATAAAACAGGATTCACTGTTCTAGAGTGAGGTTGATTTGTTGGTTAGAAAGCACACAAGGCAGTCAACCTAAAGGACTCAGAAAATAGTTGATTTATAAAAGTCAGTGGTCAGACTATGGTTAAGGGCAACATTTAGGGGAATTAGAAAGCAAACAAAAACAGCCTCATTCCTTCCTGGCTAATTCTTTATATTTGTTTCTATTCAGAATGTTTTTAAGTGCCCTAAAGGGGGAGCGGGGAGCACTGGACCACTCGATGTAAAATTAACAACAAATATGGGACAGTGAATGTGAGTTAAAAGAGAAGCAAATTGGCAAGATGACTGTTGACATCAGCAATACAGCTCTCCACTCCAGACTTCCAACATTATCCTCAAACTGGGCTTTGCTTCTTTCCTTTTTAGTTCTGAAGAGAAAGGCAATTATGTAAAATAGCGTACAGACAACCATGAACTCACCATAATCAGTCTTACTGCCATTACATTGCTGTAGAATATTTCTATGAGAAATAAATTTTATAGGTAATATTTTAAGTTCTCTTTGTTCCCCTCCAGTGTGATTTTCTTCTCGCCTTTAAATTTAGTGTCCATTATCAGATTTTGCCTTATTAATTTTAAGAAATTTTAAGATACATATGTATATGTAAGATATATATCCATACATAATAAATAACGTTGTTTTTTTAATTTACATATATGCCTTCAGACTGAAAGTAGATTTTTGTTCAATATTGTAACTAAGATATCTGTCTATGTCAGTACATATAGATTTGTTTTATCTGTTTAAGTTCTATATTATTTCACCACATACATATATAACATTTTATTCATCCATTTCCATATAGATGGGCATTGATTATTTTATCACAATATTATGATAAATTCTTTGAGAAGGTGTCTTTTGTGCACAAGCTCCTGAAAGCTTCTCTAGGCTTTATACCTAGAAATGAAATATTTGGATAAGCTATGTTCCTTTTCAAGTTTAATAGATATCAAATTGCTCTAGAAATGAATTATATCAGTCTATATGCAATAAGTCCATTATCTCTTAAATTTAATATTTTAATTAATTATTCCTACATGAGTTTTCTTTTAATTGACCCTTACACGACCCAGCTTGAGAGGGATGTGCTGGAGGGGAACTAGGTAAGATGTCAGCATCTTAGTTTATCAGATTCTGTCCTTGGTGGAGAACTAATGTGGGATCCAGTTTAGGTGAGGGCTAGCTGGGGAGTTGGGCTCTTATGGAGAAATGATATTATGAACTGCAGTTCTGTTTTCACATGGTTACTCAGGAGACAGAACATGAGCAGTGGGTGCAGCTGACTGACTTTGGTTCCCGCTCACTAATAAAGGAGGACCCTCTGTTTTGCCAGTCTGGCCTTCCTTGGCTCAGGCTGAGGTAATTAATGCCTGAGCTGAGCCAATATTTCTTACAGGATGTTGCCCAGGAGTAAGACATACTAAGGCACACAGCCAAATGGGAGTGTTTTTCCTTATTTATACTTTTGTTCTTTGATTTGGAGGGAATTCCTGGTTGTAAAGTTAATGGGAGACAAATCTCAGTTGTCACACCAATAACACCAATACTTTTGAAATAATTGATCATTCCGTTCCATACAGAATAAAGAGTAAAAATGATGATGAAAAACACCCCGCTTATTACTTTTTCAAAAATGAATGAAATCTTGTGTTCAGTTAATTTAGGGCATGTTGTGAGTTACAAAATATTCAACACCAATGCAGACTTCTGTTCACCTGGGCTGACTGTCTCTCCTGGTCCACCTGGTGAGCGAACTCTCCCAGCTGTTTCACAACTTGTCTCGAGCATCCCCGTCTATGAGAATCCTTTTTTAGTGCACTCTCCTTCATGTTCACCCCGTCTGCACCACAACCACAATGTTTTTTTTTTTTTTTTTTTCCCATATCAGTAACACTTGTATCACCATACTGGAATCTCCTTAACAACATTGCAAAAGAGGCAGCATGGGGGAGTATGTAAAGTGGAAACTATAGATTGGATTGCCTTGGGCTGAAACCCATCATTTAGTATCTGTGTGATCTGGGGCAAGGTCCTTTAACTTTCTGAACTTTAGTTTTCATATCTATAAAATGTGTATAATAATTCACCTACTGCATAGTATTGTCAAGATTAATTAAGTTAATATTAGCTAATACATAAAAGCATTTGGAAAAGTGACTGAGACACAAAGAGACCAATAGTGTTAGCTATTGTTTTCTTTATGTCCCTGAGGGCAGAAACTATCTTCACCTATAGATTCACAATTCCTTGCACTGTATCTGGTAAATAAATGGTTGCACAGAACTATGGGTTCAGTTCGAACACAGATGCACCTATTTTCTGAGCAAGTATCTATATAGCACACCTTTTATTCTAATTGAATGTATTCCACTTTTAATTCAGGCTTAGAGATGCCTGTTAGCTAGTCTTTGTTTTGACAGATTTTTAGCTTAAGTTGTCACCTTCATGCTAAGTCTGCCCTATAAGCTATGAAAGGAGGTAAAGAAGCAGGATAACTTTTAACAGCCGGGAGCATCTTATTGGCATGCCATCTGGGGGACAAAGACATTTTGAAATGTTGTATTTTCTCACTACAAGCCTGAGAAATACATTTATTTGTAAATTCCATTTGAAGGCACTGTCCTCTTTCACCGTAATGGGTAGATATATTTGGAGAACACTGGATTGTTTTAGGAGCTTCACATAGATTGTTACAGCTATAGGCTGCAAAGTAAAAATACTTTAACGTGATTATTTCCAAATCAGATGTTGTCTTTTGATTTAAAATAATTTCTTGTAGGACATAATGTTAAATCAAAATTTCTATATATACAAAAAAATATTTTACATTGCATTTACTGAACTTTCTCAATTGATATAGCACATTTTAAATGTTGAGCTGTCAGTAAATAGAATTGCAAAGGTTCTTAGAAATGTATATCTGTTTTAAACTTTTAGTTCTTTTCTTAGGCATCTGTTTTTCAATTGAAGTGGAAATTTATGTGAATGTACATAATATAGATCTGTGACCTTTCATCTTTCATCTAAGGTACTGGACTGGGTAGATCATGCTGCTGTTGAATATTGTAGCCTGTATCTTACAGTCATTCTTTAAAGATTACCTATTTTTACTTGGGAGATTTTGATGTGCCTCTTTTTTTTTTTTTGAGACAGTTGCTTTTAAATGTTTTCTTTAAAAATATGAAGGAAATAAACTCTTAAGGTCAATATAATTCAGAGCAAGAAGACAAAAAAATGAAATTTCGGAGTAAAAGGAAAATGTATCTTTGTTTAGGTTATCATCTTCCCACACTCCAACACCTATAAAGAAAGAACTTCACTGAATGACGCAGAGGAGCCTTGAATGAGAGCTCGGAACTGGTGATGGCATATGCTGAAACTAACTAAAGAATTTTAATTGTTCTTGAATATCTGTCCTGGAATGGATAAAATCCACTTTAAGGATAAAGAAGGGAACTTTATAGTAGGAAAAGGACTAAATGTACTAAACACAGCTGTAAAAATCACTCTTTTTTTTTTAAGCTAATATCTTTTGTCCGACTTCTTTTGAATCAATAAACAAGGATTTAGCTGTCCATAGCCGTCCATAGCTGTGGGTCAACTTATTTGGTCTAAGTCTTTACAACTTTTTCATTTAAAAATAAAAGTCCAAGGTCAATTATTTTCCTTCTGGTCATAAATTTTGATTTATTTACAGTTACCGTATTCAGACCACCATTATAAATTTGGAATAAAAATGTGTATACTTTATTAAAGTCCAGTGTCAGTATCCTTTAAAGATTTGCTCAAATGTTACACCTTTCAAGAATGCGACATCTTCCTCCTCCTACCTCCCAATATTCAACATAGTTTTATCGCAATCTACCCAGAGTGATATAAACTAACTTTCAAAGAAATATTTTTTAGCTTAAATCTTTTAGAAAACGACTTTATATTGTTCTAAAAGCAGCTTTGAAGTCAACTGTTTAAGAGTGATTTATAAATACAGTTATTTGCAGGCTGCATATCTGTTTATAATACAGCAAATATAGAATGTAGTCTTTGCTACATGTAAAACAAAATTGAGTCAATATGTGGTTTTTGAAATGGAACAAAGACAGAAAATTCTAAGAAAGATAATCCAGAAATAAAATATAAAGCTAAATTTACCAGTTTGCACCAATACCTGGATTCCTGAATTTACAGAAAACATGTTAATTGAAAAGAAAAAGTGGTAGCTGACAGAGATGAAGAATGTGAGTGGAATGAAAATCAGACTCACTGAAAACCAGGTGAAGGACTTAGCATGGTGTACATTTAAGTTCGGGTTTATATGATTCGTGTTCACACAGTCTTGTTCTAAGCTTATTAGAAATGATCAAGTCAATATACGATACTTTTATCCATTATTACAGCTCATGTCTTCTATCTATACAGAAAAATATGCCGCTGTGATATAACAGAAAATGGAGTCATCATTCCCATCTTGAAGACCAAGGATTTAAGAGAATGATGAGCATCTGTGAAGTGACTTCTGAACTATTTTTATTTAGAGGCAACAATGTTCTGTTTTTCTTATCAGTATCTCTCAGCAGAGATGGTTTTAGAACCTTTTTTAAAAGAGTATTTTAAATTAAGAGACTGTTGTCAAACAGCTAATACTGTAAGATGATTTTTAAGTTGTGTACCTACAAAAGCGTCATTGAAATTTTGGTTCAAGTATGAATTTATGTTGGGTGGGAAAGTATTTTTAAGTTTAGATTTATTGTTTCTAAAAAATCATTAGTCCATGAATGATTTGGTTATTATCTAAAGAAGAATGTATTTAAAAAATTCAGAGTTCTCTATGTAACTATGTAGAGCATATCTGAAATATAGATGGAATCAATTTCTTTTGGATACTAGTACCATTAAAAGAAATTTATGACAGCATAATTAAAAGATTGGAAATTAAGTTATTGTGTATATAACTGTGACTTTATTATTTGATCATTTTAACTTTAAATATAGTAAAGGAAATCAATATTTTAAGTTCACTTCAAACTAAGTTAACTAAATGATTTCTTATAATTAAGTATGCTACACAAAGAGTTCTATTATAATTTTATTAAACAAATTCTTGAAGATTCTGTGCTAAAAACTACAAGTCAGTTTATCAAAAATTTGTATTTTTATCAGTTTCAGAACTACTATAGCAATTTTATTTTTGTGCTGCTTCTTTCATAAACTCATATTGAAAGATAATTGGATCGAATTGAGTATTAAAAAATTCAACTTTCACTGAAATGTTTAAGCTATTTTTAGTGATTATGTAGAAAGTTATGAACATTAGCTATATTAAAATCAAAAGATTTTAGTTACAATTAGCTTCTATATTCAGACACAGTCACCAGTTTTTAATTTTTAATATGAGAATTAGTTCATCTTGGAAGCCCACTGAATAAAAATTATCCTTTATTTACAATATTGGAGAGAATTTGAAGCAAGGACAGATGATTGACAATAAATATGTCTCAAAGTTGTCAAAACATTTAGATAAAAGCGTAAAAATCCCAGTCCATTTTCTAGCAATTTTATCTGTTGTGACAGCCTTGACGCCTCTAGACTGTCTCGTTGAGAGAAAGCTCCATGTTCCTGACATACATTATTTTAAATTCCCTAAAAAGTCCCCAAGAAACTTGCTGTGCTTCCAAGAGAGCTCTGGTTAGAAGCTGTGGGGTAGTCACATGATACAGTGGGGTTGAACAATGCACATCCCACCCCCCGCCTCACTGACCCATGGCACACAGGGTCCCTAGATTTGGGTGATGCCTGAGCAGCTTCATCATTAGTCATTTTTTACAGCGACCTCCCAGAGAGCTCACACCTGCTGGGGTGGCTGCACTGTGAACTTCAGAGGGAGGAAGGCCAGGCACAGATTAAGCCAAACTCTAGCCTTAAATCTTTTCTTCTCACTGTCTTTAGCTTTTCACCCATGTCTTCCAGCCATTTGCTCTTGGAAGTTGGAAGTGCTCTGTGCATCCTTTCTGCTCTGCCCCATGGGATCTATCTTCTCTAATACGTAGCACCATGGGCAGACACACGTATATCTCCCCTGCTTAGAAACACCAGTCCAAGGATGAGCTCATTTCATTCGTCACTGTCACCTGACCACCCTGCTATTGGCAGCCTCTTAGCTCTGCTGTCCCCCAAAGCTGCTTATGTTCCCTCTCCTGGAACTAGTGGTAGCCCCAACAAATGTGCTGGCCACTTGGTTTCTGCCTGAGGAGGGAAGCTGGTCGCAGAAGCCACATTCCTCTCTCAGAACCTACCACCAGGGTTGGTGATGGTGGAGGCATTTCTGTTGTCTTCCTCAACACACACCTAAAGCCTTTCTTTCATGAACCTGGTTTGAAATGAACTTCTCACCAACATATGCATTCCTAAGCTGGTGGGAAGAAGGGATATTAGATTCATAGTGTCTCAACACCTAAACACTTTAACTGCATACATATATTTATTTATGTCCACCTCAGTAATAAAGACGTCCTTTAAATGAAGACACACAGCTCTAAGGCTGTATTTCTAAAGCTTTATTTATCCCACATTTTCCCTCATTACTTTCCCACATTTTCCCTCATTACTTCAAGCTGGGGTATACATGCAAATGAGTCTTGGGACAAAATCATGGCCCCCTCATGCTCTTCCATTTGGGAAACAATTTCTTCTCCTCTCCCCACTTTTTCTCTCCCCTCCCCTCCTCTGTCCTCCCTGTCACCCCCTTTTCTCTCTTTTTCTTTCCAATCATTTTCCCCCTTCCTTTCCTTATTTCTTTATCTTTCTTTTACAAACTACTTCATTTTCATAAACAAAGAAAGTGTATGCTGACATTGATGAGGCATGAAGACAATTCCTTTAAAGTGATACTTTTCAGAATGAACATCAAAAATGATATTCACATGTATTAACCATGCAAAGAGAGGTCCAGATATTAGTGATATGCAATATATTTTAGCAACACTGTCTTTATAGAAATGGAAAGAGTGTTTCTTTGAAAGTATTCTGGTTCTAATGCAGATGACATGAACGAAGCAAAGATCATTAATTACTGGTGGAATAGTTCATTATGAGGCTAGAGCAGGTGGATTTTGTGTTTTATGTTTCCTCCCCAGTCTTATCCCAAGGGACAGAATTTTAGTGTTCTGAGCAGAGAAGCCAGGTGTGTTATGAGAACATAAAATTTCCTTTTTTAACTCCATGAAATTGATTTAAGAAAACATATTTGCTGTTTTGTAATTAAGAGAAATGACTTGGAGAAATTAAAAATACCAACTCCCTTCCTTGATGCTTTACTTTCTTTTGTGGCAGGTTTGCTTCTCCCATAAGCAGTTTTTATATTAAGAAAACCTCAAAAATGTGGTCTATTAACATCCACTTGAAAAAATCTATAATGATAAATGGTGTAAAAATAAGCAGACATGCAATAGTAATGAGTTTTTAAAAGTAAAAATTGAAAAAAAAAGAAAGTATATTGATTAACCAAGATTTCCCAAATAAAAATCTAACACTTGTAACTTTTTCAATATTTTATAATGTGATTATTTATATACATTTATTTGTATTTCTAACAGTTCTGTTAACTCTGCTTATTTATTAGGCTTTTATAAGGAGAAAAAAAATCTGTGTCGGCCAGATGTAATCTTTTTTCAGTTTATTTATTATTATATTTTATATCTTACTAGACTTTATTATCAAAAGATGACATGCCCACTGTTCACAGCAGCTGCAATCCATTAACCTAATGGATTGGAATTATAGGTTGCCTTAGGAATTGTCTATTGTGTGCCAAAATCAAATGTAGACCCTACTGTGAAAAGTCTTGACACTACTAAATGCAAAAAATACAATGTGTGCGAGTAGATGTTAAGAAAAGAGATGTAGGGCATTTGACTAACCAACCAGAAAGTAATATGAAGCTTATACCAAAATAGAAAATACTTGCGTTTTCTTGTTGTTATTTAGCAGAGTGATCATATACTGTCATTCATCACACAACAATGGTGGATAAACAGTGGGAGCTAACTTTAATTATCCCCCTTTGCTACCAAATACTGGCCATAGACTATATGTGCATACATCAAAGTCTTATTCAGATTTCCACCTCATGAACGCTTTCATTCATTCAACAAACACATTGGAGTGCCTGCTGTGTACCACACGCTGTGAAGGCTCAAGGCTTCTAGACAATGACAAAGCTGGCAAATGACTAATAAGAAAAACTCTGTAATGCTTGTCACATTCTCATATATTGTCAACGCTGTTCCTCTCAGCCTCATCACACAGCTTCATTATTACATGTAGTTCTGGGAGTTCTCGGGCTGGGGCCAGGTCTGCGAGAAACAGTCTGGGTTTTGCCATTCTCGAGTTTGGTATCGACGCAGAAAGGAGAATGAAGAAGGAAGGGTCCAGCTTTCCTTCCAAGAGCCACCTCATGCTGGCATGTGTGGCAGCTGCCCAGGGCGGTGCACTGCCCATTGGCAGGCAGTACAGCAGGGTACTTATGGGAGGGCTAGTGCGCTGGTTAACTTGGAGAGGAGTAGCCATTACTGCCGCAGTCGACAGTGTTGAGGCACCTTGAATCACCTGTTCAAACCTACAGAGATGATGTTGTCCTGAAAGGTCATTTGTGACATGTCCTGTCTCCTTATCTTCATTTCTGCATTTCACTAATTTGTCTAAGGATAATTTCCTTCTATAGAAATATCTAAGTCATTTATTTATATAGAAGATAAAAGAAAATATTTGAATACAATGCTCTGTTACATAGAGATTTAATTTTCAACAATAAAAACAAGATCAAAACTCTGTAGGATTTGTTATTCTGGAATACATATTTTTAGAAAGAGACAAGGAAATAGAAAATAAATCAGACCCAAAGGCTACCAGTCTTCAAAAGTTAAATATAAATATTAACTTATTTTAGTAAAATACTAACTTTTTCATCTAACTATCTTAGGAAAGAAACCCACAAAGTTGAATCATAGTATGCTAACATTTAATCTTTATTTAGGAGAGAGCTTCTCTTTGAATTTTGTATTAGTTTCTCCAGGGGTGAACAAGTAACTCTTCCTGTCTTATCTGTCTCTGTTTTTTTCTCTCACACACTCTGTCTCATGCAAACAGACACACTCATCCACACAAACAGAATTTGTATCTTTATTTAGTCTAATAATCTGTAGTTGTATTTCTTATATGTTTAGTGTTGTCCTGACCTCCAGCACATTCATTTGAAAATGGAATGTTCGCTCACTCATTCAACAGGCAATTATTGAGTGCTTATTTCGAGCCAATTATGTGTGCATGTGTTAGCTCAATTATGAATAAGTGAAGTGCTAAAATATGAGGGGCTATGGTCAGGGAACTGGAGAAGGGGTGATGGGAGGAGAAGCTAAATAAACCAGGCAGGGAGACTAGGATTCTAATGGACTAATAAATTGCTGAAGCTAAAGTCTGGGAACACACCAAGAAGGCAGACACTAAGCAGAACAGAAGCAACTGACAGTTTCGAATGGAGAGGGTGAATTGGCACTGCAAGCTTGGGGAAAAGCTGGGGAAAGAGCTGTTTAGTGCCAGACTGGGTGTGGACATGGGACATAATCGAGGGCTGGACAGGAAAGGAATGACTTCTGAAGCTAGAGCTTAGACAGAGGGATCAGATTTGGATCAATCGAAAGGGAAGGAAAGCGCTTCTGGTGAGGTCGAATTACAATTTGTGCATAGGCGTGAGAATAAGAGAGAGGGTCACAACTAACGTGGAGGGGAACAGATGTAAATAGAACCCGAGATTAAATAGAACCCGAGATTAATGTACTAAAATATATTAACTGCTACTCTCAAGGAAAGGTTTACAAACTTGCTTTTTGGCCTGGTTGTTAGCCTTTGCCTGCATTGTGTAAATATCACATTATGCTTCAAATAAATTACTTAATTAAGCTCTTGACGATTATTGTAAACTATACCTAAAAGAATGTTGATACTTTACGTTTCCTACAAGAATTACAGATAGATATTTGGAAATTAAAATTTTGATAGGATATCGAGGGACAAAGCCTTACTGGGAAGTGATGTGTAAGTGATGACCTGTTGGAAGTGAACTTTTTACCCAGTAGAAAAAGCAAGTGTAAATGTTAAATATCCTGTTTATTCCTGTGTCTGTTTTTGGCTTCAGATTTGTTTTATTGTTCCACGGTAAAACAAACAAACAAACAAAAAACTCCCCAAAAAAACCTGCACCAAAATGATCCTATCTTAAATATTATAGCTTTATAATAGAATAAATCCAATTAGGGAGAAGGCCTAATAATATACTTCTATAGAGATATCTTAGTTCTTAAAATTTTCTCTGCCATATCAGTTTTGATATTCAGCAGGTTGTTTTTTCTGAAAAAAAAAAAATCCCATTTAGAATTTGATTGGAATTGCATTAAATCAATATACACATAAAATTCTGCATTCAGTTTCAGTGTGGGAGGGGTTCCTCATACAGCCAAGGAATTCTTTGTGACGCCAGTTGCATGTCCTACAATTCAACTCAGTTGTGACACTACCTGCCTGAAGATAGCATCGGACCCCACAGGTTAAAGGTTCAATCTTACAAGACAGCCTGCCCCACCCCCACCCCAACTTCAGAAGCCAATAGCAAGCCCTGGTTATAACCCATGCTTCTGACCTACCGTTTATAGATCAGAGATCCTAACAACCCACTCTTTGGGTTCGATTAATTTGATAGAGCAGCACACAGAACTCAGAAAACATTTTACTTACTTGATCACAGATTTATTATAAAAGCGTAGAGTTCAGGAACAGCCAGATAGAAGAGATGCAAAGGGCAAGGTATATGTGAAAGTATTCAGAGCTTCCGTACCTTCGCTGAGCATGCCACTCCCTCCAGTTCTGGTCATTTCCCAACCCTCTTGTTCCCTAATCCTGGTTGTTTCCCAACCTGGAAGCTCTTCAAACCCCATTCTTTGGGTTTTCACAGAGATTTCCTCACAGAAGCAGGACATTAAATCATTGACCACTTGTGACTGATTCAACCTCAAGCCCAGTCTTCCCTCCCTGGAGGTCATGGTGGACTGAAAGTTCCCATTCTCTAACACCGTTGTTAGATTTTTCTTTATCCTTAGGTGACCTAGGGCAGTCCAAAAGTCACCATGAACATAATAAAACACATTTATCCCTCTCTTCACTTAGGAATTTTCAATGCTTTCAGGAGCTTTGTGCCAGAAACTAAGGAAGCCAGAGAAGAAGACTAAATATATATCTCTTACTGTAAAACACAATATCATAATACAATTATTCACAATTTCAAGGAAATGAGTTTTTTTCTCAAAGAACAGTGTATTCCTCTATGTATTTCATCCTTCTTCAATGTCTAGCAATGATCTTTTATCGTTAAAAAAATAAGTGCATTCTATTATTTTTATACTGCTGTGAATTGCATCATTTTGAATACTATTTTATAAATGTTCTTTTCAGGCATATCAAAATGAAACTGATTTTGTATAGACGGCTTTTTCATTGAGGCATTTTTTCTAAACTTTTGTTAAACAAAATTCATAATATAACTTCCACAGCGGATATCTTTTTTGAAAGCAAGACTTTATTGAGCTCAAATGCTAACCAAAAAGAAGACTGGTCTTGGGTCATGGAATCTAAACCGCCCGCAGCATGGTTAGGTAGAAAAGACAACATGTTATATTCCGAAGTTTGCAAGAGTTTTTATACATAAAATGGGAATGTTAGGCAGTTAGGAAGATATGAGCCACAGGCGAGTACAGGCCCAATTCAGAGACCTCCCTTAAGACTGCCCAGAAAGACCCATTTAACTGTTAAAGACATCTTTACATCCTGAAATAGAAAAAAGTCAAAAACCACAAAATAGCCCTTGGTTTAGGCCGGTTACAAATGCTTGTGCAGTTAGTACATACACTGTCCTTCTTTGATCTTAGCCTCAGTATATGTATTCTTAGAAGTTCATGAATCTAATTACAACAGACTGAATTCTAGGTAACCGCACGCACAGTAGACAAAAAGTTATGTTAACAGCTGTTAATCAAAATGACCTCATATGCCAGTCATCTAGCACCAGCCTTGTAACCTCCCATCATGGCCCAAATATAATGCAGACCTCCCCACTTCTATGGGGCTGTGGCCATTTCTGGCATAGCCCATTTCTCTTTCGAAACATACTTTAATAAATCTTATTTTTCCTAAATTTCACTGATCTGTAATTCTTCACTGCATCAGTGGAAAGAACCGAGGTCCCCTCAGCAGCACGTGGGTAATGACTGATTTAGACCACCCCAAACTATGATAGGGGGAAGGGGAAAAAAATAAGTGAGCTGTATAAAAGTTTGTACATTAGCTATGGGCAAAGAGGTGGGAGAAAGTGAAGCAGGGCCAGCTCTGGGATCAGCCCAGAATCGGCATAAAGAAATGTCCACTCCTGTAGATTGGTTATGGGCAGTAGTCTGAAAAGCCCACGTGCAAACAGCAAGCAGGGCATCCTGGACTTCGATGGTCTTTAGCTGAAATAATCTGCAGAAATAGCCACCTAGAAATTAATCTGAAGTTTCAACAGGCAATGGCAGGCATGTGAGCAGCTATTAGTAGACTAACAGTTATGTCTCTTTCTCTCACTTTCCAGCTGCTGTGATTTAATTTAGAACATCTCAGGATTTTCTTCTTGTTACTTTGCATGAATTTTAATCATTTGTCTTTGGATCTGCAGAGTTTTGTTTTTGAATTTTCTTGTAGCCAGTGATCGTTTTCAAGCATTTCTTTCCAATTCCATACACTTATTTCTTTTTTCACACAGCAGTTTAGATTCTCCAATTCAATGTTGAATCGAAGTAGTGATAATTAGTATCCTAATAATGCTCCCAAGCTTAGAAGAAATGTTTCTAACCTTTCACTAATTAATCATGAAGATTTCTGTAGGATTTTGGTAGATTATTTATATTAAGTTAAGGAGCTCCTTTCTATTCTCCCGTGTGAATTTTCTCTGATTTCTTCAAATCCATTCCCAATTTACAATTTTTGTCTTCAGCTGTGTCTGCTGTTTTAGTCTACTAACTGCATTTTAAATTTCAATAACTATTATTTCCATTTCTAAAAGGTCTTTTTTTTGTATTTGTGAATTTTTAAAACTTCTTTTTTATTCCTTTCGCTATTTTTCACATAGTTATTTTATTGTCTATTCATATTCTGTTGCTGCTATTGCCAGTATCAGCAACAGAATATGTTTTTTTATTCCACTTATTGTTTTATTTCCTTGCATGTTTTGTGTGTATGTATGTATATATGTGTATGTATATGTGTAAAGATATATATTTTTTCATATATATAGCATATCATACATATATAAACAATATCATATATAGCATATATAAATAAAATATGTGTTTTTAAATTTAACATAATCTTAGATAATTTTGAGGGCTGAAATTGCAGCTTTTTTTCTTACAAGGGGCGTTAGAGTTTTGTGTATGCCGGAGCTGGGGTTTTGCTATTCTCCTGGGATCTGTTTAGCTTCTTTTAGTCATCTCGGTTTAACGCAAATATTTCAGGTTTGGCCTTCAAACGTTTCCTGGGTTTATGGTTTTGTACCTGCTCACTTCCTCTGGTCTCTATCCTGGTTCCTGTCCTTCTTTCTCAAACTTCCTGTTCTGTTGTCAGCCCACTGGTTTGTTGCTTATCTTTTTGAAGAATTCTGTTATTTTCATTAAGACCTGAAATGTGTTGAAAGTTGTACTTGCTGTAATTATTCTGGGAGTATTAAGCTCCATTAATTGGTGCACAAGTGGCAAATTAGATCAGTCACATGCATATCTCATAGAACACTTAAATTCTCTGCATTTTATAACGTAAGTACAGTGTATTAATTAGAAAATGTAATGATAATTGTCACTTTCCCCAAACAAAAATGACAAAATGCAAATATCTTTACTAAAGGTAGCACAGTTAATTGTCTTTTCTACATCTAAGAATTTATCACATGAGAAAACAATTTGCTTTTAGAAATAGAATAAGATTCATTATTCTGTTGCTTTTCATTAATCCCATGTTCATTTTTGGGCAACAAACTCAACCAGTGAGTTTTATTTGGAAAATTTCTAATCTATGAACTATTATTTATTCTGCATTTTATATCACAAGACAAACTTTTAAATGGATCACAAAACAAATAAACCTAATTGATTAAATATTCGCTCATATTTATTAGTCTAATTAGACAATGCACATTCTATCACAAATCATTGTGTGCTGCTCCAGTTCATTTAAGGCATCCCAGTGATATTTATAAATTAATATTGGCATTTCATTATTTCAGCACTTTGCTAACATTATCTGATAAGCTCAAAAAAATAAAAATAAAAAAAGCAACAGAGCATATAAACAGAGAGCAATCTAATTTCACAAAGAAAAGCTCCTGTTTTCCACATACTTGAAGCAGCTAATCTTTGGGCAATACCTCATGGTGAGCGTGGGTGAGGAAGTGGAGGACGTGCAGTGGGACAGCAGAGTTACCTATGGTCTAATTATCTAATTCCTGTACCTGAATGTATTCGAAGTGGGTTGATCTAGGAATTGGATTACATATAAAGAAATAACAAAACACAGTGGTATCAGCACCGAAAATTTAATTGATGAGCATGAATGAGATTACAGAGCAGCCAAACCAAGTACTTGCTTTCTCCTGTAGGCACTGTTCTTCATATCTAATTTGTAACCTCTCTGTCTTTCTGATAGATGACTATATATTACAGTACAAACTTACAAGAACTCATTCCACAAGGTCCTCCGTCCCAACCATAGTCTTAAATCGTCGTCTTGCTGTTCTCTTGTCTCTCTCTGCCTGCAACTCTGTTCTAGCTCTTGACTGCCTATGGCTCTGAAACTATGTTCACTTGACAAGATGCTGCTACCAAGACACTTGCTTCATTCAAAACTCCCTTTCACATCCTTGTCACTTAATTGTACAGAATTCCATTAGCGTAAGATTACGACTGCATGATACACTTGACTGAAAGCTTAGGGATAACAGAGAGAATTTTAATATTTTCAGATAAAACTTGAAACTCAATGAAAAACATAAAAACATAACTGTTTTGATAGTCTAAATAAAACGTGTACATTCAGGTGCATACACACATGAGTGCGCGTGCGCAAGCATGCACGCGCGCGTGCGCACACACACACACACACACACACACACACACAATCGAGTCTTGCTTGCTTGTTGCATCATCATTTCTCTCGCTCTGAGGATTATCCTTCTATACCTCCAAGGCAAATCTCCAAACTCTTTTGGAAATATCTCCTTTGGAAAAACCCCATTCATTAACGAAAGGAAATGATTTCACCTTAGGATTCATTGCCTTTTTGACATCGTGGCAACCCCAAAACAAAATTGCCCACTAAAATAACATTTCAGAGAGAAGGACTATTAAGGTGACAACGATACTATGGGACAGGGTGGTGGTGGTGTCTACATTCAGCCTATTTAAATTGAAGTTTGCTCAGCTTTGAGTTACTTTGCCAAGGTCTGTAAATGACTTGTCTTTTTGTTGAAAATTTTTCAGTACATAAATCTTAGAAAATACACACACACACACACACACACACTCACACACACACTTTTTAAGGAACAGTAATATTAATATGAGTCGGCATGATTTCATTGCAGGCGAAGGAAGACAGTTTTTTGTTAACTATAACTTTAAATTTCAAGATATTCTTATCTGTAAGGTCATAGCATTTTCTCCTCTTCTTGTCCCTTTTTTTCAGAGTAACTCTCAAAGAATTCCATTTATAAAAATTGATGACTAGTTACAATGTTTCACCAAACCAAAGAACTCTCTTTGATTGATGGTCATCTTTAGTTATACAAAGGTTTACCAGGAGTTTTATCTTAACTTCTCTCACCAAGCTCTGGAAATATAAAGGAGACGTACTATGGACTTTATAACCTCTTTTTTATTTTTAGTGCAAATTCGCAGGGTGGGGAAATTGTAATTCCAGTTACACCTGGATTATAGATAATACTTTCAAGTGCTTGTAATCTTGTGGGATTGAAACCATTAGAAGTTATCACTTTCACTGAAAGTCTTTATGAGTTAGTGGGATGTGCTAAAAATCTGTGGTTCTCATCTCTTCACAGTTAGATCAAGTTCCAAAGTAAGTTGGGTGGTTGGAACAAACAATGTTCTTCATAAGGTCTTGGGTTTAATATGCTCCAACAGGTAACTACATTTCTAGATCCTGCTTGTTACCAGGGGTACTGGTTCAGAATTAATTCAAATCTGTTGTTCTTAAAGGAAGAGTAAATTGAAATACATATTCAATGGTTGAGGTAGGTAAGGTGCATCTGCTTGGGTACAAAAAAACCACACTTTCAAAAAGGTTATGACAGCTAATGTCCAATCATAAAGAAAATATATTATGGCTTATACTGTCTAATGCTTATATCTTTTCCCAATGTGTTCTGCTAGTCAAATTATGTCAGTCATTAAAAGATGAGTTTATGTGTTTACATGGTTTATTCACGTGAGGCTGTATTCAATAGTTTGTTGTTGTTGTTGTTGTTGTTGTTTTTTAATTAAAGTGGTCTGGAATAATCTGAATGACATTTAGGGCATTGACATGGCTGCGACCACTGTTTTTTAATTACGTTTCCCGCCAACCAAGTGTTAAGCAACCGAGAGTAATTTAGCCTTCGTCAACACAAATCAAAGAGAGTGGGAACACTGGAAATTATCCAAATTACATGAATTAATTTGCTAAACTAGAAAACTTAAACTCCAAATAGCTCTTCATTGTTTTGTCTATGGAAACAATAAACATGATGATTCAACACTAATGACTGAGTTTGTCTGTGGTTGAGAAACAGTTGGTAAACTCTCCAGCTACTCTGATCAAGTTAATACTTCAAACTAAACCAAATATTTAAGGTCGAAATTAGAATTTTTTCATCCTGAGTTATCTAATTTTATTATCTATATGGATCAAATTTCCATGATCATTGCTGTTTTTCTCAGTATTATTCTCCTTACAGGGCAACTGCCGGATGGAGCTAGTGAAGATTTCCTGATCAAAGATTAGAGAGTTTTATTTCATTAAGGCTTGCCACACATTGCTACATTTATCTGCCCTTGAGAAGCAAATTGACCTCAAAGGTACTTTGAATGAAGCCTGATCTATAATCTTTGTCACCTGAATGTTGACCTCAGTATATCTATCACATTTTTTTTTTATTAAATGAAAGAAAATGTATTAAAATTGGTATAATATTTTCAAAAATACATCGAATCTACATTACAGTCAATGTATTCTCAGTCCAGCAATGGAGCTTGATTTAACAGAAAAATTTTATGGCCCATTCTGGTGTTTAGTTTATAGCTTCTGTACCATGTTTGCCAAAACAATAAAAAGTCTGCTTTATGTAATCAACAAAAATAACAAGCATTTACAGGGTTGGGCAAACTGGGAGATGGTTAATTGTAATGTGCTTTATAGTTGCAACAGAGATACTATAAAAGACTGGTGACATACACATCTCAAAAAGACTTTAGATCGTGAAATTTGCAAATATGTATGGTCTTCCTTTAAATAATTATAAATTCTTCACATGGAGAGGAGACAGATGTAGCAGAGACTCAAAGTGAATAATAGTGAAACAAAGTTAATAATAAAACCAAAATAAATAGTGTAATTTAAACACTGAAGATTAGATTTGACTCTGTTAGGAAGTAAGTTATATATATTTGACAGAAATGTCAAACTAAACCTCACAGGTTAATAATTAAAGTTTAATTTCTTATAGTGCAAAAAATTATGTAAAGGGTGTATGAATCTACAGCCTTGGCATTATAATGCAGCCATAACCAAAATGTTTAAAGCTTCTTAAAGGCTTATAGAAAAATATCAAATTATAAAAAATAAAGTTTAAGCATACTAAAGGGCTCAATTTTATAAATGATTATTTACTCCATTTCCTCATTCTGCACATCAACATTGTGTCTTAAGGTCACACATTTAGCATCTCTTGCATTGTTCTATGCCCTACATTTTTTTTCTTGGTAAAGCAATAAGCTAACAATGTGTAATAAAGTCTTCCTTAACAAAAGGAATGCATCTTCTTTATAAACCCCTGCAGGGGTTGATGCTAATTATAAAAGATGATTGCTGCTCTTTTTAAATTTTAAACTAGAAATAAATGCAAATGATAGCAGTCACGTAATAGAGTTATGAAATAAATATGGTGGATTTAAATAAAAGCAACTATAGACCTTCATTTTGTTCTTCTATTTCCCTAAATATTTGGATATCAACAGGTGCATGTGATCAGAACCTTGGAAATATTTTGTTATCCCCCAAGTCTATATTACTCTGTTTAAAATTCAAATAATATTAAACTTTCATGTTTAGTGACACATTTGAAATCCCCTTGGAAACACTTTTCTATCCTTCTTACATAATTTATAACAGTGATGGTCTCCTTAATATGTGGTTGGCTTGTGGGGAAATTGCTATTTAATTTTGAGTTTGATAACATAGACCCTAACTGCTAAGAAATCCATTTCTCTTAGAGATTGATCCTGGTTTTATTCAACAACTAAATATATTGAAGTAATGTTGTAATTATTTTTACATTGTATTTAAAGCACTAAGAGAAATACTAAGAGTATCTGTGTAATCATCCTTTAGGGATTTCAGTGGTTCTCTGTTGTTTTTCATGTGGTCTATTACAAATGAAAGAAATCGAGTGAGCTATAATGGCAGTATTTTATTCAGGTTGGTTGTCCTGTTTCTTTGTTATTTAAGAGAGCCAATAACTTTCCAACTATTTTCTAGGTTCTTCTTGGGGAGAGTCCACATGAGAACATCTACTCTATCATCAAAGAATAAAATGAAGAATTAAAATAGCTGGTTCTCAAATAGCATTGGCTTCATTTTACAAGTAACACATAAAGAGTGAATAACTACTTAACCATGGTAAAAATAATTAACAATGTCTACACAGTGCCCGTTATTTAATATGTGTTATTTATGTTTTACATAATAATACAAGGTAGATATTATTATTATTCATACTCAATAGTTGAGGAAAATGAGGGCGAGAGAAATTTAGTAAACCTGGATATGGTCACACAGTTTAGGTTGCTGGACAAAGATTCACACCTTTGCTTAGCTTTCTCCAAAACCAAGCTCTTTTCCTTGCACTGGGTGACTCCCAATCCTGATGAAATTTAAAATTACAAATTCAGTCTATGGCCATGTCACCCTGAACAAGCCTGATGCCATCTGATCTCAGAAGCTAAGCAGGGTTGGGCCTGGTTAGTACTTGGATGGGAGACCACCCAGGAAGACCAGGTGCTGTAGGCATAAAAAATAAAATAAAAAATAAGCAATTGTAAGTTGACAAGGTTTTTGCAATCTGTGAGGCCAACCAAGGGTTACCTCGCCTAAAAATAAATAAATAAATAAATAAATAAATAAATAAATAAATAAATAAAATAAGATTACAGATACAGTTCTAAAAAGTGTGTTAGTTTCTCCCCTTCTGCTGATGTCCAGGAGGGGGAAGGAACTGGAGTGGTTTTATATTTGTGATTTTATGAGGACCCTTAACATCTTTTACCAGTTACACTTAGTGTGTCAACAAGGAATGGAAAGTCCCAATAGTTGCAGACAACTGCTATAGTTTTCACTTTAGTACATACAGCGTAATGGTTTAGACCAATACTGGCTGTTAGAAGTATAAAGTAAGCCAAATATGTAATTTAAAATTTTCTTGTAGTTATTCTAAAAAGTAAAAATAAACAGGTAAAATTAATTTTAAAAATTAATTTTATTTGACACAAAATCTTAAAATGGTATCATTTTCACAAGAAAAAAATTCTTAATGAGGTATTTTACATTCTTTTTTTTCATATAGTCTTAGAATCTGTTTGGTATGTTAATTACATTTTTGCCCATCTCAATTAGGACCCTAAAGTGTCCTCAGAAATACTAAATATGTATTTAGATTACATAAAATATATAGATGGAGAAAAGATACTTAATCAAGTATCTGAAGAACTTTCTGATTATTGTGCCTATCGATCTTTCTCTCATTGTAGAGCCAAAGAGGGAGTGAGAAGAGCAGCTAAAGATGTAAAAGAAAAAGTTAGATTCGGTAGTGCTACTAAAGCTCAAAAGGAAGCATGTTTCAAGGAAAAGATAGTATCAATTCATTAAATGAGAAGGAAAAAAAGGTGAGAATGGAATACGCATGACAGATTTGGAATTTGTTGGTGTCTTTAACAGGTAAAGATTCAATGGAACAGAAGTTAAGAGTAGAACAGGTGGAAAAGAGAATAGAAGGAGTCAAATAGGATGGCTTCCGTACATGCATTTTGCTCTGTTTCCTTTTCAGATCTTATTAAAATGAGAGTAGAGGAAATGTTATTATTTTTTTAAACACAAGCCTTTTAGAACAAAGTGGATGAAAGAGCAGTCAGTAGATTTTTGAAGACAAAAATGAAAGAGTGGTGAGCCTGGACTTGGCAGAGTAGAAAACACGGAACCCCCGGTGCCCTCAGAGGAGTGACAAGAAGAGCCATGATCATTCTCCTGAAAGCACTGGCAAAACACTTGGAGCCAAGCCTTTTTAGGTCAGAGTTTAGGAGTGAGAAATGCTTCCTGGTACAATATCAGCATTTTGTCTCAGTCAACGTCTTCTAAATGCTAAACCACAACTGTAACAAAACCTTTTGCCGTATATTCTCTAGTACCCTAGGGTCTAGTGTGTGTGTGAGTGTTTCAGTAGAAATAATAAGATTATGTTTTTGAAATTACCTTATGATTATTAGTTTTTTAGGAACATTAAAAGCTAACTGAATCATATGGTAAAGTGGAAAGAATGTAATGCTTAGGATTTACACAGACTTCCTTTAGACTGACTTTCTTTATGTGTAAAAAGAGAATAAAAATATCCAACGTACAGAGATATCTGTAGAAATGATGATGTACACATCAAAAGTGTCGGCTGCATATTTGGCACTAAATGAATATCAAGTCCCTCTTTGTCCTTTAACCTTACG
This sequence comes from Pteropus medius, assembly GCF_902729225.1. Taxonomy (NCBI): domain Eukaryota; kingdom Metazoa; phylum Chordata; class Mammalia; order Chiroptera; family Pteropodidae; genus Pteropus; species Pteropus medius. The sequence goes on along the minus strand of NW_024355205.1, from coordinate 25,414,342 downwards.
AAGAGATCTAACTAAAATAAATCAGCTAAAATGAAAACAAAGCAAAACGAAGACAACTGAATTCCAAGTCTATAAGAGAATCATACCAAGTGGCATTTGGTGAGTTAAAAATGAAAATTTGGGACAATTATACTTTCTCAAATTTTATATAAGTAATCAATTGATTTCTCTTTTTATAACATAAGCACTGTAATTATAAATAAAAATGTTTATGTTTTTAAAAACCTTTTCTGTTCATAGTTTGCTAAACTGTGCAAGTAGAATAAATACATCTAATTTACGCATACAGAATCTAAACATTGTAAAACAAACTTTAAAATCCGTGGGGAAAAAAAAAACAAGGATAAAACACTACAGCCTTTAAGTGGTTTCTAAAAGAAATTTCACATATCTTGTTTATTCTCCTTTGTCATTTTTTTTTCAAGAAAAAGAAATCTCTTTTAGATGTTAAAGTATTTTATCAACAGCCATAAGAACACTGTATTTATGTTGCTAAGGGCTCCATTTTAAAAAGCAACAAGTTTTTTGTCCACTTATATTGCATTTTTTTCTCTGAAAAGAATATATTTACTTTTCTCTAGTGCATGTAATGAAATAAGCAATGGTAGAAATAGTCTGACTCTAATGATGGCAAAATGTAAATTGCATCCAGCTCACGTCATGATTGCAGTCCAGAGTTAAAGAGTGTTTGCACACACAATGAATTATCTTTCTCTACAACCAAATGTGTATCTTAATTCTGAATATAGGCCTTAGGCAATTATTAATCTTCAGTAGCAGAAAAACTCAAGCCAAATCTTTTTATGTTACCTCATTATTCCTGTTCATAAATAAAAATTTAATTTCTGTAATGGTGCTTAGTGCAGTCAACTGTTATATTATTAATTATAGAACTGCTGCTAATGCCTAGAAATGATATTTTAATAAGGTTTAATCTCTTTTCCATATTCTAGTGTCTTTCATAATTGTATCTCTGTTTTCCTCCGTGCTTTTATTTTATTTGCAAACAAACTCAGCAGTGCGAGCTGTAATTCCAAGTTGGCTGGTATTTCTGAGGCAGCCATATCACTCATAATTCAGGCTCTGTGTATTTTTTTCAGAAAGAAGAGGTTGGGGGTGAAGAAAGGCAACTTTATCTCAAATACCAACTGTAGTCTTGAACCACATCTCAGACTCTGGTTTTAAGATTTAGTCCCTTTACAATTGCTGAGGGATCGTTTATATATTTGACAATTGTTCTTGAAAGTTTTTCAGCCAGAAATTGTTTTATGTATCACAGGAAGCATATATATATATATGCTACTCCCATGATGATCTCTTTATATATATATATATGTATATATACACACATATATATGTATATATATATATATTTTAGTTATGCTTTAAAGCAGTAGGGAATTCTTCAGATAGAAAGTATAAACACCTGTGGTCATGTATATAATGGCATAAAGAGGGTGAAATTGAGCTATTTCATTCCTACATATTTGGTAGTTTGTTTCTATTCAAGAGGATGCCAATTATCATTATGAAAGCTGTGTTATTTTCTTTATTAAGTATAGGGACTGAGATCTAAGCTGTTTTGGTAGTGTTTCTTCCTCTTTATTATCCAGAATGCGTAGTATTTAGTTCTATTATGCTACTCCCATGACGATCTCTTTATTTTTCTTTCTTTTGTTCTTAGAGCACTTTAACTTTACTTCAATGTATGATATATTTATGTAATTGCTGTGTTTATCGGATCAACTCCCAAGAGAGAAACTTATCAACGCTTTTAGTTCCATGTGTTGGAAGATCAGCTCTCTGAGGACATTTTTATTTCTTATGGTGCATAACACTGATGAAAACTTGTAATAGAAAGGAGGAGTCTAACCTACAGGTCAATTTCAAGAGGGAGAATGGGAGCGGAAATAGAAATCTATTCTACTTGTGCCACAAATATTTACTGAGCATTCCAAATGTTTTAGTTACTGAGCAGTACTAGGAACATGGACAAATAGGAAAAAGCTTGAAAAGCTCATCATCATTTTTTGCAATGTACTGAGTTAAGTATGGTGAGAGAAGAATGGGACATATTGGCCTATTTGGGATTTTTAAATCTTGATGGGTAAAGGAGATTATGTAAGAAAGTGTATAATTGAAAATTAGGAGATCTAGGGATGACATTTTGGGAATATCAAAATTTAAGAAATAGAGGAAGGGGATGAAAAAGGAACTTTTATGAGAAATAGGTGGTATACAGGAGAAAATGGAATAAAAAAAACAAAGGTAAAGAAAGTTACAGAAAGAGGTAATGATCAATAACATAACCTGCTAGAGCGAGGGCAGGTTCTGTGAGAAATGAGATACATATTCTCCTTGATTTGGCATCTTCAAGAGCACAGTTCAGTGAACTTTTTCTGTAAAGTACCAGACAGTAAATATTTTAGGCTTTGAACACAATATGGTCTCTGTTGCAACTACTCAATTGTTATTGTAGGGCATGAGCAGTCCCAGAGAATACACTGATGAATGAGTGTGGCTGTGCTTCAGAAATGACTTGTTATACAATAGCATGAGGTTCCAATTGGGATCATGGGCCAGAGTTGCCAAGTACATGAGGAAACTGAAGTGAGAGAGTTTTAGTTAGTTGTTTGAGACTAGAAAGCCAAAATGTGACAGAGGCAAAATTACACATAATCTAATGCTCATGATCTCTTTACTCCATTACGTTACCTCTAAAGTAGTAAAACTACAAGTCAGTTGGGCCCAGATTGGTTTGGATTAAATTCTCTCATTGAGTACTATAATCCACATACATTCAATCATCTCTTTGTAGGGTCATTTGCTTTTAATAAATGCCTTACTTACATTAGTCTCACTAGCCCTGATATGGATGGGAGGAGCAGTTTCTTCTGGCTTATTTTGTAGGTTGTTCATCCTCTAAAGTGTTGCCCCTCAAAAGGTGTCATGGAATTTGACAGTCATCCATTAGGAATCTCTTTTTAACATGGGCATCAGTAATTAAATTAGTGTATCATATATGAATTAGTGTATCATATATGTATTTATTTGAGATATAATTGACATACAACATTGTGTTAGCTTAAGGTGTACAACATAATGATTTGATATATGTAAACATTTTGAAATGATCACATATTTTCAAACAATCTTGGCAACATTGGTGATAGGTAGACTCGGAAAGAAGTAGAAATCAAGAAAAGAGGAAATAAAGAAAACTGTCTTCACTTTACTACACACTTGCTGAAATCATTAGAAATTAAAAATAAATATCTCAGCAATTGCTGTTGTGCAATTTTTATAGTATAGTTTTAAAAATTATGTTAGTATGTGCTACTGATTAAGAGATGTCCTAAAACTTGTATTATTCTCAGACATTAAAAATATTGAAAATAAGATTTGTGAAATGTAAATTGAGTGTGATGAGTTTCATGTGGGTCTTTGATATTCATGTTATATCCACCTCCATTTCAATTTTAATATGCCATACTCTAATCACATTACCTAAAATTATATTTTTACTGTGTAATAAAAGTGGCCAGTCATATAAAAAAAAAAGTGTCAGCATTTTAACATAAGTCAGTAGAGATCAGTAGAGAGAACATGTGATAAATGTATTTATACTTGTACATATGTGCAAATATAAGAATTAGTGAATGACTGAGTGGGTGAATTCCTTAATCATGATTTCCAAAAGGTCTTAGGGTACAGTTTTATTATTCTATGACAATCTCACCCAGAGACAATAATTGTATTTCCTATATGAGGAAAGAAATAGATAAAGCTGCTGGTTAGGGTGACTCTTTGACAATGTTGATGGAACATTAAGGATCAGCAGGGACCCCCAGGAGGTTCCACTCCATAGCATCTTCTGGATTGAAAGCAGCAGGGGAATTCTATTCCACATCATTTCCCAAATCATTTCTCTTCTTGAGAAGAATGACTAACAACTGTGAAGGAAAATTGAAGTCATAGTAGACTTTTGAAAAGAGGAGGAGGTTATGACCATGAAAGCGTATGGAAATAAATAGACCAAAGTAGTTTTAAAATAATGAAAGCATCTCGTAAAGTTTACTAAACATATGTGTGCATTTATAGTGGATCTTTTAATTAGAATTCTCGGTTCAATATTTTAGGTTTTAACAATGATATATTTTTATGTCTTTCCTAGTACAGAAAGAAAGCATTGTCATAATTTTAGAAAAAAATATAAAGAAAACCTCTCACTGGATTTCAAAAACTATGTTTGGTGAGTCATTACTTATTTTAAGTATAAAAAAGTATTCTGATTCCTTGGAGGTTCAAACAAATCTGAGAGTTCAGCTTGCCTCCGAGTAGTTTTTGTTGGAGATATGAGCTATTATTTGTATAAGATGTACTACAAATATTTTCCTTGAATGTACATTGTTTGCTGATGTGCTCCCTCTTCTTCCTTCTATTGTCCTATGCCTGACTAAGAACAGGGATGAAAAATTGATTTGGCTTAAGGCATTAACAAAATCTTAACTTCTGGAAGCAAGAGATGAGAGAGTTTGCTGAGTCAGCAAACCTGCACTGTATAGTTTGTGACAAACTCCTGCGCCCTAAACCTGTTTTGAATGTATATTATTTTGTACATGTGAAAAATGAATAAAATCCATAGAAGAAAGAGAAATCGCATATTGTACAATTTGATTAAAATTATTGAGGATCCTACAATGGTATTTTAGGGGTCTGATAAAACCATATTAAAACATCGATATAGAAAACAAATTCTTGGAAGTAAAAGGAACAATATGCTGCCCCTTTACCTCCAAAGAATACCTGATTGGTGCCATACGTAGCTCAATCTTTCTTTAAAGTGGTAAATTTCTTTCCTCAAGTATCAAAAGTTACTGCCAGACTATCAGTTTTATCTGTTGTTTTAATGCCAGTGTTTAACTACATTTGATCAATCCTTCTCTAATCCTATTCACTGCTACACAATTGATAGGTGATTAATAAATGTAAAGTACTTAGAACATAGCCCAGCCTATAGTAAGCACTCAATAAATATAAACAATAAACATATTTTTATTATTTTTAATGAATAACTTCTCAGTTAAGTCTTTGCATGTAAAATCCGATCCAAGAATTGAATAAACCATTCGAAATCTTTTTCACCATGCCTCCTGCACAGATGTAACTCAAGTATCTTCGTACAAGTAATTTTCATAAAAATTAATAAGTATTACCACTGTGCTTTTACTAGGAAAAAACCCAATAGCAATTGAGGGAAATATGTAAAAATGATATATGAGAAAAGATATTTTAAAAGTTCTTTGTGAGTTAATTAGACACTTAAAGATGCTGTCAAAATGTAGTTTGCATGATTTAAGATGAAATCTTTAAAAAGGGGGATAATATCCGATAAATTATCCTATCAACTGCTGTACATAATCCTGTTATTTCAGGCAAGATAATTACATAGTAAATAGCATTAGCTATTCATTAGCTGTAGCTATTCTAGATGATTCTTTCTCAGTTGGGCAGATTTAATTTAGTGACATGAAAAGTACTGCAAATCAACTCTGTCATATGAACTAAATAAATACAAGAATAAAAAAGTAGGGAATAATTCATTTACAAATGAAACTAGTCTATCTTTAAAGTATAAAATTTCTGACATCTGGTCATGATATTACATTAAATAGTTGTAAATATCTGTAAGTAATAGCATTAATAACCAATAGAGTATTTTGCTAAGAGCTATGAGTGTATATGAGTATGTAAGATGTTATAAAAAGTCACTAGCAAAATAATTAAATACTATCATATTTTTTATCATAGTCAAAATAGAATTTTTCTGTCTGTAATCAAGTTTTCATTCCTGCCTTAGGTATATTGTTTACAGAAAAAAATGTGATTGAGTTTTATATGGACATTTAAATATTATCATTTACTCTCTTAATAGGAATGCAGATTTACTTGATATTTTTGTAAAACATTTTCAGCAGAAACATAAATTCTTATGGGAAATATTAAACATTTCCCCCCAAATTATCTAATTTAATGACTCGGTTAATTATTTGTCTTTATTTTTGTCTGAAATCTTACTTAAGATTTCTAAAGAATGCATTTTATTTAGATAGTTATTTCTATAAATGACTATTTCATATTAAATATTTTCCTGCTGATAATTAGGACAAATTAAATGCCACCCTGAAAACCAGGAACTTTCTGTTGGAAAACTACCTAATGGACAATTTATTTGAGGTTTTGTACTCTAAACCTTCTATATTTTCAAAATGTATGTAAGCTGAAGTGTTTTCTTGAGAATGATGTTGCGGAACATGAACAGCTCATCAGGTAATCCTAGCTATTTTAACATCCCCTCAGGAAAAGTTCCTTAAGTAAATACATGGCTAGATGGGGAAGATAAAAATTGTTATGATTAACTTGGAGAAGAGAAACCTAAGGGGATTATACAATGATTGTTATAGCTCCGCATCTGTAATATTCTTATATAGAAAATAGACTTAAATTCTATGTTTTCTTCCAAAGTAACAGTGAACCTAATTTCAAAGAGAAAAGTTTGATTCATTCTTTCCATATCTTAACATCCAGATGTTAAAAACAATAGTTAATGTGTATGAGTTTTCTATTTTATATCAGTTTTTTCTCTAGAATAGAAATCTCTATCATCTCTCTCTCTCTCTCTCTCTGTCTCTGTCTCTTTCTCTCTCTCTCATCTCTTATCTATCTATCTATCTATCTATCTATCTATCTATCTATCTATCTATCTATCATCATCTATCATCTATCATCTATAATCATCTTCTATTTATTTGTCTATTTGTCTATCCGTCTGTCTATCTGAATAGCAAATATTTGGCCTTGTCTAAAACATCCATAGAAACATTTGGTCCACACTGACTCATCTACTTCACCCCATATGCTATTATAAGCTAGGCTTCTGAGGGAAGAGTTATTATTGGCAATACAGCCACAACACAATTATTGGACCAATAAAATATGAAATATTTTTATGTGTTAATGTTGTAAACCAAAAGTATAAATAAACATTATGGGTTTATTTATTCTTTTGAACTCAGGAAAATTTTCTAAGCAGGAAAATTTTTGACTGGACCAAATATCAAGGACCATTTGGTATGGATCAAATATGCTCATAGATGTTTTGAACAGGACCAAATTTCAAGGACCTTTTTTTGTGAACCCAATGTCTCTGTGGATGGTTTAGACTGGATAAAACATCTTACAAGGGTTTATCTAGCTAGTCTATCCTCTGATAACTGTCAATAGAACAAGTATCATCTAGAGATATAAAATTGCCCTTCATAATGGATTTTACTCTGCATCACTATCTTTAGAGGACCACATATCAAAGTGATGCAAACAGTTTCTGCATAGATAGTGGTTGAAAAAAAATAACTTCAAAGACCCCTTTAAGTGCTCAGATTCAATATACTAGAGATTGCAGTAGAACCATAATGAAGACTTCTTAGGATGAAAGATAACTATATAAGTACATTTGAGCTAAATGTGTCCTGAATAATATTAGCTATACTTTTCTCTGTTTATTGCCTCTTTCACCATGTTGGTTAATTCTTAGCTTGAAAGTCAAAGTAGATGTAAGCTCTTCTTGCAATTCAATCTCATAAACGCAGAATCTACCATCACAATTAATGCAACAAAAATTATTTCTTGCTCCTTTCACGATGTGATGGAGTCAAGCAATTCGTTAGGCTTTCTAACTCCAAGAAATGACTCAAGGATCCAATAACTTTTCATCAGATGCCTCAGTTTCCAGCTGTAAGATGGGGAAAATGAGATAGTGAAGGATCACAGAATACCTTTGAGAGGGAGGATCTGGAAATGATGTTCGTCTCTTTTGCCCATATTTTATAGATAACCTATTTAACCCCATGGCCCAGGATAGGATAACACCAAGAAAAGCAGGGAAATAGAACTTTCCTGTGAGCCCAGGAAATAGAAATAGAGAGTCTCTATAGCTAAATTATATAAATCTATTCAAAGTTAATGCTTAACAGTTAAATACATTCTTTATTTAATTGATATTTATTAAGTAATTCTATGCCAAGCCTTTTGGTATGTGCTATATATAAAATATTGATAAAACTCATTCTCTACACTTACATAATATCCACATTAAATTGATTTTGCTATACGCACAACTCTTTTAAATGCCACTTCATTACTTTGCTTATAGAGTTAAGATCATTCAAGGTAATCAGTAAACAAACATTAATTTGACTGAACTCTATTAATATAAGTATTTTGTGGATTTATTTTCTTTTAAAGGTTTTACGTGCTTCTTCCAAGTACTTATTCTGTATAATTTTAATTTTGGCGTAATTGTTTATGTTTAAAGAGTTATGACTACAAACCAAGATAAATCTAGAAAAAGGTTTTGAAAACAGAAAATAAAAGTAGAAAATCATAACAATAAAAAATACTTGAATGAAGTCAATTATATGTGTGAAAGATGTTCTTATATCTATGAATAGTATAATAAAAATATATGTATTGGGTCTTTGTCTCCAGTTCCTGGCACAGAGCTCTTAAAAATCTTTGGAATTTCCTGAGTGAGAAATGTCATTTGTTATTTGAAATTAGCCCCTTTCAATAATACCTGGATTTATGCTAATGAGGAATTCTGTGTGGTGAGAGGATAAAGCGGGACCTTGCAGATAGCTTTGTGATGGGATCTGGTCACCAGAAAGACCAAGTGTATGATTAGAAGGTTGAAACTTTTAGCCCCACCCTCTGACTTCCAAGCAGGGTCAAGGATTTGGAAATTGAGTTCACCAATAGTTGATAATTTAACCAATCATACTATGTACTAAAACCTACATAAAACCCCCTAAATGGAGTTCAGAGAACTTCCAGGTTGGTGAACACATTAAACAGTTGAGAGGGTGGTATGCCTGAAGACAACATGAAAGCTCTGTGCTGTCCCCTAACCTTGTCCTATCCATGTCTTCCATTTGGTTGTCCCTTGAGATGTATCCTTTATAGTAAACCAATGATAGTGAGTAAAGTGCTTTTCTGAGTTCAAGGAGTCACGTTAGTGAATTATTGAACCAGAGAAAAGGTCATGGGGACTCTCAAATTTGTAGTTGGCCAGGCAGAAATGTGGATAATCTAGCCATCATCCTATTTACAACTGGCATCTGAAGTAGGGAAAGGCTTGTGGGATAGATCCAGTAACCTGTGGGGTCTAATATTAACTTCATGAGTTAGTGTAACAATTGAATCGAATTGTTGGGCACCCAGTTGCTATTGAGAACTAAAGTATTGGTGCTGGGAAGGACACCAGTTTGGTATTTGATTAATATGGAGTAGAACCTCTCATATCCCTAAGAAATGAGACACAACGTAGTTTGCACTTTAACTTGAAAAAAGCAATTATAAATGACTAATATAATTCCTTTTTCATCAAACATGACATAAAGTGAAATGATGATAAAGCAAATTCATAGATTTATTCAGCATTTAACTCTCTCCTGTATGTTGAGAACACCACAAAGCCCTAGAAATAAAAGAATATGACATAGTCCTCAATGTTTAGAATTTGCAGTGTAGTGTGTGAAGTGAATATCTAAACAGATACAAACAACATAAGGAGGTAAGTGCAAAGACAAAGATGGGCATGAGGTTATAAGGAGCCTGGAGAAAACAGTCTAGGAGCAGAGGGAAGTCTTGGTAGTGGACAAATAAGTAGGGCAGTAAATAGCCTAAAATATGGACTTGAGAAAAGTCTGCTTTGGTATGTTTGAATAATAATCTGTTAAATTGTCTTCTGATATAAATAATATGATTTAATTATTTTTCTTACTCATTTATAATCTATAAGATTAGAACAAGAATAGTATTTTAAAGATATTTCTGTAAAAATGAGAAAACAATTTAACTCTTGATGAATTTGAATTTCTTAATAGAGCTATAAATAATATTGCAGTAATCCAGTAATCAGCCACAGGGGATATTAACTTGGACCAAGGTGGGCTTGGTGGAGATGGAGATAAGTGGGAAGATTTAAGTGAATTTTAGGATGTAAAATCTGAAAGGCATAGATATGAATATCTATAAATAAATCTCAAGTTTCTGGCATTGATATCTGCATAGATGGTGTTGCCCATTCTTGGGACTGAAAATATGAGAGAAGATATTAAATTCCTTTAAAGGCTTGTAGTCTCTACATTTTTTGAAGCATGATATAAAAAACCCTAAATTCTAATTTATCAAAAGTCTAATTGAAAAGTAATATAAAGTTTCTACATCATGCAATTTTAAGTAAATTTTATTTTTAACTTAATTTTTTGACAAAAGTAAGGTGTAATTGTTTAGATGTTGGATTTGTGTGTGTATATGTGTATATCTGTGTGTGTGTGTATGAGATATTAAGATAGCTTACCCTGTAAAACTGTTTTAAAAGGCATCTGTCTAGTTTCATTTCATTTTACATTTTTCATTATCAATACTCTAGATTTCTTGTGTCAGGATAAAAGAGTCTAATGAACAAACTAGTATCTTGATAGAAATAAGCACTCCAGTGAAATTAAAAAAAATTGTTTGTAGAACAGTATTGACCTGATTAGTTTAGAAAATATACAGTATTATTGGTGTCCTGCATTCAAAAAACTAGTATAGAGGACACTCTCTATCCTTCTGTACACTGGATCTAATTTAAATTCATAATGCCACCTGCTATCACTGCTTTTCATTCTGTGAATTTTAATGACTAGACAGAGAATTTAGCAGAGCTTGATACACTATAGAAAAACACAGAGGGTTATACTGGTGTTTATTTTTTATTATTGAAAAGAAAAAATCTTAATGTCTACAACCAATCTGAAGAATGGCATATATATGATTTTTTTATATATATATAATAAACCAAATTTTTATGGTGGGGAAATATATATTTTAATTCTCCATTACCACTCCATATATCAAGAGTAGGGTAAGATAAGAAATTAATTTCTAAAATATCATTGAAGATTTTTAAAATGCCACTGTAAACTATTGCTTATGAAATTGAATGACAAAAATATTAAAACATTAAAATTGAATTAGAACAATTAGAATTAAGATAATTGGACTTTCATATTTAGGTTGTGTTTTGGTATAAAATATAGTGTTATAAACACGCAGGGATTGCAAGTAAACAGTGCTGATTAAATAGATTACTTTGATTAGTGTGTACAAAATGGTGTCTTATGATTTTGTTGTCACTTAGCAGTGATATAAAATATTTCTCCATATGCTTTCAGGTGAACAATGTGATAGGATGACAACTCTCTAATTAATTTAGAACTTGATACCTCATCCATCTAATGCTTCCTGTAGCTTTTACACTAATGTAGTTGCTTATATGTTAATACTTGTTAACTTGGCATTTTCCAGATATGTTGACAGGAGGAAATTAAGAATAAATTTTGTAAAGGTTAGTTAATTGCAGATAATAAATTTTGTTATGCAAAAATGAAAATGATTTAATTTTCCAACTCATATTAATCCAGTAAATTAAAGCTTACCTTTTATTTGCAATGTTAAATTGCCAGTCAGGCTGAAGGTTACTCAAGTATAAGAAATTTTAAGTTTCTAAGTGTTTTTTGATTTTTTTCCCTTGGAAGGAATCTAAGGACACAACTTTGATCCTTTGAGGCACGCTTTAGAGCTCTGAGTCAATTATATGACGTATTTCTACCCTGGAATGAACCCCACAATGCTTAAGCCAAAGTTTAGAGTAGATGTAATGTAATATAAAAATCTGTGTTTTTTTACTAAATCATTCAACCCACAAAATGTATTTTTTCTAGCTGCAAAATATGGTTGAGCATGATTAGTTTTAGTTTTAGTTTATAGTTTTAGTTTAGTTTAGTTTAGTTATAGTAACAAGAAGAACACCATTTGATGCTCCCACCTGTATTTATTTTTGCCTTATCCCTTAATATACCACCTCCCTTTACCTGATGACATCCACTCAGTTTTCAGAGCTCAGCTCAAATGTCAGTCATTTTTATTATTATTATTATTTTTTCTTACGTTTCTCTAGTAGTGTTTTTCACGGTTTGTAAATTTTTGTAATTACCCTATTGGGTTGTAAATGCCAAAAAGATAAAGACCGTTTCTATTTTTTAGTTCACTTTTTAACCCTAGCAACACTGCTAGGCACATAATAGATACTCAAGTATCCTTATAAATTGGAAATTGAATAAAATAGTAAGGTTATTTGTAACAGCTGATTTGAAACAGTATCAGTTTTTCTTATGGCTATGCTTCTTATGAAATATGATAAAAACTAAAAACATTGAAATTAAAATAAAAATCAGCAAGGAATTTGACCTTCATGGCTGCCAAGGCCAAAGAAGTCAAGGTATGTGGCCTTTCAGTTATCAAACTAGACAAATGGAACTTAGATTACAGAGAGCAATGAGTGGTTATTTCAACAAATAAACTTTATACCAAAGGTGCAAAGCACTACGCTGTGTACTGTAGTGATAGATTTATTTGTTCATTTGCAAAGGCAAACATTGAGATGATATTACAAGCAACTTTGTATATATACCCATTTAGATAACAATTCTGTGTAACTCAAATATCTATAATGGTAGACACATCCGACACACTGATGGGATTCTTAAATGGAGAATTTCTTATGGAAAGCTTACCTGAAAATAACCCAAAACATAGTATGGATAAGCTAGTAACCACTATTTTTTAAGTAGTTATATTAAACTTATCCAATTAATTCTAACATCCATGATGATTTTATAAGGACTCAAACGAGTTTCTTTTAAGCCTCCAAGCTCACCTCACTTAAGGCACTTGGCAGCTAATTATAAGAAAGGCTTTTCTACCTTTTTGCTTGGCTTCGATTCTCTAACTCAAGTGCAGCCCATAATGTCACCATTTAAATTTCTCTTTCCATATCATTAGTAATGATTCTCAGTTCTTACGGGTATTGCTGAGACCAGTTTCCGTATTTGAAGAAGGAAGATGGTTGAGACCATAATTCTGCCGTTTGGGAGAACAAAGTTTGTTTAAAGAGCACAAACTTTTGACTTCCTCCTCTATGTGTCTCATAATTAATATTTTCTTTTTTCTTTTTTTTAACTTCTTTCCCTCCTTTCTCACAGGTAGCCATCTCACAGATACAAGATGGACATACCCTTAAATTTGGTTTCAATGGCAAGACTGATGACATCACACATACCAAGAGGATAGGAAGGGTTTTTTTATTCATATAATGAGTCTTTACGAGGAGAGCAGGATGGACTTCCCAAGCTGATGGGGAGGTAGGGGGAAACCTGAGATTGCAGAGAAAGGAGACTGGCTGTGAACTTCAATGATAGTTAGGGGGTAGACGGGGGTGAGGGTTCCCAGGACAGGGGCTTGCATAGTTCGAACCTCCTGCTGGCCCCAAGGAGGGAGCTCTCAGACTTTCTTATCATTTGCTTGTATGTGGAGCAGAAGAGAAAGGGCAGTCAAATACCAAAAAAAAAATAAAAAAAAATAAAAAATGAAGTCAGACTCTATTTCCTCCCCTCCCTTCCTTCCTTTTTACTTCTTTCCTTTCTTCCCTGCACATGCACTGTATTCTCTTTTTCCGTTGCTGTCTTTTTTGTTGTTGTTGTTCTCATTCTAATTTAGAATTTTATGTACCTTTTAAGAAACCCTATGAACTGGGAGAGAAAATATAGCCTTTTTAAATACTTAATAAAGTACATAACTAGTTAATGAGGTTACAATTTCGAGTTTATGACTGATTCTTCACATAGTCATTTAGTTGTAAGGACTGAAAGATGAAAAGATCGCAGTTTTCCTATTTGCACCTGTTTCTAAGTGGAGAGGACTAGATATCATTCTCCGTCTCCCAGGCTATTAACAGCTTTTTCATCTCAATGCTGCTTCTAGTTTCTCTCTTTCATCATTCCCCCCTTACATGATGTTTATTTGCAGATAAATCTCTCACTCTTCTTACCCCTTTGAATTTCTTTTAGATTTTTTTCAGCATACTTGAATTAGATGTTCTTACAATTTTACACTTTTCTTTCAATTTATCAATCATTAACCTATGCATAATTTCATATACCTCTTTTGATACCTCTATTATTTTTTCCATTATATTAAATGATGCTTGAAAAAGAAACTTTGTAGAAACTGCTGCTGTTTGTATTAAAGTGATCTAGTTATTTGTGGGATCGAGAGGGATGTTGGAGATGAATAAAGTCTATTTATTAAACCATAGGCACTATATTTGGTACTTTTTAATGTTATCTTATTACCCTTTAAATAACAATGATGAGATTATTTTTGTACCTGGTAAAACTGCTTCTCGAAGAGGATATTATTTTTTAGAAATCTCCTGACTAATAAGTGGTAGGGAGGGAGGTATTTAAACAAGGTTTACTTGATTCCGAAAACCTGATTTTTCCATCAAACCATATTCAGATTCTGGCTGTATCCCAATAAGTTTTATTTCTTTCTTTTATTTTTTTGTAGTCATTTTAAGAATTAAACTATATGGCCTTAACTTATCATAGTCTATAAAGAGTTACTATTATTCACTTTACATAAATATATATGACTATCATATGTCTATTTATCTCATTAATTATGCTGTAGTTGTCATATATATTATACCTACATATGTTACAAAACCTAGAAAACATATTTTGCTGTTTTAAACAGATGTATTTTTTAAAGAAAATAAAACAAAAAATATAATTTTAAAAATTAAACATTTATTTCTTATTTCCAATAATCTTTGTTTCTGTAGTTATATCTAGTGTTTTTATCCTTCAGCCTGGACTAACTGTAACCTCTTACAGCCCCAGTCCTTGGGTTTTGCTTATCTTCAGGCAAATTTATTTTGCCTTAATTTTTGAAATTTAATTTCCAGGGTACAGAATTATGAGTTGTAATGGAGCACTCTATAAATGTTAATTAAAGTCTTATTAACTATATCCTTACGGATTTTCTGCCTGCTTGATATTCTATAAGAGGAGAGAAAAATGGAATCATATAAAATGCTAAATTAAAAACAGAGAAGGCACAAATAAGAGCATCCAACTAAATCAATAATCAGTTTACTATAAATGGTCTAAATACCCCAATTAAAAGACAGAGATGATCAGAGTGGACTAAACAAAACAAAACAAACAATCAATACCCAACTATATATGTTTTTCACAAATAATTCACTTTAATATGAAGTTAAATATAAAGACTGAAACAGATTAAAAAGTAAAAGGATAGGGAAAGTTATACCATGCTAACACATGCCAAAAGAAAGTTGGAGTAACTATATTAATTTTGGAGAAAGTAGACTTCAGAACAAGAAAATTATTATGAATAAAGAGAAGAACTACATAATGAAAAAGAGTCAGTTCTCCAAGGAAACATAACAATTTTTGATGTATATACATCTTACAACAGATCATCAAAATGCTTAAGGCAAAAGATGATAGAACTGTAATGAGGAATAGACAAATTATTACAGTCAGAAATATCAACGCCTGTCTTACAGCAATTTATAGACCAAGCAGGCAAAAAATCAGTAAGAATATAGTTAATAGGACTTTAATTAGCATTTATTGAGTGCTCCATTACAATAGCAGAATATTCTTCTCTGGCTCACATGGAATAGTCAGCAAGATAAACTACATTCTGGGTATTCGATACACCATAACAAATTTAAAAGAATATACAAAGTATATTCTCAGATAACAATAAAGTTAAAGTAGAAATCAATGAAAGAAAGATAGCTGGAATATACCAAAATATTTGAAGATTAAAAATACACCTCTAAGTAACATGTGAATCCAAAAAAAATGTCTCAGGAAAATTAAAGATATTTTGAACTAAACTAAAATGAAAATACAATTTATCAAATGTGTGGGATGCATTTAAAGCTGTACTTAAGGGAAATCTATATCATTAAATACATATATTAGAAAAGAATAAAAACTCTTAAATCAATAATTTTACTCTCTGCCTTAGGAAGCCAGACAAGAAAAGCAAGTTAAGCCTAAAACAAGAAGAAGAAAATAAAAAATAAAAATGAGTGCAAAAATCAATGATGTTTAAAACAGGAATAAAATAGAGAAAATCAATTTAACCAAAGTCTTTCAGTATTTCTTCTTTATAAATGAATACCCTCCCGAAAATGCTCTACTACCATTGAAATAATGTGGATGTGATTGCATAGTTGTGTGCCTCAGATAACATTTTAACTAAAGTGCTTATATCCAAGGCTTCAGGTTCAACCTGGTTATATATATATATATTTGGTGCAAAACTTTAGTTATCTACCTTTCTTCAGCATTAGCTTGGAAGTAGATTATTTTTCCTATACTACTTCCTATTCTAGGAATTCAAAGAATCATAAAACTATACAATGTTAGGAAGAATCTTGTCCATTGATTTTCACATTTTAAGGTTCATATGAATCACCTGAAAGTCTTGGAAAAATTCTGATTTATTAGGTCTGGGGTAGAGTATGAGCTAAATAAACCATAGTAAGTCTCTGTTATGGAAACTAGAAGTGTGTGTATGATATATATGAATGTATATTTGTATAAAGACACATACATGATGAAATATATGTGGATCAACATTGTATTTCTGATTCAGAGAAACTAATATTCTCAGTGAGTTGCTCCTGGTTATGTTCATGAGCCAAATCTTATTTAAATGTTCTTTTCACCCTTAAAATATTCAATTTTTCCTTATTTAATATAGGCAAAGAGAAC
This sequence comes from Pteropus medius, assembly GCF_902729225.1. NCBI lineage: Eukaryota > Metazoa > Chordata > Mammalia > Chiroptera > Pteropodidae > Pteropus > Pteropus medius. The sequence continues at coordinate 25,397,576 of NW_024355205.1, read as the reverse complement.
AAAAAAACATATTTAGTAGTACATACTTTAATATGCACATTATATAACTTTAGTCTTAATATTATGATTACCAATGAAGAAGTCACAGATTTCACTTTATATTTTTCATGACATTACATAAAGAACTTTGATATTTTATGCTATATTTTATGCTCTTTTTCTGCATTATTTTGGCTCATTTTATTTAATCTAATTTTGCATTTAAATTTTTAAAAAGTTAACCAAATGCTTCTTGATGAAATGTCTGAAAAACTCTCATTGACTATGTTATTAAGAGATTTGTCATGTCTTTGGTAGCAATAAATATTATAGACCTAAAAATAATGTAAAATTTTTCACATATTAAAATAAAAACTAAAATAAAGATTTAAAATTCTCTACAGCCATAGTAAACATCCAAGTATGACTTTTGGTTACTCTTGTATTCTTATGACAAGAAAGAAATGGAACATCCCGTATAGCAAATTTGATTATACCTGTCTACTTATTATTATAATTCATAATTATCGGATAAAATGCATTCTGGAGTGAAATGGCAATTTAATAGTTGCATAATGGCAGTCAGCTATGGTATATAAAATGAAATGTCTTTTATAAAGCTACAGGGTCTTCTTAAATAAATAGATCTGTTAAACTAAGAAAACGTTGGCACAGTAAAATTATCTACTCAACAGATTTTTCGTGTGTTTTGCTAAATTGCTTGACACGTTCAAAATCACTGAGTTTGGAGTTTTCTGAGTTAATGATTTGTGTTATCATCTGGGATATTTAAATGCTTTTCTTATTCAGCACAGACTCTCCAGTGTATATCTTTGTAGGGCTGGTTTATGCTTTGAAGTAAAACCACTATTTGACTCTCAAAATCTCATTCAAAGAATAAAAACTTTATCACTTATATTCTAAATGGTCACATATTCATAAATTAACTTGATTCAATAGAAAGCTTTGGCTCAGAAATGGAAGATAAAATATTTTTTAGGTTTTATGCTTTTATTTTAAAAAGAGTTAATGTTCCAAATATTTGAGATACCTCTAAGAGATGGGATTTTGGAGATTTTTTTTCTAACACCCCACACTGAGAATGATATGTATATGCTATTACTAGAAAGTACATAAAGGCGATATTACTATTTCTTTCCTAAAGTAAGTAATAATGAATGAAAAATGTTCTTTAATTATCATTTGTCTTTAGATGGGAATTGATCATAAATATACTATTTTCCTTGGTAGTAGATAAATTTACAGAGTTATGTTATTGTAAACATTGAACATAGATTTTAACCATAATTACAACTTAGTTATAATAACAGAATGGGAAAGATGAAGAAGGAGAAGTTCAAGGTAGTTAAAATAAAATATGTCATTCTATATAATAGATCATATCTAAAATTGATATATCAGGAATAAATTGTAGAATAAATTGTCTATTGTCAACTTGACAGGCATAATGGTCAAATCCTTCTAAAGTCTTTTCTAAGAGGTAGAAATTGGGTACTATATTTTTCAGATGACTCTTCTCCATATTCTTCATCCAATGAATAGTACCTTTGTGAGATTTGAAAGGCAGAGGAGAAGGACAGTCCTTTATTACTAGGTGGACTTTGACTATTGTGAGACTTCAAGAACCCTCCAGTTGAAAATAATCTAGGTGCTGATAACTGAGGTACTTGGATGGGAATAATCCAGAGATTCTTGAGATTTACAGTGGATTTCAAATGAGAATATAAGACCCACTTGTTTACATGTTTAAGCTAAGGCCTTTATTGCCTGTTTTCTAGGCTTTTTCTCCCCAGCTTTTCCAACAGTCATATAAATATTTCATTTCTGGTATGAAAACCACTGAAAAATGTAGAATGACTTGTTTTTCTAATTGAATTTGGACTTAAGTGGTACAAAATCTGTATTTGAAATGAGGAGATCAATATGTGAAAAAATAGCGAAAAAGTTAAATCTTGGAAAATAATGGGAAGGAGTAAGATTTTTAAAATCCACACTGATTGATATTATCCTAAATGCAAACACACTGATTTTAGGATGGAGAAGATGATTATTTACACATGGCAAATAAATGTATGGCTTCTTGGTGCCTCGATTTCTTAATCCTGGGGTGAAGCAATGAAATCCATCCAGATCTTACCCTCCATATACTGTTTTATATTGTGGGTGAGGAAGCAAGAAAACAAACAAACAAACAAACCTGAGTGTTTCGATTCTTGGGAAGGATGTTTTACTCTAACTCCTTGGAATGTATATAAATTTCTCCAGGAGAAAGATAAGGCCATTGTCTCCAATTTTACAGTGTCTTCATACTATATTTTCATAGTCCCAGATCTCATCTCTGCAGTTCCCCAGACACATTTATCTGGAATTGTCTTACTATCTGAATCAGTCATAAATTCTATCTCCAAATTTGCCTATGTCCTAAATTTCTATAAAATGTACTCGGAAAGCTTTAACTGTGCAGAAATGTAAAAATATTTTCTTTCCACCTCACCAGGGATTACTGTGTTTTAGAAGAAATATGAATCATGAATATTTAGTTACTATAATGAGTGTGTGTATTATTGTTTACTAATTTTCTAAAGAATAGGTGATTAGACTTGGGTAAAACTTTGTTGGTGGTTAAGTAGTTATAGCCATAGCAAAAGCAGAACTGCAGTGATCATAGACAAACAGCTCATTATCTGATTATTGTGTTTGCATATAGAAGAAATAAGAGGTCTTTATGATGCACATATTTTGTTAAAAGATCCATACATCTCTGTGTGAGATAATTAAATTGTCACAACACCAAAGTCTGCCTAGAAAGACCACATCCAAATCTTCAAAAGATTATCAGTTGTATAATTTGTTTTAATTGTTATAGCAATGTTTTTCATTTTTAGAAAAAATATTTTTATTAAGTGCATTAATGATATTTCGCCCCCAGAACCACAGGTATTAAGTTATTTTATACTGAAGCTGATAGATTCTGCTTCATCTTCTGGAAAATTAAAACAAAACAAACAAACAAAAAACCTCAACAAATTAAAGCTGAAGCATCAGTTTTAACAAACAGGAGACAGGCCCTTAGAACTTGTGGGGTTATTTGCATATAGCTTATGTTGTAATTCCCAGGAATGTATTTGATATATATATTTTTTGTAGTCTTCAGTGGTAGTGTATCTTATTCCCACTGACAGCAAAAGTAATTGCTTTGAACATAACAAAAGTAATTATGTGAGAAGTTCAACATGACTTTATTGTAGCACCTCTGTCATCTCTGCAATTTGTTTTTGAATACCTAAATGTGAAAAAGCAAATATATTCCTGGTATTTGAAAAATGAGATTTTGGTAAGGGCAGCATGACATATTCAGGTAGAACATGAGTCTTTATTATTTCCTATTTTTTTCAGCTTGAAATACTTTGAGAAAGTGTTTTATATCCACCTGGTAATTTGTGTCTTTTTAGAATGGTTTGGCACATCAATAATTATGTTATAAAATCATAAATGACCACTTTTTCTAAGGATACCGATAAAATCAGTTTTAAAACTCTGTCTGGTTTCCAGCATTTGCATACTTGCTTTCCTCACGGCTCTGCTATTTGCCTTCCACTTGTAGCTTTATCTACATTTCAGTCCCTAAAATAAACTCTATATAATTAAAAGAAACTTAACTAAATTGAAAGCAATGCTCCAAAATTCAGTAATAAGCTAATCATCTAATGATACCTGTGTGACCTTACAGATTCCTATTGATGGTGTTGATGTGAGAACACCCAAACCTGTAGAGAAGTTTCATGAGTTTATTTAAGGCCAAACTGATGACATATGCTGAGATCTCAAATGCTCCTGGAGAATAAGTTTTGTAGTTTCTTTTATGCATTTGAAAGTTAGGAGGCGAAGTAAGGAAGATTGGAGAAAGCAGGTGAAGATAGTTAACAAGATTATGTGCTCTCGAGGGTTAATTCTCCTTGAGGGGTATGACTTCTTGTATTTCACAGATGTGTTAACCTAGAGGCACAAGAACAATGGGCAGGGCTGGCTTAAAACCTTTCACTAAAGAAGTTATAGGGCTGGGGCCTGACGACCCACCATGACCTGCTTGCTCAGTTAGGAATTTACAATCAGATTGTTACTTTCTATAGAACCCTGTTTTTGTCATCCACAATGAGAACTTCCCTTTCTAGTGCCCGTTGGACAGCTTCTAATTTAAGTCTCAGTTACTAGCACTCCCTCCAGGAGCCATTTTTCTATTCATTCTTTGGTTGAAGGGAGTTTCAAACCAGGCAAGCTCCTTCCTGTGTGTGTTTTTTCTGTGGCTGGCTTATTTCACTTAGCATAATGTACTTCGAGTTTATCTATGTGGGTACGTATTGTAGAATCCCTTTTTAAGGCTGTATAGTATTCTGGTATATATATACCACATTTTCTTTATTTATCGATTGATTGATTCTTAGGTTGTTTTTACATCTTGGCTATTACGAATAATGCTGCCATGTGCATGGGAGTCCTAATATCTCGAGATCCTGATTTCAGTTCCTTTGGATACATACTCTGAAGTGGGATTGCTAGAATTATATGGTACTCCAATCTTTGCTTTTCTGAGAAACCATATTGTTTTCCATAGTGACCGCACCATTTTTTTTTTTTTTGCATTTCCATCAACACTATGCAAGTGTTGCAATTTTTCCACATCCTTATCAACACTGATCTCTTGTTTTCTTGATAATAGCCATTCTGTCAGATGTGGGGTGATATCTCATTGTGGTTTTGATTTGCATTTTTCTGATTACTAGTGACATTGAACATATTTTCATGTACCTGTTGCCCATCATTATGTCTTCTTTGGAGAGATGTCTATTCAAGTCAGCCCTACTTTTAACCACAATAAAAACTCTAAACCAATCTCCTTTCTTCTCTCTCGCAAGCCATTTAGGACTTGCTTGAGAGACTTACTCTGGTCTCCCCACAGATCTCAATTCAAGTCATAAACCTTTTTAATCCTCTTGGTGTATGGGTGGTATCATCAGTTTCTATATCTGAGCCAAATTTTGGGTGGAGTCTGTTCTGTACTCACAGAATACCCACAGAAATGGTATTGCTATATTCTCAAGCTTCATCTAGAAAATAACCAAAAGTAAATATTGAGACAACCTGTGTCCACACAACTTAACTATTTGCTTAAGAAATTCTTACTTGGGGAGATAAGATGCTACCTAGTCAAAAACTTGCTTCAGGAAATCTTTGCAAACCAATCCATCTGAGTTTGCTCATCTCCCTTCTCCTTCATTCCTTAGCTACTACTCAGGACAATGGCTCACTCACCTGGACAAAGAGCTTGCTTATCACGGCAATAGTCATTTTGTAAAGATGGGTTTCAAGACTCTGGCCTTGCTATGTCCAGCTATCTTACACCATTACATCGTGAACTCTGACTTGAACTCTCAATCTTTCCTAGCCTTTGAACCACTGGAGTCCAGGGAATAAAACCTATAAAGCCTTTTTCTTTCCTCTCACTTTGATATTACAAAAATAGAGTAATATATAATATGTGTAGTAAACAGTTTTGACTGATCTAGTTTTTTTTTTTTTTTTTTGAGAGGTGGAGTGATCATTGTGGTGAGTCTAAAATTACACCTTGCTTAAACCCTTAATTTTTTCCTAGTTGCTCTTTACACAGCTATTTTTCTAACCTGCAGCCATCTTCAGTATTGACCCCAGTTTTTCATGAATAGTGTTTCTGTTCTTATATATTTTTGCCTTTATCAGGCCACAATTAAACTAAATTTCACATATATTTGGGAAAACGAACTTCTTATGATTAAGAGACAGTATGTCTTCTATCTGTGGCACAGTGATTTATATAGTAAGTACCTATGAAATGTTTATTATGTTAATGTACTCCTATTGAATATATTATGGACAAAATTCTTGACTTCTGTTTTTCTCTCTCAACTAATGATACTTCAGATACTGCAGAACCAATTTCTTTAGATTAAGTATAGTGCCCAGAACCAAATCTAATATTCTAAACAGAGCATGACAAAGAGCTTTTTACACTCTTGTTTCAGATATTGTTTTTATTATCAAAGCCCATAAAATTGTGTTAGTATTTTGACAGGTACACTGTGTTTACTATTAAGTGTAATACTAACTAAATCCTTAATGTCCAGTTATTTTCACAATGGATACTGCCAAGTTATATATTGTGGTATTTCTACTCATTGTTTCTTGGATCAGGGGCTAATTATTTTATTTCATTTTTAAATTATTCCAGCCTCTCAAAATCTTGTCAAATCTTGATTCCGTCTTATACTGTGTTCATTATCTTTCTTGGTTTTATGCTAATCACAGATTTGTTATTATATTCTCTAAATCTTTATCTGCATATCGATGGACATCTGAACTAAACAAATGCAAGGAGAGAAACTTGTGCCATAATGGGGGAAGACCTATAATCACATCATCCTCTGTGACAAGGCCATTTAGTCAAGTATGTTTAGACCGAAAAAGTAAGAAAAATCTAGCTAATCTAAGAAGTGTGCCCAGACCCCTTCTCATGCTTAGATCACAGACTACAGATAATCAATGTCTTTGGAACAAGACACTGAAAACTCTGTGGCTTGCTTACAGTTCTAAGACCATATTCGCTGATGGAATATTGATTAATTCGTCAAGTCTCATCTTAGGCTCACTTTTCCTGGGAATCTTACTTATCATACCTTCCAAGATTTTGTTAGATGCCTCATTTATGTGTTCCTATAAGACCCTTTACTACTCCTATTAAAGAAGTTTCATACATTATTATAATTACTTATGCATGTGAGAGAGGGGGTTTTATTTTGTTTATTAATTGTATCTGCAGCTCCTAGATTTATGGCTGATATATATTCAATATACATAAAATGTCAACCCAAATATACTCATATTATTTTCTAGTGAATGAAAACATGTTAACTTCTTTATTTTCTATGACTTCTCTAATTTCTCTTAAGTGCCTCATTTCCACTGGGTATCAAGAAAATTTAAGCTTGAAATGAAAAGAAAAGCCACTTTAAAAAATATCTATTCTAAGTTCGAATCTCTATCAGAGCTGATATAAAAATAACTTATGCGAAGGCTCACTTTTTCTAAGTTCTTGTCCCTTTTCATCCACTCCCCACTCTTTTTTCTCCTTTTGAGGTATCGGATAGTTATATGAAGGAGTGTACTGAGTCCTTACAGGGCATGAAAGAAAGCATTCTTCTGATCCATAAAGTCTTCTGGATCCCATAGTCTCAGTGGAGTATTTGGTTTCTCTGTAATAAAGAATTAGTCTGACTTTTGCCACCTGTTCTGGAAAGTAGCTTCTAAATCTTTGGAAACTTCCCAAGTAATAGGGGTATTTGCTATTTATGGTGGACTTTGGTGATTTATGCTAATGAGATGACTCATAGTGGGACTCTAGATAGTTTGTGCTAATGAGAGTTGTCTCTGGGTAAGAGCTGACCAGACCAGAAAGACCAACCATGTTATGTATGGGTTCCAGCTTCATTCGAACCATGTGGTATCAGCTCAAACTCTGAGTAAGAAAAGGGGGCTGGGAATTGAATTCAATTGCATGGCCAATGATTCAATCAATTAAGCCTACATAATAAAAGCTCAATAAAAATTCTGGAAACGGAACTTGAAAGAGCATTCCTGGTTGGCAATATTCTGTGTATTGTTACACACTAATGTGCTAGGAGGGTAACATAACATGACTCTGTAAGAAGAGGACACTGGAAGTTTTGAGTTTGGGATCCTCTGAAACTTTGACCTATGTGTGTTTCGTTTGGCTGGTTCTTCTTTAAATCCTCTCTGCTGTAATAAAATTGTAATAATAAGTTAGGACTTTGCTGAGTTCTGTGAGTCATTATAGCAATTATGAAACTTGAGCAGGTAGTGAGAACCCTCAAATATGTAGCCAATTGGTCAGAAGTGAGGTTGGCTCTGGGAACTTGGGTTTGTGGCTGGTGTCTGAAGTAAAGATAGTCTTGCAGGAGACCAAACTCTTAACTTTGAAGTTTGGCCTAATTCCATATAGTTAGTGCAAAAGACATTGCACTGGTGTTTATGTGCTCCTAAATACTGAGCAATTCTTGTAATGATCCTCACTTTTTGTAGATACACCATTCTCTGTAGAACATCTGTGAGTCTCATCTAGAAGATTCAGTTAATCTGAGTTTCCTGAAAACCACAAGCAGTACTGGCTGTACTGCTTGAGTTTCATATGTCCATCTGCCATAGTTTCTTGCCTGCCAGTATTCTCTCTATCTATTGAAAGTAGTTGCATGTCCTAGAGGCTAGTACTACCTCCCAAATATCCAGGGTAGATTTTGTAATGTACCTCCTCAACTTCCTTTTTTAGACTTAGTTCCAAGTCTTCTCAGAATGTTGCTAACTAACTGTTCTCAGATGACAGTTTTTCTAGAAAATGCCCCACACTGTAGTCAGCTGCTTTGCCTAAGGTCACACCCACTTTCTAGAGATAACTGCATTTAATAATGATAGATACAAGAATATAAAACCCAACCCCCTTATCACAATGAAGTCAACGCTGAAGGGTCATCACAGCTTTGGAGCTCCTTATAGATTTAGCTGAAGGCTTTGTTTAAACTACATTATAGCCCATTTTCTCATTTTGTTTAATCCTGCTTCATTTCATTCCTTTTTGAGGTTGTCATGCATGCTATAATAAAATTTTTGCATATTAATCTTCTCAGATTCAGTTTCTCAGGAGTACAGTCTGCAATTATTGTTACCTGGACTTGTCAGAGAAATAAGAGATAGAATTCAGGAGCTTAATCATCTGCTAGCTCACATGTACAACCCATCCCTAGTGTTATGTGAGCATCGGTGACTCTGGCGTAAGGGAGCAATACTATTGTTAAAATTTTCTCTTGCAATAAATCGGACTGGTATATCAGTGGAAAGAGATGCACTAGCAAGGACAATATATTACAACTTTGAAAGATATAGGGTAAGTAACTGCAGGACGTAAAAGACAGTGAAATCAAGTGACTGATGCTGAGTGCAACAGATGCTTTGAGAAAAGATAACCAAAGGGTAACAATGATTAAACAACAATTTAGGGGCTTCCTTGGTAGAACACCAAACCCTAATTGCAACCAGAGAGCAATTAAAGCTGGGGACCAGGCCTAGGACTTCATGAATAAAGTACCAGAGCTTCAAAGAAATTTTAACAGTCAACTAAGGCAGTTTTCCTATATAAAGTCAAGGCTCTGATTGAGAAGTAAAATGACTTAGTCATATGATGAAGAGATCTGGGTTGATACACTAAAAAAATTTACGTTATGGATTTCCCATTTATTCATGTAGAAGTAGCCCATTCCTTTCTATAAAGCCTAGCATACTCCCTCCACTGTCGTATCTCTTCGCCATGGAAACACATGTGTCCCATCTTCAGGATCTGTCCTCATCTCCCTTGGTTACTAGACCTTTAGGATTAAATCTCAACATAACTTGGCGGCAGAAAATACTTGATCAAATAAAAGATTAAATGGAATATTATCCCAGGAGGTGCAGGAAATATGTTCCTTTTCCTGGGTAGAAAAATAAGACTCATTCTTCAAAGAAGGTTATGAGAAAAAAATAAAAAGCATGGCACAAAAATATCACCCATATACCATATTTTTAAATAAATAAATGAATGACTCAGTTCATGCCACCTTTTCTAAGCATATTCTATATCTTATCAAGGCAGAAGTACTTTCCCTTGTGCACATCAATAATCTCTTATTTATATCTCAGTTGTAGGAGTTATTCCATTGCTGTTATTCTTCACAGACCTGTCTCCTCTACTACTGGAGGAAATTCTGCAGAACAGTGAGTATGCTTGATTCATCCTTGAATGCACAGCAGATAGTAACTAGCAGAGTATCTGGCTTTGAAATGAAACACTGGAGAGACTGTGGTTATTTGCAATCCTTAGGCCATTCTAATGAGGAAATATAAACTTATCTTTTAGGTCTCCTTTTAAACTCATTTTTTCTTAATATGTTTAATGTTTTTCAGATTAGTGAGTGAATAAGTGAATAAAAACAATGTTTGTGGAGGTTTCTTTTTTTTTAATTTAGTGGAAATGATGGAAACTTTCTTTCTTAAAGGTATCTGGCCAGTAAAAAGGCTTGATACAGAACTCATCTAGATATGTTTAAATTTGACTTGACATAATTGTACTAAAATGATAATAGTAAGTGGAGTTTTCTTTTCTAGACATCAGATAATATATTTTGGAAGCCAATTTTTCCTTGTCCTGCCAAAAATACATGAAATTTGATAAAATGGTTAATCCTAATCAATTCCATTTTGCTTTCATGTAGCCATAATGGTGAGTTTTTCTCAAAATCTAACCCTAGAGACCAGCCTTTGATTGTCATTACCTCAGACAAAAACATGCGCTCAATTTGAGGCTTAAAGTAAACTCTCGAAAAATAGGTGATAGCCGTGTGTCTATGTAAGCTGAAGCCAACCAGCCTAAAGCCACTTAAAGGCATTTTATTGAAATCTAAGTCAGGAAATGCAGCAATGCAACCGAGTTCTGCTTCTTGATGCTCAGCTCCAAGTGACAGATACAAATTCTTGGAAGTTGTGCTAAAAGAGAATGATAATAAACACTCTGTGTGATGAAACAAAACAAAACAAAACAAAACAAAACAAAACAAAACAAACAAAACACACACAGTGCTATGGCAGGACATTTATGAGAAATAAGAATTCAGCTAGTGGTGTTTACTGATCAGAAAAATGTATTTTTGTGCTTAAAATCTGATCTGTGATATTGCCTTAACATATGACATCCAGTAATCCACTATCAAAGCCGATCTACCCACTCAAAAAGAGTCATATGAAAGAAAGAGAGATTAGAGTCTCCGATTTATTTCATTCTTCCCAATGTTATCTTTGGGGGATTAAAGATGACTGATGCCGATACACCGAAACGACCAGTTTAGACCAAGTGATTCTTGAGAGAGAAAAATAACATATATCCAGCTATGCATCTGAACATTGAGAAAATACTGATAAAATTGTGTTTTGAGTTTAAAAATGTTCATTCTGCTATATCTTTTATGCATATTTGAACAGTACAGAAAAGAGGAGAGGTAGGTAGTAAAATGGGACATTCAGAATATCAAATTGGCATTTTCATGAGTATACTTCCTACTTGGAAATGAAATTAAAATAACTAGAAACATACACTTTAGCATTGTTTATTAGAAGGTGTCTAAGTTTTCTTTGCAAAAGAAAAGACACTTTAAAATTCCCACCCTGTTGGTAGGTTACCACAGTGTGTTTCATATGGAAACTGTGTTTTTGACAGAGACACGGTAACTGCAGCACAAGTGTCAACACATAGGGCAACCAAAAACTAGCTTTATAACTGAGAAAAATGACCAGTGTTCAATCTCTTATGTCACTCAGACCCTAGCGAAGTGTCTGGACGAGGTAAGTGTTGCTTCATAAATGTTTGTTAAATTGAATTATATGTAAGTGAAGAAAGTCAAGCCTATTACAGATTGCAAATTGCCCCAGAAAGGAAAAAAAATAAAGCACACCAAAGTGTGGATATTATTATGAATATCTCTGGTTGAATGCTTGAAGAAGATAATTTATACATTCAATGTCCAGTTTTATTTCTAAAACTGAATATATTCATTATTACTTAAATAATCACTTTAAAAAAAATGAGTTTTCTTAGACCAAAGGGCTTCTCTTTTACTTCACAGTGGGGTAAGTTATTAGCAACAAACTCACTTAAATTCCATATTGATAGATTCCCTCCATAAACCATCATCATATGACTTAAGAATTCCATCTAATATTATATTGTCTATTAAAATGATGCATTGGCTGGATGATTTAGTATCAGAAAAAAATGATCTCATTTGAAGAATTGGTATATAGTTTTCATTAGATCATGACGATTAGATAATTTATTGTGTTTTTGCAGGATGCCAAAAACTAAATTTAATGTCAATGTAACTACTTCGACATATGTTAACCAATTTTCCTTGACATGTTTTTTCTTTTCTCTTTCTATCCTAATATTTGCATAGTAAAACCGAGTGAACCAATGCATGTATAATAGGTATGTAGGTCAGTAGCCAACTTAAAGACCAGGTATTTTGTCATTATAAGGATGCTAAATCAAACAACTTGGAAAAAATCTTCTGTTGATAGGACAAACAAGACCTGGGGCCACTCAAACTGAATGATGTTGAAGGAATGACCTTTAAACTAGACACTTTACTTTGTCATTGCAAAACATAATATTTAAATCATTTATTAAAATCACCAAAATACTGGTCTTTAATTTAAAAGGAAGGGTTTAATAAACATTTAGATCTGTTTTAAAAAATACTATGTACTAGATATAGTAAGGTAATTAGTATTAGCAGCCCCCATTATTTTATCGGAAGTTAGCACTTAAACACCATCTATAATTATATATTTTATTTAATTTATATCTATAATCATATGTAAATATTCATATTTATTTGTATAAATTTGATGTATGATATATACCGTAGTAAATATTATGGTCATTACAGCATATAATACACAGTATATGTAATATGTATATTTATATTAGTACATGCTTATATGGTATGTTAAAAATGAAGAATATTACATATTACTTTGATCATATTTGAACACTCAATAGAAAATTAAACTGCTTAGTCTAAGAATCTATGATAACATTTTTTTCAGATTTCTAATATTGAAACTTTCCTGAGTAGCATTTGCACAATTCTTTTTTAACAGTAAAAGCTTACATTACATCAAGAGGTAACAAATGCCTTTTATAAAAAAGAAATTAATGTAAACCACCATTATTGTAATGTTGAAGATTAATATCAGATAAAGAAGTTGAATGTGTACCGTGTTGGAGATTTTTCTGCTTATGGAATTGACAAAGCAGAGCCCTAAAATTAAACTTCTGTAACAGAAAACTCATTTTAGATAGTCATATTATATTACTTACTTCTTTGTATAACATAATGTGTTATGAAGTCTTGTGCTGACCAAAGTAAAAGTGGTTCATAAGTTCTATGAACAGTTAAAATATGAAATACCATGTGTTTGTATGTATGTGTATATATATGTATACACAGACATATACATACATATACATACATATATACATATACATACATATATCTGTGTATATATATGTACCTATGTATGTATATGCATATGTATATATGTGTGTATATATATAAAAATACTGGAGAAGAACAGAACATTAAGTTATATTTTAGCTGAACAGGAGTTGCTTTTTTGTGCTGCTCTATTGCCATCAAGAATTCTGGGAAATTCAACCTCCTAAGAGTTCTTTATTGGGGTCTTAGGACAAGTGAAACAACAAAACATATCCTGGAACTTTTAGATTTGATGTTGGTATCATTTTACAAGGGATTGCAACTTTCATATGCTGGGTTTCACTTCACTGGAAATCAAATAACGCCCCTAGCACAACCTGTATGACAATTTAGAGAAAAAGTAGTACCACACATGTCTTAAATTCACACTACTGCCTTGGATTCCACTATTTAGTAAAGATAGTTGTGAATTATCCTGTTCTCACGTATAAGATCTTTTAAAAGTAGATCTTAAAAATCACTAAATACCAATATGTCTTCTTAATGACTTTTAATTAATTACTAAAAACCTTACCACTAATTGAAAAGCTATTAAATGAAAAAAAATTTTCTTTAGTTTTAAAACATGAATTATACCATTCCCACCCAAAATATCCAAACAATTTTCACAGATGGATGCATATGTCAACCGAATACTGATAATAAGTTTATTAAATTATAAGTAATTTAAACCAAAGAAATACAGTTTATACATAAAATGAAGTGTAGTAAAATTTAAGGTATTCATTCCCTTTTTTTTCTGTACCATGTTCTCTGCAAATTTTTCAGTCTCTTGAGAACTTGTGGTTGTTTTGCATCTAAATGCATTTTAAAATAAAATTTACCACAGGAAAACATCTCTAGGGAAAAATGAAGTCTAAATATTGAAGTCTTGGAAAATTGTGGAAAAGCAAAATATACACACTAGCCCAAAGCCATAACATATGCTACTCTTTTATCTTTCTCATTTTATATAAGTACACAAAACAAAAAAGGTTTTGGTTTCATTCAAACAAAAGGGACAGTTCAAGTTTGTTTCATAAATATTCTCTGAAAGAAAACCTTTGTGTTGAATAAACTGGTGAGTGTTCTTTTTCTGGCAATAACAATATCAAAATATTGCTATTATATAGTATTTCTTTGGTGAGGTTTGAGGTGAAAACCGATTAAACAAATAAAAAAGGAGACATCAAAAATGCAATTTTTTTATAAGCTGATATGGTCAAAAGTCTATTACAGACTTACCTCATACAATAACTATTCAGTCATAAATATTAAATTAAGTAATACACTTAATTTTATACCACTTCTGAGTTTTGATAGCTCTTGATTTTAAAATTAACACCTAATTAAGTTGACATACCTTTGTTTATGTTTATTTCATCTAAAATTAGTTTTTCAAGAGTATCTTGGTGTTTAGTTTATCTTCAGAGGCCTTGGAATATTCTGTTTCCCTTAAACAGTATTTTATGTTAAAATAAAATACACATAAAACTCACTAGTTAAAGCTTAAGTTAAAATTTTACCTTCATTCTTAGGCTCCTTTTTTTTTTTCTTTTCTTTCTTTTTTTTTTTTTTTAGTGGAATATATTAAACTACTGAGGATAATGGAACCATCAGGGAAAGGATTTTGGGTTACTTTAGTATTTTTTCACCTTAGTTTATATTCAGCAGGGAAATGGTAACTTTTTTATTTAGCTTGATATAAATAAATTCAAACTGATGTTCTTATGATGTTCTATTTTTATTTCACTTTTATTAACATCCCCCACATCAGGAATATTGACTAAAAGACTTATTTTTTTTTTAGGAAGAGGGGGATTGAAGTTGTTAGAAATTCTGAGTTGGCCTATTATTACCTCATTCCTTTATTTTGCCATGAATGAGGAAAAAATGGAAGGATTATTGATAGTGACCCTTTTGTTTTGTTTTGGCCTAAGTCAAACAATTGTCAGGAATCTGATGGAGAATATTCTTTTGACATTTGAACTTCTAAAGATAACTTTTCAGAAGATTTGGCTTTAAATGTCTTTGAGAATAGTCAGGGGACAAGAGGAGAACGTAATGGATGAGCAGAAGAGAAAGATGGTGGGTCCATGACCATCACTACTTACAATGAGCTGTTATCTTAGCTAGCTCAGCTAGGCTTGGACACAGACCATGCTATGCAGGATCAGAAAGGGCAAAAATTGGAACCTGAATCTAAGAAACAAGTTTTCTCTAGAGATTATTATCAGGCCGCCTGTCTCTATATTTAGGATATATATTTCTGGCTGATATCACATATTTGTTGGCTAGGGCTGGTATAGTAAAATACCACATGCTAGATGGATTTAACAACAAAAATTTATTTCTTAAAGTTCCAGAGGTTAGAAGTCTAAGATCAAAGTGTCAGCAGGTTTAGATTCTTCTGAGTTCTCTCTCCTTGGTTTGCTGATGGCTGCCTCTCGTTGTATCCTTACATGACCTTTCTTCTGTGTGCATGCACCACTGCTGTCTCTCTCCTTATAAAATCAATCATATTTCATTAGGGCCCACCATAACAACCTCATTTTAACTTAATTATCTCTTTAAAGATTCTATTTCTAAATAAAGTCATATTCTGAGATAATGGGAGTTAAGACTTCCACGTATGAATTTTGGGGAGACACAATCCAGCCCATAAAAACTATTATATTATAATTATATTATACATCTTTAAATAAGGATTGTCTAAAAAGTAAATGTAAAATGATACACTTTCCAAAATAGGAAAACTTTATTTCAAAATTAACCGATTTAATTGAGGATCATCTATCCCAAAAGTCATTAAGTGTGTATAAATGTCATTATAACATTTTTGTAGGTACTGAGTCAAATGGTACTGAATTAACTAGATATTCCTATAAAAAATAAACAATTTTTTAATCCTTAACTCATTTTATAAGCAATATTTATTCCAAGCAGGATCAAGGATCTAAACATGAATGCTAGAGCCATAAAGTTTACAAAAGAAAACCCAAAGCATTATATTTGTGATCATGATGATAGGCAAATTTTTTTAGGCAAGATACAAAAAGAACAATTTACAATGGAAAGTCATTGGTAAGTAAGACAAGACTAAAATTTATCATTTCTGCTCATGAAAAACACCTCTAAGGAAATGATTCAATAGCTTACAGTTTACTTACTGGTAGAATATATCTGATGTAGAATAGACACATAAGCACATGCAGATACACTTGCACACATATCACTACAAATCAATAGTCAATAATGAATAATTATAAACTATAATAGTCTAAATCTGGAATCAAACCAAATATCTACCAACAGAACAGATAAACACATGTAGTAAACCCATATAATGTAGTACTACTCAGCCATAAAGACAACCCTCTACTGAGACATGCAACAACATGGATGGGTCTCACAGACATTAAAAGAGACACAAGGAAACTTTCTGTGGTGACAGAAATGTGTTAGTTCTTGTCAAACACAGTGAACTCAACACTTAGAGTCTATGCATTTTGTTGAGTATAGATTTTTTTAAAAAGATACATACACACATATCTATGAAACTTTGTAGTAACAGGAAAACAGCTAAACCTTTATTTTATGGCTATTGAATATGGTTGAATCGAAATTTTTGGGGGACAGGGCTCAACTAAATTATTTACCATTCTAGGCAATATTCCATAACTAGGTGCCCAAAGGGAGTTAAACTGGAAAGGTAATGGGGAACAAGATGGTCGTAAGAAGTTAATTTAAGTTTTTTTTCCTGATAGAAATTAGTTCTTATAAAAAACATGTGCAACACACAGTATAGGAAAATGTTCTTGGAATTGTTTTAGAGTAATATAAATTTATTTTATTATAATTTTGCTAAAGTTTCAACCAGTGAAATATTTACACTTTTTATTCCTGTGCTATAGGTTAGGTAATAAAAAAATAAATCATGAGTCCTTGTCATCTATAAAAGTCTCTGATGACTTGAGAAATTCATGCAATTTATACTGTAATCACTGCTCTTGGTAGTAGAGGAGTGACTGACTTTATTACATAGTTCCCTTGACACATGTATAGGTTATAAAAGAACTAAACTATAAACTCAATCTTGCACCCAATTTTTTCCTACTAGGAAGCATATTCTCAGTGAGAAAAGAATAAAGGTTCTTCAACGGCCCCCCTAATACTCACAGAAGATCCTTAGGAAGGCGTTTTGGTTACATGATTAAAGATTCGAGCATGTTGTTATGGAGAAAAAGTATATCCTTTGTTGCTGTCTTCAGAGAGAATGATGGGCATATTTAATCAGGTATTCAAACCAGTGTAACTGTGTTTTTATTTCCACTTCACATGGGCTTGTTTACATTTGAGTGACTCTAAGTTGCTGCTGAGAAACTTAGATTAGAATGAATAAGTAGATGAATAAATTAAGTATATCAAGACATAAAATGGAATATTTAGTAATTATTACATATCATGCCATTTTCTGAAATCCTAAATAATATGAAAAAAACTGTACATGATAAAACAAATAGAAACAATTTCAAAACTACACGAAAATCAGCAATAGAAACAACAAAAATAATAGGTAATGTCTATAAACTGCTAATTCAGTGTCAGATATAAATTTTAATACATATACCACAATCATTTAATACAATATTATGAATAAGTGATAACATTTTCTTTATGAGATATTTGAGGCCGGATGTGGTTAATTTGCTTGCTCAAGGTCACATGGATAAAAAAACCAGGTCAGGTGTTAATCTGTCATCTATACTGTGTAATTCTACACACGCACGTGCACACACATCACATGCACGCATCACACACACAGTCACAACATTCAGTTGGAGAAAGAAAAACATGACAACTCTCTGCAAGTGGAAACAAGCTCCCTTCCACCTAGAAGACAATCATGGATTTGACGCTGTGTGAATAAATAACTTTCGTCAACTCTGGATATCTTTAATCTTTTATTTATGGTGCTTACAATCCTATTTCCATGTTTACACAACCAGACTCAGCATTATTCTCCATGCAGAAAATTCCACTGTAACATTGTGCTACAAATGCATGAATGAGTAAAATAACTTATGTACTTTTAGATCTTGTGCCATTAAATTATCTTGAATAATTTTTACTTGAATAATCTTTAGGATTAGGACACATTTATTTTCTTTGTATAGCCATGATTATCTACATGATCCTTACCCAGAAACTTATCTTTCTTGTAGCTCCTACTCTTGTTGGTAATTCAGAAACCATGTGTGTGCAAACAATTTCCAGGTGACTTTTCCAAATGGCTCTCCCTTGGGTTTCTCCAATTGGAGGCGCTAATGGGAGATCAGAAGCCAAAGCAGCAGTGACCCCAGAGTTCTTCTTTGGCTCAGCTCTCTTCCTCTGTTCATAGGCCGTATTTCCTATGTATCTCTTTCAACCTCTCAACTTCCAAGACAGCAGCGCCACCCCAGTGCCTTGTTCCTGTAACACCATTTCCTCCCTGTGTTCTTCTAGTCCTAGAAATAATAGCTGTTGCCTGCAGTTTCTTATCCCTGAGTTAACTTTATTTTCTCTTTTTATTCCTCCAGCCTTCCAACATCAGTTTTACTAATATCCTATATGAAATCCATTCTTTTGAAATATTTACCTCTGTTTCTCTCTTTTTTAACTGGACCTTGACCAGGACTCTTTTATACACTTATACAATAAATTCTTATAAATGAGAGTGTATTTGAGAGAGAGTAATTGAGACAATACTTTATTGTATAATATTTTATTAATTGAGTGTATGTTATCGAAGATTATTTATAAAATATCTAATATTTATTCAGTTAACTATGTACTAACCACTCTTCTAAGTGATTTACTTATTTAATCTTCATAGCAATTCTTAGAGGTAGACACTATACTTATCTATACTTTTAGATGATGAAACTAAGGCAGAGGAATTTTTAAAAATTGCTCCTACCTAATAGAATTAGTAGGGGGCAGAGAAGAAGAGTTTAATCTATAAAGGATAGTAGAGCATTAAGGAAGCCTTGTTAAAAAAATAAAATTAATTTTTTCAAAACAGGAAAAATTAAAGCATTATATTCACATGGCATTACTCTGGTAAAGTGGGAAAAATCAATGGTATAGAAAATATAAAGGTTACTTGCAGGATTGACTTGAGTAGTGGAGAAAGGATTTCATGCAATAAATATTGAGAGGATATTTCCTGAGAGAGAGAAGTAAATGGTAGGTCAAGTATATGGTACAGATCCAAATACACTGATAGAATGGAAGCAAGAATGTATGGAAATTCATTTATGATTACCTCTATTTTCCCAGTAGATAAAAAGCAAAGCCGATAGCTGGTAGTGACGATTGGGAAAAGAATATTGGGATAACTAAAAAGAGAGGGATAACTAAAAATGATTTGGTCATTTAAAATTGAGTGAATTAACAAAGATATTTTAATAGTTTGTCATGTAGCACTGAGGACTAGGTTGAAATTATTTTCAAAGTCATGAATTTAAAGTGAGATGAGTCAACACTGTTATATCAGTCAGTGTTATCCAGAGAATAGAACCAAGGTTATGTATAAAAATCCTGTATCTCTATCGCTATCACTATTGCTGTCGCTGTCGCTGTTGCTGTCGCTGTCGCTATTGCTGTCTCTGTCTCTGTCTCAGTCTCTGTCTCTATCACCATCTCTGTCTCTATCTCTGTCTATCTCTGTCTCTTAGTGTCTGTATATAATATCTATAATTTTTATAGATTATTCTAATATTTATTTTTTATTATCTAGTATAATATGTGTGTGTGCGTGTGTGTGTATATATGAGAGAGAGAGAGAATTTTTCTTTTACTCAGTCTTTTTGTTTTTATTCAGGTCTTCAATGGATTGGATGAGGCCCACCCACATAAGGGAGGGAACTCTACTCCAACTATCCATTCAAATATTAATTTCATCCAGCAACACCCTCACAGACATACTCAAAATAATATTTAACCAAATATCTGGGCACTCTGTGACCCAATTATTTTGATATATAAAATTAACCGGCACAATGGTTTATGATTTTTTTTTCAGCCATATACAGCTGTAAGAGTGCAGGTGTAGAAGAAACAGAGAATTTGATTAATTTGAAGTGAGGTTTTACCAAATGATTAAGACAGAGTGAGAGAATTCAAGGGAGTAAAATGCAAGAGTGTATGATAATAACTATGTTATTCAGACTGTGTAATCATAATAATAATAAAGATGGTTCTGGACAGTGAAAAGTTATAGGACTATAAAATTCAAAGGTCTGATGAGAAGGAGAAATTGTTGAGGTCAGGGACTAGAGGGAATGAGCTAGAAAGAGTGGAGTTAGTGGTCTGTGATTGGAAAGTCTGAAATTAAAGTCATGGAGAGGGTGCAGTGGTAGTTATGATCACGCAGATGAAGGAAAATGCCAGAAGGATGGCAAAGGAAAGTGGAGGATGATCCTGGTCTCTGACCTTAGCTATAAAGCAGGGTATAAAATAAAGATAAGATGTGTGCACATATCAACACATTTATAAATCATAATGTGATCAGTGCAATAAGACATGTATGAACAAAGTATGGGGTAAGATCTGAAAAGAAAAAAAATCACTGTTGGCTGGTTAACCAACAGGAAAGTGGGATTTCAATTCCCCTCCGAAGATGGGGAATATTTGCAGATAACGGTAGTGAAAGAAGGAGGGCTTTCTAGGTAAAAGAAATAACTCAACTCTTGGCATTTGTGAGCTGATATTGGAAGGCTTTTAATACCAGAGTAGGGAATTTGAGATTTACCAGGCAACAGAAGATTACCAGAGGTTTTTGAGCAGGGATATCTTATTATCTATCATCCAAAAAGAAAGATAAACCCTCCGTGTGGAAAGAGGGAATTAAAGAATGCTTGGCTAAAGATTAGTTATCATCTTAATGAAATTATAGTCTAGGTAAATATAATAAGATTCTATATTAAATCAGGGTAGGAGGGAAATGTATAGATTATTACTTGTCATAAACTACCATAAAACCTCAATAGCATAAAAACTAAATTTTTATTTCTGTAAGTTAGTTGGCTAGCCAGATTGCTCTCGTGATCTTGGCTGGGATCACTCGCATGTGTCATGACCATCTGACTGACACTGAACCGGGATGGCCTTCATTAAAATGACAAGAGCAACTTGACTGAACTTCATAATCTTCTAGTCCTTTAGCAAGCTAGTCTTGGCATTTCAATGATGATGGCAGAAGGACAAGAGCAAAGTGGAAAAGCACAAGCATTTTCACAAACTTCTATTTAAGTCACACCTCTTACTTCTCACTGGATAACACATGTGCCATAGCCAAACTCAGAGAGTGATAGGGCACCAAAAATCCACGAGTAAAAATAATAAAAAAAAATACAAAAAGGGGTGAAATATTTTGGACATTTTTGCAATATATTTACCGCAAAATAGAAAGGAGAAGGTAGATTTAAATGGTATTTTGAGTATGTGTATGTGTGTGTGTAATGAATTTTCTTGTGGGGGAGGAAGACATTTTTATCTACCCTTTTAGATTCTTTCAGCTGGTCTAATAATTGAGACAGAACGACAAGAAAAAAATAACCACTTTAAATCACATGCATGTGTATGGGAATCCCACACACATGAGAAAGTAAGAGACAGGGAAAATGAGGCATATATGACATTTTGAGCTGAAGAATGAGGTAAGAGGCCTGAGGCTTTAGAGGAGAGTGGTGGGAATTTACAGGATAATAAAAAGAAAAGATGTTCATTAATTAGATGCTTGCCCTGCCATATATAAATGTCATAAAAAAGTTATTTCTGGTAATAACTTTTATTATGGGCAAGGCTGCCAATTTAAATTCCTTAAGGGAGAAGTAAAATTTTCTTTTGAGCCTCCAAGGCCTCAATTGCCTTTAGCTCAAAATAATTCACATGCTGCAGTGATACATCTTGGGAAGGCCTATTCTAAATCTTCACTTTTTTTTTTTTTTTAGTTTAGGAAACAGAGACCGAAAGAGCTCACTTTGCTATCATCGTGTTAAGTAAAAAACTACATTCTGGAATGTTCGCCCCTTTTTTCCAGAAAAAGATCAGTGAGAGGACATTGAGATTCTTATGCAAACTCTGCTGATGTAGTCCAAAGTGCTATGTAAATGTTAAGATCCAAGTCACAGGTTTTCTGTGACTACTTGTTTATTTTGTATCATGAATTTTAAGACTCTGTACAATTTAATTTTGAAACAACTAAACTGGATGAAATGAAAATAAGATTGAAAGATGTTTAATCATTTTGGGATTAAAAGTGACAACAAAATGATTTAACAAATCGACGATGGCTGTTTTAGTTATCAGGCAATCTCAATTTTATAGATTTAAATAGAGATAAAGACAACTCTAAAAATAAAGTGCTTTTTTTTTGTATGAATAGGCAGAACAAAAAGGACTGGATTTTTCCTATCCAAATTAATAAATTTGACAACATATTTGGCATTTCTTAGTATATTCAATACTTTAATTGCTATTCAATTTCCCCTAATTTTATAGCTAAATACTTAGCACAAGTATTATATATATATGAAATATTTTGTATAAAGCCTCATGCATAATAATCAATGCCTAGATGAGTCACTGAGTCAGTCCAGTGACCATTATTTTTAATGGATGTTTATAAAAATCTATTTTTTTCTAGATGTATGTTATATATTATATAATATGCATTATGTATTATATATATGACAATATTCTTATTTAATAAGACACTAGAATAATTTCTTGGTGGAGCAAGATAATACCTGTGATAATTGATTTTAAGGACACTGAACTAATTTTATTTCTCAAAATAATGTCTATTCTCTTGAAATTCTTTACATAGTGGAAAGGAGAGTTTTTGCGAAATTATTATTAGGCACAAATAATTCTAGCAGAGATTATTATTGTTGACTATACAGGTTACCTGAAGTTGAGGTTGTTTGATGACTTTATTTGAAGCTGATTAAAAAGGGAAGATGATTAAAGGGCAGATATATTTCTGAAAACAAGTTTTCATAATAGAGAAAGCAGAGTCCAAGGGGTTTGTAAACATCAAATAGAGGAATCACAAAAGATACATGTTGTCACCTTTGCAGTTTTGCTCAGAGCTGGCCCCATGACACAGGCACTGAATTAAAACACCTAATGGCAGACACATGGAAGGTGAAGTAGACAGCTCTCCATCAATACGATTTGAAAAGTAGAGGAAACTATTAAACAACATCTTGCTTCAGTATTTCCTAGGTACCTGTATTTAATAGCCATCATTTTAGTAATTTAAAGTGATTGTCAATGTGACCTATTACTCCAGAAGAGTAGTTCTAGAAAAGTAGCATTAGATCGAGCAGCGTCCTGTGTTTGAGATCTAGTTTTGGCGTCTGGAGTGATGTAGAGGCAGGCGTGAGGTAGTAGAAATGGGCTAGAAAGAGGAACCCTGTAGTAATAAGGTAATGCAAAAGAGCCAAAGTGACAGTAGCTGATGATTCTGGTTTTTCTCCCTCATTTACGTCATGTTTGAGGTAACTTTACTGGTGACTTACCAGGGGCTGCACATAGCTTTATGGAACAGGAATACCTAAGAGACATGAAAAAGAAAAAAGAGAATTAAAAGGGCCCTGAAATGAACAGGCAAATAAATAAATGTTGCCTTCCCTGCCTCCCATGATAAGATTAAACTTAGAAGAATCAAAGTTAATAAAGTACAGGGAATGATATATGTTTCTTAATTTCTGTTATAAATGCTTAAATTCCTGCCTGAAAAAAAAAAAAAGACTCCCACTCTTTTTACCCTAATGCATATAATAAATCTTTAAAATGTTTTCTGAAGGAAGCCAGATTTTAGGACAGAGGGATAGGAGGGAGAGAAACATTGAAAAAAAATCTTTATTACCTAGGAGGAAGATTGGGGGATTGAGTTACTACTTTAGTGACAATTTTGGTGACTCAGAACATGGTTTTATTGATACACTAATAGGTGATTGGGAAACACTTCACTTGGTTATAGCTATTCATAGTATCTCAGAAAATACACGTTGAACGTTCTAATGCTCCTCCCTGTATGTGCTCTCAAACCGAAAAGAATATAATGTGTGAATTCATGTAGGAAGTGAGAATCCTGCTGAAAACTACTCCTAAACATCACTAACTGGGTTCGTGGTTCCTGGAGAAATAAAGAGTCATCTCGTTAACTAAAATGTGGATCTCAGACCCCTTTTTTCTCTTGGCTTCCAGGAGAGACTGGAATCTACACAGCTGGCTTTCTGGTTTTCCAGGTGCTAGCATGCACACTGTGCATGCGAGCACTAGGAGTTTCATGCCATACTCTCCCAATTTCTTTGAAATCAGCTTCTGGCTCAAGTAACACACAGTACCTTTCCTGGAGTTTTGCCACTATTTTCTCCCTCTCTCTACCTGACTATAAAGAAGCCTGTTTGTGTTCATAAAAACTTATATTTTCTCCTCAGTGTTAGCTTCACCTTGGGCTTCTGTTCCACAATAAATATATTAATCCCCATCACTTCAGAGAAAAAATACTCTCTGTAGTAGACCAACTCTTATGTCTACAGATTATAAGTGAAAGTTCAATTTCTTGATTTCCAGTGGGCAGGGGTTACACATATATGTATTTTTGAATGAATGAAAAACCACAGATATAAAGTTAAAAAAGTTATATTTCTTATACATGTAATTTTTTTTTCACTTAAAATTATCTTAGGGTGCACAGTTTTGAAATGAAGAGTGACAAAACAAATCTTGTATTTTGCAAATAACGAAACAAAGCCAGTCTTTTGAATCTGACACAATATATCAAAGCTTTTATTTTCTGATCTCTCTTTTGCCTTTAGCCTTATGCACTCAGCATCATTAATATTGTCTTCACTATTTTGTCTAGATTAAGCTTTATGAATTGCCCGTGGACAAGAGTGAATAATAAAATAAAGAATGCTGATAAACACCTTTAGAATCTTCAATAAAGCTGGCCAATGTCTCTATCTTTGTAGTTTTTATGAATGTCCACAATGTCTTCTATTTTTATTTTACTCAAAAATAAACCCACTTTGTAGCATTTATTCAAATTTTTCAATCGTAATAAAAATGTGAATTTAAACCCTGACTACCAACTGAAACATGCTGTGGTGTTCTCATAAATAGATAAATTACAGGGGAAAGTAGGTCAAAAAGAAGCTAACCTGAGAAATTCAGTACCATGTATTTGAGTATATGCTGATAAAAAATGCACACTGAATAGTCAGACTTCCAAGATATGTATGAAGTGCTTTCCTGAATTTGCCCCTTCAAATAGACTTGCTTAATATGTCTTTATAAATTAGTGAGATGGTTTTATTAGGAGACAATCCTTGATCTCTCATAGTTCTATGGGTCTCATTTTCTGAGCAAAGGTGTTATTAGCCAATTTTCTTTGGGTCGTCTTTACAGGAGGCTTGTATAAGCAAATAGCCTTGAAAGGTGGAGCTGTTCACCTCCCTGGAACAGATTTTAAATTCCAGAGTAATAAATGTAATTCTCTCTTTCTCTGGAGAGGAGGTTTGCTGTTTGCCAGCAGTACTTGTATAAGATCAGAGGCTTCCTAGCATCGATGTCCTTCTCCTGTAACTCATCCTACGGAGTGGGCAGGAAACACCTGACCCTCATTGTGTTGCCCTGTGGGAACTGGGGCTTAGAAAACAAGGGCGAGATGTTACTCTGGCCCATTCTATAGCTGTGTGTCATAAACTGCTTTTAGCTCTGACCCAGAAATCTCATGTCTTTCTGCTGACTATCTATGAAACTGTGACAAGCTAACTTGTTCGCTTGCAAGTAAGGTAAAAAACTAAGACGTTGTTCCTGAGGTGACAGATATATTTGAACTTTAGGAAATGCCTTAACAGTTTTCCTTGACTGGATTACATTTCGTCATTGTTTTTCGGGAGATTTGTTCTTTTATATCAAGATACCTTATCTGATTGCATAACTAATATATGCAGTAGCAAATTAGCGGAACTCTAAAATGTAAAATAGACATTAAAAATACTGAATATTCTATCACTTAGAGAAAATCATTAATAATATTTTCCACATATTCTTAAGTCTGCCCCATCTGTAGGTACATACACACACACATTTACACATAGAAACACAATTTTATAATTTGGGACTATAGTGTATATAGTGTTATATTTTGTGCTCTAATTCTAGAACCTTGTATGTGCCTTCTTACTTATAATTCGCAGTATGATATACTATCATTATTGGGTCATGAAAGATAGCCCTTAGATTTTAATTTATTTTTCTAATTACCTCCTTTGTCTCTCATACTATATCCCAGTTCCCACAAATTATATTTTAAACTAACACTTGTAGGGTATTAATCTACCTTGCACAATCTACCAGAAGCTTTACATGTATTATTTTTGTAATAATCTCAAGAACTCTAAGAAAATATTGTTAGTTTACCTTTTTTTTCTATTTTACCAGCTATTCATATCAACCTTAGAAAGATCCTTCCTCATCTTAAGATAATACTTATATTTTATTGTCTTAAATATTTACATTGAACACAAATTCATCTAGTGATGTAATGATCTAATATTTCTAATAATTATGATGTTTAATATTTCTTGGACACTTACTATGATCAAATGCTTTTCAAAGCAATGTGCATATATGACATCATTAAATTCTCTCAAGATCTTCAGCTGATAGTATTGTCTTCCTCATTTTAAGAATGAATTAACTAAAGCAGAATGAGTTTAGATAATCTTCCAAAAGTCACTGAGCAAGTAGGTTGGTTGCAAAGTAGGACTCACATTGTACAGAGTCTGACTCCAGGACCTTCTCTGAACAACTGTTAAGGCTCTGTCTTTGAGAATTAACCAGTGTCCTATCACTATTTCTGCAATAATTTGTTACTCACTCCCTAACTGAAATGCTTTTACATGACATATTTAGTTCAGACATGGACTTGGATCTGTTTCTGGGCCTCCTCTTCTGTTACGAAAATCTAGGTAATTATCTTGTTCCTTACAAAATAACTGCTTCAAGGGAACAGCCAGCACATCATGATACATGTTCTTCCACCAAAGTTTATTTAATGTATACTTCTAAGGGCCATATATGTATATTACATAAAGGATTTTACGGTTTCTGTAGGGGATGTCAATAATTCAAGGGAATGAATAGGTGTGGAAGGAAAAGTGTCAGGCTACTACAGTCACTCTCAAGTGTATCAAGTTCGAATTTTGGGATTATTTTATAGAGAGACTATAATGATAGCCTATCTCGGTGTCAGGATGAAAGGCAGAAAGTCCTTCTGGGTCTTTGTTCAAAGAAACTCACCAGATGAAAGGCCCATGTCTTAGTTTATTCAGGCTTCTATAACAAAAATGTCATAGACTGGGTGGCTTATAAAGAATAGCTATGTATTCCTCTCATTCCGGAGGCTAGAAATACAAGTTCAAGGTGCTGGCAGATCTGGTGTCTGGTGAGGGCCCACTTCCTGGTTCATAGAGGGTCATCTTCTCCCTGGTCTTCACATGGCAGAAGGATGAGAGAGCTCTCTGGGGTCCCTTTAATTTGATACTCATCCCATTGAGAAGGGTTCTATCCTCAAGAACTAACATCTCCTAAAGGCCCCACTTCCTAATATCATCACTTTGGGCACTAGGATTTAACATATGAAGTTTGAGGGGACATACACATTTAGTCTATAGCAGTCCAATCTATAAAGAAGGAGGGATGTAAATTCCATCCATAGGGAATAATAGAGTATCTTCCAAGACCATTCTTGTTGAGAAGTCATTACTAGAAATGGTGGAAATCATTTTTAGGCTTTACTTATTTGTAGCATACTGTCTTTAAATGGTCAGAACACTCCTTTCTCCCCTTCTCTCTTTGTGATTGTTAAGTGTGGAGGTTCTTCTTGCCAACACAACCCTGGCACAGATGCGTAACTGAAGAGACAGTTTTCTTAATGCCTCATCCAGCGTTTGATCCACTGCCAGCCTCCCTAAATTTAGATTAGAATGCTGCTTTAGAATTTGGCAAGTTTATTGCACTCCTGCCATTATTCTAGAGTCACAACTTCCCCCCTTTCTGTTAACTTGTTTGTGCAGCACTTTCTCAGATGATTTATCTTTACAGTGGTGTGTAATGTGAGGCTGAAAGGTTTAGAAAACGTACTTAAAAATATATATAATTAAAGTCTTACACAAACTTTGATTAAAGATTATTTCTAATAATTATTTAGTAATTTTCATGCTCATGCTGATCACTGTAAGAAATATTTCTATCACCGAAATAATGACTTAAATTTTCAGATTCTGATGGAGGAAAAAAAATTAGCATTTTCGAGGAAAAAAATTAGTATTTTTGAGCATCAGTTTCATACTTATAATTTTTATATGCATTTTTCAGAGTGTAACCAAAATTATTTTTATTTCTATATAAAGTGGGGCATTGCTAACTCATTAGATTTTAGCTAGAAACACCCTTACGCTCTTTCCCACTCTCTATGATGTGAACGCTCTATATAAAATGACGTAAAAATGGGCCTTTGAATACTTTGAATAGAAATTTTATCACTTTTTCTGTTGTCAGTCTACTACAAAGGGCTTATTGCAATGGCTTCATTACTGTAGTGTGCCAGGGAGAATCATGGAACAATTTTTGACTTTGGTCTGACATTGCACACAGTCACA
The DNA here is from genome assembly GCF_902729225.1 of Pteropus medius. Lineage (NCBI taxonomy): Eukaryota > Metazoa > Chordata > Mammalia > Chiroptera > Pteropodidae > Pteropus > Pteropus medius. Next base: position 25,368,679 of record NW_024355205.1, on the reverse strand, counting down.
TCCACTACTATTGCATGCAGTGTGTTTATTTGACCCTACCTTTTCCAGACAGCAAGCAAAATTAGTATTTATATTGTGGGCACATAACACATGAGTAGTTTATTCACATTGTTTAATGCTGTCAATAACAAGAGTCAGGTTTTAAAGATTAAATCGAGAGTAATATTTCTCCTTGAAAAGATTAAAGACAAATCATCTGTATTTTCTTTATAATTCATGTTAATTTTAAGACCTGAGTTGCTTATGATAAAATTGAGAATTAGTCATTTAGTTAAGTATACTGTTGATGCTATTTTCTTTTTTCTAAAAGATATAATTTTTGAAAATTACTGCTTCTAAAAAAAATCAGTTAGAAACTGCTATGGATAATTTTCTCTTCTATACAAATCACTTTGAAAATCATGTGCATACTTAATATATACTGTTCTTTATACACGTTCCTTTTTAGAAAATAAAAATTTTATTATTTGGCTTTGAAAGTGACTATAACATCTGCATTTCTGTTTCTTAAAAAGGTTGATAATAGAAGTTATAACTTATTTAAAATTTTTAAAAATGTGTCCTCAAATTTCAGATCTTTTAAACTTATTGAGGGTGGGAAGTCTAAGATAATGTGCTCTTTGTATAAGTGAAGACAATAGCTCAGAGATGATGAATGACAATTAAGGCTACATAGTCTCAATTTTGACATAATTCTTATGACTCCAAAACCAGTGAGTTTTAAAATTAATGCTTAATTTACTTCATATATAAGTTTTTGACTACCTTTTTATGTACTCAATAAATCTAAACGGAATAATCCCATACCTTCCCCATTTCAAAGATAATACTAAATTCATCCAGTTGCTCAAATCAAGAACCTTAGAGGGAGGACAGAGTAAGGGGAAAGTAGTGTTCAATTGGGGGAAGCAAAAGAGAATTTTGGCACGTTGGACATATTCTGCATGGTACCCTAGTAACCTATAGTGGGTACATGGTATTGTGCATTTGTCAAAACCAAGTTCTTTACGCCAGAAAGAATAAATCTAATGTAAGCCAATTAAAAATAAAATCAACCAGAATGTTAGAGGATATTGGAAAAGTATGCAAACTATGACAAAAGAATGAATATATTGCAAATATATGACACATCTTCACTGAAGGTGATGAGGGGTAAAGGAGCTGAACTACATAACATCGGAAAAGGATGTTTCGACTGGAAAGTGTAAGATTAAAAACAAAAGAAACTGTATATAAACACTTTAGTTTGGCTGATAAAGTCGTTTCTCACAGAGATACAGTTAATAATTCTGAAACAGTTGTACGTGAATCCTAGGATTGAAAAAATAAGCAAATGGGTGACAAATGGTGGGCTCTAGGTTTTTCACTGTTGGAAAGAGAGATTATAAATTAGCAAGGAGGAGAGTCTATAATAAACTAGGTGGTGTTAGAGTCAGAGATATGGGTACAAATCAGGTTTAGTTCATATAAGGATGTCAGGTACATAAATATTTATAGATGAGTATGCATATATGGGTTAGTATACACACATCTATTTCTTAGCTTTACTCATGAGGAGAGCCTACAAGCTCGTAAAATAGTAGTTTCTCCCCTTACTTGCCATGGCCTCCACTATCTCAAATAAATGAGGCCCTAGAGATCAATCCTTTATGCTCCAACCACACTGGAATTCCTTCTTTTATTCAGTATTCCAACGCCATATACCTGTCTAGATCTTCACATTGGCTGTTTTCTGCATCTACAACATTTTGGATCCTTTATAAAATCTATGCATTAGACAAATGTAACCTTCCCAGGGAAACCTTACCTTACCCTGAATTCAAAATAATCTCCAGTTTTCTTTATTTTAGCAAAGCTTTTTATGTATTTCAAATTCTTATCGCACTCATTAAATTTTTAAAAATTCATTTATTATTTGCCTTCCTGACTTCCCACAAAGCTCCATGGGAGCAGGAACTGTCTTTCTTGTTCCCTGCTCTGTCATCAGTGCCAGAAGAAGACCTGGTACTTAATTTTAAAAAATTCTTTAAATGAATGAATAAATGTACAGAAAGAACTGATTTTCATTTAACTGAAAAGACTAGAAGAGAAAGAGCTGATTCTTCTTTGTGGAAGGCTAGAAGAAAAAAAGCACAAGAAATGATAAGAGCATTTAAAAATTTATATAATGAGTAAAAGTTCAACTGGGGACAGAATGTAGAGTTTCAGATTTCTTATCAAGGCTTCTGTTAATTCATAAGGCTTTATTTCAGAATTGTGCAGCAGCCCCAGTTAGTAGTCAAGTGTTTCCATATGTAATGTGATTAATTCCTCAAGAGACATCTACATAGCTCCTTTGAGAATTTACAGAATCTTCCTCCACCACTCCTCTACTCCGATTTTTTCTAAATTGGAGGGCTATTCGTTTAAATGGTAATTAAAAAAACCTTAAACTATGAATATGAAGCATGCTATTGGTAATCTCAAAATGTTATTTTACTCTTTTCTCAACTAATTTCTTGGATACATTTTAGTAAAAATGCTAATAAGTAGAAAATCTTTATTAGCTGACATTTTTGAATAAATATAATTTGAATACTTACTGCATAGTATTTTATTTACTAAGGAAAAATTTTGATGTATTATGAGTAATCTGTTGAATGGTAATTTTTCAGAAAATGCTGTTTATTCACATACATTTGAAGCTCCCCATTTTTATTTAGTAATTTGGCATTTCTTGAAAAGCAAAAATGAAATTTCTTATAACAAGCCATGACAGATGAACCTAGCTTTAAGAAACACTTTATAAACAAGTTAAATCACGTGAGAACAATGATCTTTAACTGTCTTTTCAAGGTCTAGTTAATAACTCTTTTTCAATACAGTTAAATTTTGCTCTAATGAAGTAATATATGAATAGCCTCAATAATGTGCCCCATCCCTTGGACCTTATGTAATTGAACTGTAAATCCATTCTAATGGGATTTGCCCTTTGCACATCTTAAACCTGATCCTTTTCGAATAGGCTTCTTATTCAGTTCATATATATCAGCAACAGTATTTTAGAGGTGTGAAAGATTATGCAGCCCCTAGAGAGGAGGTTCTGCGTATGGGAAGTTTAACTCAATTTTATATCTCAAAGGTGCAGGCACGATTTCATTTCTGTCTCCTAGTACATAGGAAGCAGGTGATGAAAATTTGTGTCAGAGGAGTACAACATTTGTGTCGTGACAAGAGTAAGATCCCGAAGGGTTTTGCAAAAAAATATATTTGGCTTAAAAAATGTAGAAAAATAATAAAGTATGTGCCCAGAACCATTTCTTAGCATCAGATAAGTTGCCATACAAAGGTATTCAAGAGCCACGCTCTATCGTGCTTGAGAAAAACTAGGTTCTTAGATAGTAGAAGTGTAACAGGAAATAATGTTCACAGAAGCCATCTTGGCAAGGAAACAAATCAACGTGGTTGGTTATTGTGAATAATACAAGTGAGGCCTTTGCAAAGTGAATGCCTAAAAGAAATTGTACAGGACATGGTAGTGCTTTATAAGATGAGATTTTCTATAAAACAGACCTGTGCTTAAATCATGGTACTTGGCACTTTTTACCCATGTGCCCTGAGACAAGTTACTTAATACTTCTGATATCCAATTTTATCACTTGTAAAATTGCAATAATTAAATCCATTTTGAAAACACTGTTCATATTAAATTAAATGTGATTGTAGATATTCTGGGCAAGCATATCGTAACTATAACAGAGGTGATGATCTTTAGGGTTACATGGAGTGGAATCTGCCTGAGAAATCTACAAATAAAGTTAACTTATCTATTTAGATATTTCAGTTTGTAGGTAATCCACACAAATATTGAATATTGATATAGTTTCATTATGAAAGTCAACACATTTCTAGGATACTTATTTTTGCTTTCTATGAAAGATGTTAGTTTTAGTACTCATCTTGTTAATTGCAGAACTTTGCAACTGCATATTCAATAACTATTTCTTATTATACTATTTATTTAAAAATTGTTAGCATTCATCTTTTATTGGCTATAATTTAGTTACATAAAGATGTTATAAACATTAAATAAAGCCTAGCAGATATCTTGTACCTATTCGTTGACGCCAATATTGGTGAAAACAATTTGACTTGCTAAAATTAAATTATTCTATGTGGCTTATTGGCTTATGAGGAATAAAAAAATAAAGACATATCTCTGGGCAAAAGTTATATTATAAGATGCCATATTTGATTTTATCCACTTTTTAGATTATTTATATATTTTATATACTACTGTACAGACAATTGAGAGTTAGTTGGTTTGTGCCTTGTTAATTTCATCAGCTATTATAAAGATTGATTAGCTTGCACAAGATGATAATTTGCTCAGTCCAATTAAAAGTAAACACCAAAAGATTAAGCACTTGACTTAAGCAAATGCTTCTAGGATTTGAGAGCATGTCCTATCATTCACACACAAGAAAACCTACCAAGCATTGGTGTCCTCTGGGGGGTATTACAGAGAGTGATCAGTCTTCTCTTGAGAAAGGTGACAGTTAGTTCATAGACAAGAGAGAAAAAAAGCCTGGAATAAGAGAATCAACAGCTTTGATTTTTGGGAAGTAGAGTGTAGGTAATTTCATAGTCATTGTCAGAAATATCAGGCTAACAGAGGAAATCATTTTATATGCTCATTGCATTTTATGTATTAAATATTTATTAGTTCATTCATTAATCAATCAATTCATTCAAAATTACCCACACTAAACTCACTTTATATATTTTTTCTCCTGTTTATTTGGGACTATAGTGAGTAGTAAATTAGAGTATTTCCTCAATATTAAATAATACTTCAAAAACAAGCAAACAAATGCAACAAATCCTGGAACTTGAGAATAATTCAAATTCTGAAGGTGTTTTTTAAGTTTGCCTAGTATGCCATTGCTCTGTAGGCTGACCTGATTCCAAATTCTACTAATTAATCAGCAAATGAAGTGGTAAATAGGTATACTATTTTTGTTCTAACTTTGCTCTAACTCTGTAATTACTTACATGTAAAATGTGTGACTCTAGCTATAGTGGTATCTATTAAAATTTCAATTCCAGCTAAGTTAATGAGTACATGAGGAAGGAAATGCTTGCAAAATTATTATAATTAAGTTGCTTTAAATGGTCACATTTTGAGAACACAAGGAAATGAGTAGTTAGTTCCCTAAAGAGATAAGTGAACACACTGTAAAGACCAAAATGTACTTTAAGAGTTATAGTAATTTCTTGCTTTTACCACTCCCACTTCTTTGATTGGAGTTAAATTCACCTTGAGATGACACATTCGATCTGATAGAAACAGCCACTACACCATGATGGCAAGAGAGGGAATAAAATATAACATTTTTCAGAAGAAAATTCTTGCTACCACATGCTTAAAACAAACAAACGAATGAACAAACAAACAAACAAAAAACTAGAGTAGTATGTCTTTGAAAGTTGCTTCTCTCATTTTTATTTTATATGATCCAAGAAAATGCCACAGAAATTGATCTTTTAAATTTTAATTCTGTTTTAAAAATATCTTAAAAAGGTATATTAAATAAATAACATTTTGGAAGATGCTTATAAAAAGAGAATATGCAATTCAGAATAGTTACATGTACAGATCTTTATTTTTCTTTGCTTTTTTATCCTCTCAGTGTAGGATTGGAATTTATAGAGGAGTATACCAGTTGCCCTAGAGGGGTAAGACTATCGGGTTGGGAATAATAGATTGAATTATGAAAAGCTGAAGTTTGTAGCCCATAAGTTAACAAAGATATTTCAGAAAAAGCATCAGCAGATCACTAGTTGCATAAATAGAAGATAATATTTCAATAAACAACACTGGTTATTATATCTTTCAGAACTCCTCAATTTCCTTCTTTCTGTGCTTCTAGACTTGCAGTGCTTCGTTCTGATTCTGACGGCCAAAATCAAACCCAAATTTGCTCTATCCAATCACCGTTTCTCACTTTATTTTTCTAATTCTAATTGTATTAGTTTCGTACTCTGGTTTTGATTTGGTTATTTTCAGCTATTGTAGTTAAAGTGTAGTCAACAATGAATTCTTATCACTCTTTATCTGGATACTTGGAATATTTCCCACTTGTGGGCACGTTGGGATGTCAATCTCCATATCTCATTCTTTCCCACAACAGAATTGGGAAGAGATCTAAGCTCATCCAATGCAGCTCTGAATCTCCACAAAGCAATGATCGCTCAACAAACGGGCACAAGGATCAGCATAGGCCGATTAAAATCTTCTTCTGCATTTTTCCACTGGAGAATCATGGCAACCACTATATGTCTTTATTTAGAATTACCAGAGAGGAAGACAGAATTTTGGGATGTCTGGATGCCATTTTTCTTGGTTGTGAGAAAAGTCTACCTGAAGCAGAAGTGTATGAAGTTGACATAAAGAGAGAAACAGAGGTAACCTGAGCTGAGCAATGGCAAGAGAGCCAGAGCAGCATTGTTTCAGCCCATCTCTGTGCTTGAAATAAGCATCCTTCCTGAATTTCTTTACTAAGAGTTTATATAAATCAATATATATCTATATATTGAATCAATGTGAATCAATATAAGTTATGGTCAACTAGCTAATTTTCTAATATAACCAATCAATATATATGAATCAATAACATCTCTATGTATCAGATGGTTTGAGTTGAGCATCTGTCACTTACAGCAGAAAAAATTTGGTTAAATTTCTAAGAGGTAAATAAGCTTTACCTAAACCCAAACAACTATATTATTAAAGTGGTAGAATTACTTGGCAGCAATTTTTGTTGCTAATTATAAGTATAGAATATTTTTAATAATTCATGTTAAGGTAGTATAATTGACATAGAACTTTATATAGTTTTCAAAGAGATTGTATAGTTATTACCTATTTGAGTTTTTGCAATAATACTCTAAATTAGATAGGGTAAGTGTTTTTACAGTTTATGCATATAGACATTTTATTATTATTTGCTCATAGTAACACATGTAATAAATAGTTGAGCTGAGCTTAGAACTCAGGAATTTTGATGCTAACTTCAGGGTTTTCCCCATAACAAACACTTTTTTTTTTGCTCTTTTGTGCTCCTTGTCTGTTCTGGCTTTTCCCACCCTCTTACTGTCTCTTTCTAATTTCTTGGAGGTTTGGCACTACAGCCACACTTCATCCTTCCACTGTCTCTGACTCCTCCCTTCCCAATCTCTTCACCCCAAACATTCACATTTTTGTAAGCAGAGTCATGGCTAAGGGAGAGTGTGAACTGCCAGTGAGAACAATAAAAATTCAGAACTATGAATCACAAATATATAATTAAATAATGCCTCCTAAGCAGAATTTTCAAATACTTGGTTTTTCGATACCCCATAAACATGAAAAGGAAGGCTCTAGTGGATATTCTCCATGCTATTCTCTTACTCTGCCCGCTGTGGAGGCCATGGCTCTATGTTTATCAATTTAGTAGACTTGAGATATATGTGACCTAAAGATTTGATTCTCAAGAATTCCCTGGAGGGCTTGTTGAAACACTCTCAAGAGTTTCTAATTCTGTATGCTTGTGACAAGGCCTAAGAATTTACATTTCTAACAAGTTCTGGGGGTGCTAATGCTACTGGTCCCAGTATCACATTCTGAGTACAATTTACCTAAAGAATAACTTCTTTTAAAAAGATAGAGGTAGTTAAAAGTTTACTCGATTCCCAAAGGATCTGACTTTTCTTTCTTCCTTCCTACCTGTCCAGAATTCATCACAAAAATTATTGGATGCTCATTCTTGCTAGTAGGGCAGTGGTAATTCTATTCTTTGGTGTCAGTTATTGAGACTTCAGATACATCCATGCAAAAAAGTTATGGCAGGCACTATGAGATGGTAGTTGACAGTATAATACTCAGTATGGAACAATCCTAAATCCAAATGCTGGCTTCGATTTTTACAACCTCTGCTATTTTATTCACATTAATCAAGTTCTTTTCCATGATCCTTAAAGCAGGGATGATGGTATTATCTACTATTCTTTGTTGTGGTGAGCATTAATAAAATAATTAATGTAATACACCAAACCCTGTGCCTAATATAGTTTTCATTGAATATATGATATTCATATATTCATATATTTATTAAATGATTTAAAAGGTACTTAGGTAAAGTCAAAATATGATTATTGGCAGTATATGTTGGTATCTTCAAATTGACTTCCAAATGAGTTTTGAAGCATAATGTATTCATAATTTGATGACTGTGTAGGTAAATGATGTTTAAATACTCTACAAAACAATCTATATATTTTTCTCTTAGTCTCTGACATCAGGTTGCAGATGCAAACATATTTGGTTGTTATTTACTCTGTTCTGAATTCTTCTTCATAGGAACAAGACTTGTTAATGGTACTACACAACAGAGGATGCTAAAGATAGAGTCTTCAGTGACAGACTTTATCAGCACAGGGCACTGATGTTTCCAAGGCTTGATCATGTGGTTCATATGCTCCCCCATTTGTAATTTTTACATTTACTTGCATTTACCTGAAATGCTTTTACTACCTACCCTTCTTGCTTCATTGATTCATATTCATCTTTTAGTTTTCACTTTGTATTTCACTCTAAGTGTAGGTCAAAAAGCATCCTATATATTTCCTAATAGAAATATAGAAATAATAGTATAATATAGTATAATAATTTTAGTATACTAAATTTTAATTTAGTATGATATATTTTAATTAAATATTTTGTTGTTTACATCCATTATTAGATTCAAAGTTTCTTGAAAGCAGAGACCATCTATACTCAATTCGTGTGAATAAACATTTACTGAGTGCCTATTATGTAATAGGATAGGTGCTGGGAATACAGAGATGAATAAAACTCTATTTCCTTGTGTTACCAAGAAAATATACAAGTAGATGAAAATTAATTTTGAACTGGAATTAAGAAAAGTCTTCCTTTCCTGTCACTTAAGTTGACCTTTAAAGATCATAGAAAATTAGCTAGTCGAAAGGCATACTGAAGAGTATTCTAGACCTAATATATAGCTATGGATAACCTAAGTTGGGATAGAACTTTGTGAATTCCAGAAAAGAAAGAAGCAAGTTTGGACCATAGTGAACATGGATGGCCTTGGATGCCAAGTGAACCTGGAGACGTGACTGAAGTAAAATTATGTCAGTCATTATAAGTGATAGTAAAGACTTTGAATCATAGAAACAAAACCAGAGAATGTTTTCTTACAGAATAAAAAATAAAAGAGGTTACCAATCCACTTTCTCTCATAAGCAGAATTAACTGTGTCAAATGTTGCTGAAGCTCAAGAAAGATGAGGACTGAAAGGCTCCTTTGGAATGAACATCATGGATGATAATAGAATTTTATCAAAAGCAGTTTGGATGGTGTGGATGGAGTAGAAATCAGATTTGCATGATTTGCGAAGTGATTGCAAAGTCATGAAGAAGAGAATATATGTGAAAAACTCTATTAAGAGCTCTGATTCATTACAAAAATAAGATGTTAGCTAGGTAGAGGGTCAATGGTTAAAAAGACTATTTTACTTTAAGTGGGAAACACCAAGAACATGATGGAATAGATGCCAGCTAAATATTTAATTTTAATTTTATTTAAGATATCAAAGTGAAGTTCTTTGTCCAGTTAAATTGAGATTCTAGAGTCAGATATTTAGTTTAATTCAGAGCCATTTATTTTATAATTTTTATCCTCTAGTCTTGAAAATCCAATTGTAAGCAGAGACTTGTTCTAGTTTTTATACCTAATATCTAAAGTCTAATCTGTTATGTTACTTTAGAAAATCTAAATGTCAAGAAATATATTTTGTCTGTATAACAACTTGAGTTATATTTCTTTTTAAACTTTACAGGTGTCAACACTTGCCATATGTGCAAAAATTACTTCTACCCTTATGTCAGCATTTTGAAGTCCTTGAATTACTAAAGATATACATGTTATATACTTTAGTAATACAGGAGCTATTTTTTAATCAAGGATAAAGCAAGAATATTACATTCATAAATTATAAATTTACATTATTTTAAATTTAGTTCACATGAAAAAGTGTCACTTCAAAAAAAAAGAAAGAATCTTATCTTTTCCTAAATTAAAAATACTTTGACCATAATTTTTAGCCTTGTAGACATGATCAATCAGAATGAATGAGTTTCATAAATAAGACAGAAATTTCAAAGGTTGTGCTGATATTTCTCAGGTGAGAAAAACAACGTTTTCTCACTTTTTTTTCATGGGTTTTCATCATCAGAAGCTCAATTTTATAAACAAAAATTGTTGTACATTTCAGTAGGAGGAGCTGGACGTCAAAGTGACACAAAAGTTTGCAGCAAAAGCTCTGGGCTTTTTGGTTGATGGGGTAATTACAGTGGAATAAAGAAGAAAATTGTCTTTTTCATACTAGGACCAGCAAATTTACCAGTGTTGTCTTTAGTAGAGAAAATGCAATCATTTCTACTTGTCTCACATGAATTGTTTATCCCATCTGTCAGATTCTGTGATTTTCCTTTTCGAAGCAGCAAGTCTACTCCCTTTTCTCAGTAGAGTTTGACAATGAGTTAATCAGCTTTAGGGGCTACTGAATAATATCTAATGGGACAAGATGACTGGTCCTATTTTGTCTCTTTTGTCTGCTCAAAATATTACTACAAATATAAAGTGAAGATCCTTGAAGCTTTATCAAGTCACACTTCACAGGGCATCAAATGTATATTTTTGAACCTACTTGACTCCACATAAACAGTATAAAATCAGTTTCTGAGACTCTAACTAATGTCTCTTCTCAGTGAGTGGGAAAAACACCCCCATGGGAATTTAAAAAAAAAATAACTCCTCAATTCTAGATAAGGAACTCTATCAGGAGGGCAAAAGAAACTTCTGGGGAGACTCTTCTGTAGTCAAATACTCCTGCTGTTCAAATTATCTTTCCAACTCTGCTCAGGAGAAAGGATATGATGGATGCTCCAATTAATTAAAAGCTATTTAAATAAGATAGATTTCTTTTTCCAAGATTCTGGAAATTTCCTTTTTAAATGAGTTAATCATCCTCTAAGATTCCACTGGGCACTATGCTGAGATTTCTAGGTCTTCTGTGATGAAGTCCCTTTCTAACAACCACAGGCAAAGCTGAAGGCAATCTTAAAGGGGATTCTGTCTGAGTAAGAAAATCCTTCATCTCTAAATCTTTCCCAAAGAACCATCATTTAATTTTAGGCCGTCCCCATAGGGAGTGGGACATATTTGCACAAAAAGCGTGTTAGATGGGCGAACACTTTTATCGGTTTTACCTAATCACATCTCTCTTTTTAATTATTTCCTCTGACCATATTACCTAAAGCATTATACAGATTTAATGCAATCTCCATCAAAATCCCATTGGCATTTTTTAAAGAACTAGAACAAAAAATCATCGGATATGTATGGAAGCACAAAAAACCCTGAATCACCAAAGCCATCCTGAGAAAAAAAGAATGAGGCCGGAAGCATCACTCTGCTTGACTTCAAATTATACTACAAAGCGACACTAATCAAAATGGTATGGTATTGGCAGCAAAACAGACACATGGACCAGTGGAAGAGAATCGAGAGTCCAGAAGTAAACTCATATTTATATGGGCAATTAATTTTCGACAAAAAAGCAAAAAACATACAGTAGAGAACAAAAAGCCTCTTTAATAAATGGTGCTGGGAAAATTGGAAGGCCACCTGCAAGAATGAAACTAGACTGTTGTCTATCACTACACACCAAAATTAACTCAAAATGGATTAAGGACCTGAATATAAGTCTAGAATCAATAAAATGCATAGAAGAAAACATAGGAACGAAACTCAAGGACCTTGGACTTAAAGAGGATTTTATGAATTTGACCTCAAATCAAGGGAAATACTTGATTAACATAAACTGTGCTATAACATAACAGTTTCTGGCCTCCAGCACCTCTTTCATCTGCTACTGCCATGAAGGTTATTTTCTAAGACTATAGTGATATCCAATCAAGCTACTAGGCTAACAAACTATTTCCTGGATTCCATAGCACAAAACTTTTAATATACATAGTCATAGAAGATTATTCAATTCCCTTTGAAACAGACAATTTTTAGTCACATTTTTATAATGCATACTCTTTTGAATCTTACAAGGTAGTGTCCATCTTTATTTGTTATTATTTGTGAATCACTCTTTTTATTCTAATTGCTCTTTCCTAACATCAGTATCTTCCTGTCTTCCAAATGAAATTTGTCTCCCTTAAAATTAAAAAGAAATATGACTTCCTTTCTCAGTTAACAAAGAAATCTTTTTTCAAATATGCTTCAAGTTTTAATAGGATCCTCTATACACACATTTATTTGCTACTAAAAATTGAAATAGCACATTAAAAATTTGTTAGAATTCAAGTTTTTGAAAACCAGAGAATCTAGTTAAAGTACCCTGCCTTAATTATGCTCTCACCAAACTACCCATTTTTTTTTTTTTTAACATTCCTTCCACAAAAGTTACTTCTAACTCTTGATGTCAAATTTCATCTTACTGACTTCAGGCTTCTAAAACACACTGACAATATTTATTAGTGCTGCTTTGAGTGTAATTAAAAAATGGAACTGAAGTATATTGAAGTCATTCAAATGCAAACTACATAAATTCCTTATAAGTTAGTTACTGGTGTCAAGGTAGACAAGAGATGCAAGAAAAAAAGACATCACAGAACTTATAGGTTATCAAAATATTGGTATATAGTCTATTGTAGCATAGAGTAGCTTTCCTAAGTTGCTGCATAATGATCCTAAAACTACTAGTAAGGAAAAAAAAAAAAAAAAAAAAAAAAGTTTACGGCTAAATTGACTCCATGTCATAATTATTCTCTATGCTAAAATTATCAGAAGAATCTCCATGATATAGGCAATAATGACAGCTACATCTAAATCTTCTGAATCTTGTTTCAATGTCAATTTTCTCCTCCTGTAGGTCTTTTTTAAGCAGAAACAGGGTGTGGTATTTAATAACCTGTACTAACATCGTTTGCACCCTTTCTTTGGGAGCAGCTGCTAATATCTTCCTTACTCCATGTCTCATTCTATAGGGTATGCCTTGACTCAGTCCTAGTCTCAGCCCCTGTAAGCTCTTTTCTATGTCTTGCTGTTAGGGTGAACATTCTGGTAAAAGGGGAGAGAATTTGGTACTAAGGCGGAGGAGAGTCAAGTTACTAAGGTTCTTTGCTAGTACTTCTGAGACAGCTTGAGAGACAGCCAAATCCTCTTCACTGAGCATCTGAGGAGACTCTGGGGTGGAGGCTGGGTTAAGCTTCTTTGATGAATTCACTGGAAGTTTGGTCACAGCTTGAAGCCCCTCCAAGATTCTCCAAAGTGTTATAGTGGAAAGTGATACCCAAAACTCTGAATTTGCTGCAAAGCAGCCTGGAAAGAACTATATAGCCCAGAAATAGTGAGAAAAACACCAATTTCAACAAAGTGTAGGGAAAAAAAGAGCTAACCCTAGCAAGAAAATCCTTTTGTCACATTTTCTCTTGAATCTAAAGAAACCTCCAAGTATGAAGTATACTCATGTTAGTTCTTTCTCCCAAGTAGGAAAATATCCTTACTGTTCATAACATGTCTGAGCCATGGCACTATATCTTTTTTAGTAACATATTAATATTTGTAAGAAATGAGAATAATCATTGAGGATATTAATCAGATTTTTAAAGGCACCACACTATTTTTAATCTCATATTTTGAAGCCAAAAACTCTAAAAATTTTTGCTCTTTAAAGAATTCTTAACATTTCAAATGTAATACCAGTTCGCCCTTATATTGTCTACTTAAATTGTATACAAATATTTAGATGTAAGAGTGTTATGTTCTTTCTAAACTTGTGAAACTTTTATAAAGTTTTGAAAAATTTATTTAAAGAAGCATCATGGCCCTGAAAGGGCCATGACTGCTTCTGAACATGAAATTCCTTTTTAAAAATTTTATCTTGAGATAAATTATTTATTCTGCAAATGATGATTGGTGTAAAAATAGATTTGAGGATTCTATTATGTAATTTGAGTCTCTCCTTACTCCCATCTCTGAGCATTTATCTTCCACTGGCTGGGAATTTCTAAATTAGAGCAATTAAATCTTAGCGATAGACCCCAAATGAATGAGTTTCCTTTCTCTAAATGCAGATATGAGCTCAAAGGCAGAGAAACTACTGGAGCTGGAGAGAAATGCAAAGGGTCAGGGGAGTGGAGAGTCAATGATTTAATTCTGGACCATAGAGATGCTTCTGGTGCTCTGCCCACACCCACCTGAAAGCCTTACACTGCAAACATCTGAAGCTCTTTGTTAGAAGGCTTCTTTGCCACCCTTCCCTATTCCTGTTGAACACCGAACTGTCCAATTCTTAAATATTCTAAAGAATTGATGGTGAGGCTTTCTCAATAGGTTTTTCTTGTTGTAGCTGATATTATTCAACTTTCTTCTTTTAGTTTCAACCTATTTTCTTTTAAAGTTATTATTCTTAGTTCTTACAAATATGCTCTTTATCTTGGGCTATATTTCTATAATTTACCAAGTTCCCCCAAAGTGTTTTGCTAAATCAAATGGTCATTACTCTCCTTGACTAAAACTCTGAATTATTAGGTTTATCATTGATGCATACGTCATTGCAAATGCCTATTTCCCGTCATCACGAATTCCAGCCTTTCATGGCTTTAACGTACTGTTCCCAGTTTCTCTGGTGGTGGAACCCACACTTTAAGATAATTATAGTAAATGAGGAAAATAAATGTAAAGAGAATAAATAGTAAAAAGAAGCTACTACATGTAGTCTGATGAGCAGCCCTTTGGACGAAGTCTTGAGGAGTGTCTGTGACAGGTCCAATGAACAAAGATGAGTTCATGAAAGAGAGAATTTGACTTACGTATGGACAAGTTGCTATTGCTTGAGAGAAATTCTGTTTGAAGCTCAAGTCGAATGCGTCTCTCAACGACTTATACTGACGTTGGTTTAATTAATCAATCATGATGCTGCTTGTACGCCTGGTTTCAGTATCACTGCCTGGGAGTAATGTCTGAGTGCAAAATGGCAGAATTTCATTCTCCCGGGACTCTGTGTAAGGAGATTTGGAGAATTTGCAGCAATCATAGCCCTCTGTGGCTCACCTTGATTTCCTTGCCTTTACTCTTGCCCAGAGACTTGTAGACTTATGCACACCTACAACAGAGAGGGACAATAAAGTTAAGATTCCCATAGTGATCTGCATTATGTATACTTCGGAAATGACTTCATTTGAAAGCAAAATATTACAGAGAGCATTACAGTATAATTACTTCATATGTGAAGTGATTTTCAGATCAGTATAATCACTTCATATGTCAACACATTTGAGCCCATGCAACCCAAAATAATGAAATGTTGACATTAATGAATCTCTAGAAATGGATATTCTGATCTAGGAACTTAAGGTTTTTTGTGTTGGCTCGCAAATTAATAAGAAATTCTGAGTTCTCTGAAGAGTGTTTAATATTATAAAATCAAAATATGATACTTTTGGCTAATGTGGAATAGAATAGGATGTTGGTGGACACTAGTAACTGATTAAGGACCCCTCACATGGAGCACTCAGAAATGGATGGAAGAATCTCTTCAAGCCTGGATACCCAGGCTTCAAACCTTAGATACCTACCTTTCACGAAGACATATTCCTAAGTTATCTGATTAATTTCACAAAATCCCAAGTCCACCACCTCTGTCTAGCACTGATAATGCTACATCCCATATAATGCAAATTAAAATGAATTAACAGGTATCTGCGGATTTAGGAGGCTTTTGAGCAATTCTTGATAGAATGAAAATTAGCTTAATATATGGTAAGAAATCTCACTTTATATCATTTTATGAAAGGCTGGGAAAAAAGCAATTGAGCACAAAGAAGATAATTTTCCAAAAATTAAGTGACTCTCTCATTTGGTGGTACATGGAAATGTGTCCATTTACACTTTGTATTTCACCCATACCTGGTCCCTGTCCCTGCATTGCCTCTGATTATGCAAAATGATTACAGGGAACAGCATCTTCATGGAAGCCACTTTTTCAGACATGGATTCAAGCTACCTTTCATTCATGCTCTTGCTTGGCCACTGTTTGGAGCTCCCTAACTAAGAGAATTTGAAAACGATAGTTATTTTCCTTTGGGGTTCCTGCCATCTCTTCAAATTGTATTGTGGACAGTTAATGTGATGAACATTACAAATATTTCTGAAAGTAACTACTACTCATAAAGCTTAAACCTAGTCTAGATATACGAGATAGAAATATTTAAATGGGCTCACGTAAGTCTTGATAAGAACTTAATTGAGTTTCATTTTTTTTTCTGTTGTGGGATGGCTAGAAAGCATGTGAGACTAAAAATATGTTTTCTAAAATAACACAGATTAGCAAAAAAGTGTTTTCTTGGCTGAATGTTCAACCCTGTAAGATTTTCACAATTATATAAGTTGTTGCACGACCCTCAGTTTTGATAACTATTCTTCATGTGCAGAAAGAAAAACATTTTTCCTGGTATTGAATCCTAAGTGCTTATATTATCTGTCTTTTTCTTCTTCTTCTTCTTCTTCTTCTTCTTCTTCTTCTTTTCTTCTTCTTCTTCTTCTTCTTCTTCTTCTTCTTCTTCTTCTTCTTCTTCTTCTTCTTCTTCTTCTTCCTTTTTTGACAAAATGTACTTGTCAAGATCAAACACATTCTCTAATAGTGGATATTGAGGGGAAATTATAAATCAATTATAAATGATAGAACAAATAAGAGACTTGCTTATTTTATTCCTTTTACTCTGTTAACCCTAAATCATTACACCATTTACCACCTATTCTTATCACTGTCATGTGTCTCCTTCCTGCCTCCTCCTTCTTTCTTTCTTTGTTTGAATGGAGAGTCAAAGGTTTCAGATAATTAATCACATAGGACTTAATTTTAAACATGAATCTGCCCTGAGAGGCCTTTTAAATAGTTACTCTTTGTAGTGTTCAGAGATGTAGTGCACATCGCCAAGGTTGTAACTCTCCAGATTCCTTGCTTCCTGTCACTGATCTATTTTAACCTAGTCTTTCAAGACTTCATTTCCAACTGCTGATGAGAATATTGACAGAAGATGGCAGTGTTTACTCATTATTAAAAGGTCAGCAAATACTTCACTTTAAAGAAAAAAAAAACTTTCCTAGGAAAATGTACAGTATTATTAAAAATTAGAAGTGAGGCTACCTATACAATGAATGACATTTTTGAACATTACAGTAGGAAATAGAAATTAAAAATTGGATGAAGTAAACTAAACAATGGAAAACAGTCTTACTGACCACCGAATTTTCAGAAACAGCCCATTTCAAATGAAAAACAATTGTAGTTACATTTGATGAAAGGAAGAGACCAGGACTCTGGTTTTGGGTCTCAACTCTAATAAACCATAAGCCTGGGACAAGTTGCTTAACTTCTCCTAAGTCTAAATGTTGTCAATGTAAAATTGAGGTAGTAACACTTATTCTGCAGGACTGTTTTGTGGATTGAATGAGCATATAGTAAAAAAAAATTCATTAACAATACTAGACCGTACGTAAGTCCTTGGTTATCTTCTTAATAAGACATTTCTCCTCACCAAATAGCTCAATGCCTACACTAGAAAAGCAGTGTAGAAATTGATTAAACGACTGAAAAAATGTAGAACTTATTTGAATATTGTGTTGTTTAACAGATGAGTTTTACTTAAACGGGAAGCAGGATAAGCATGAAATATAATTAGTTACTAATCTTGAACTTTAGAACACTTGGCTATTTAAATCTTTCCTTTTCCTTATTAGAGAATTTTGATTATTTACAATTAAATGATTGAAAGTGTTTCATTATTAATAATAAAAATTTTACTCTGTAGAAATTATTAATAATAGAAATTATTAATAATATATTTTTTCTAGTTTTCAGAAGCACCAAGACAATAAACTACTTTATTTTATTTAGAAATAAAAGTATTATTACTTTATGTTATTCTATTATTGTAATTGTAGATATTGCTTTATAGCTTACCTTTCCTTTAAGGAATTTAAATGAGAAAATAATAATAAAATATGGTAGAACATATTGCTCTGGTTGCTTCCCTAATATTTAAAATAAAGACACATTATTTGTGCTTAGTCTACACTGATTAAACATGTAAAATTTTAAATTAACATACACAGATAAAGGATTACTCTATCTTGTAATTAACTTCATAGCAATATTAACTTTAAACATCAAAAGTTTAAGTATTGTTTAGACATTATTAAATGTTTAAATATTTATTCTCATGACCCTCTTGTGGTAGAGCTAGTCACTAAAAATTGACTTTGTCTTCTTGGGCACACAGCCAACCTACATTTTTTGCTCTCAGAAGTAGACGTGTGGTCATGTGACTGAGTTCCAGCCAATGGAATTTGCATGGAAGCAGTGACATGTACCATTTTTGTGCCAACTGCTTCTAGGAAGAAGGTATGCTTCCAACCACAAAATGTCCATTTTCCTTCAACAGCCTTGACGTAGATGAAAGAGAAGCCCTAATGGATGGCAGAGTCACAAAATGGAGCATCTGTGTCCTGCAGTCTCCATGTAAAGGAACTCATTCATGGCCAGTAACTGTTAGGTAAGTGGGAAATAAACTTCTCTTTATTCTAGCGGTTTGCATTTCTCAAACTAACACTCTCATAAGGGACAAAAAATGAGCTATTAATAAAATTGTAGCATATGATTTATTACCAATCTTTAAAACTTTCTAGGTTGAAATAGGGACACTGAGTAATGTTAATAATTATGATGAGAAGGCCAGGATACTTTGCTCATTCAGCTCATTAGCCGTTCTATATACCGAATGTTTACTCTTCATTAATCTATTTTTTAATTAAAAATGCAAACAATGGCTTAACAATGGTTAGTTTAGAGTGCATTTACACAGATATCTACCTCCTCATGTTTTAGCTCCATTTTCTCACTAGACAGACTGATGGTGAAAAATATATTTAAAACTAAAAGTAATAGCAGCCACTTATATCTTCTAAGGGATGGGGAGTGAGTGGCATATTTATTTCACTTTATTACTCTTTCCTTCCTCTCCCAGAGTCTCAAGTGCAGTGCAAACTTATAAATTCCTAAGTTACAGCTATTTCCTTACTGTAGAAGGAGCAGACCTGCAGAGGTGGCCCATTGTAAAGAACCATAATAATCAGTCATTGGTGGTAGAAAAAGCAATGGAGGCCTACAGCCAAGCAGAGAATGGAAAGCTAGCTTTTTCCAAATAAAGACATAAAAGGAAACAAGCTGGATGGATGGTCGGAGATGATATATACGCTCTTCAGATGGAGAGGGGTTGCCAATTTTAAATAAAGCTTGCTGTATCCAAATGCTTTTGTTGTTTATAGCTAGGGTCACATGCTGGCTCTTTTTCATTCTTTGCTTCTCTCATCCTGTTCTGTGCCCTAGGAGAGTGGTTCCTATAGATTCTGTCTTCTTAGCTTCCCGTTGGACTTGGCCAGTGGGAAGCACTTGAGGAAAAGTAGGTGATAGAGAAAGAGAGCAGCACACTTCTTCTCCTCCTCCCTCCCTCTTCTGCACAGGATTCTGGAAAGCCCTAATATCACCAATAGCATGTGGATCTGACACCACTGCTTCCTTCCGTTCCCGCTTCTGGCCTAGAGTGGCAGTGGCTTCCTTGTTTTGCCCTTTCTTGAGTGTTGCTGTCTCCATTTTTGTTTCTTAAACCTCTAAATAGTCTATTTATTAAAGTCTTCTCAGTTAAATACTCCGAGGGGACTCATCTCTCACCAGGATCCTGATTAATAGAGAGTTGGTGGTGGCAGTGGTGGGGAGTGTTTTGGAAAGGTAGTGAGTTCATGCTTGGTCTGGTTCTTGTATTAATTTAAAAGTCTTTGAAAGTAAAATTAAAATCGAAATTACACTGATTTGCTGATAGGAAATTTTGTCGACCTTCTATATCCAGTGATCAGGAAGAGATCATTTGTGTACCGTTGGTGTTGCTTACATGTATGTAAACATTGTAAATGTAATGCCTTAAGCATTTGCTCAGGAAAAAGGTTCTCTATTAAAATAATTTAAACAAATGAACAAAAACAATCCATTTTTATTTAACTTTCACCCTTGGGCAGCAGTTGGACTTTGAAGGTCTGTGACTTTCAGGTTTAAATAGTAGGTGTGAATGACATATATTCAGATTCTTTAGCAGAAAGAAGAGAATAGTCACAAGAGAGAAGCCAAAATAAGATTAGTAATTCATCAGAAGAGGATTCTTACAACTAAAATGATTGTGTGTACTTAAGTTGCCCTGGAATCTTGAGAAAACTTGGAAGAATATTAGATTTCTCACACATAAAAAAGTGGTTTTGGTTAATTAATAGAGGCAATTTTAAAGACAAATTTTAAGTGACAGTCACTCCAGCTAATATCTGGTTAACGTAAGTCTAGATTAAAAACTACATATAGATTTATGTGTTCAGTTTTTTCTTATAGAATTTATATATTCCTTTGCCTTATGTTTTTAAACTTTTAATTTTAGACTAGTTTTAGATTTATATAGTTGTGAAAATAGTACAGAGTTCTCATATACTTCATGCCCAGTTTCTCCTACTGTCAAAATCTTACATTAGTATGGTATATTTGCCATAACTAGTGAATGGATATTGATACATTATTAGTAACTAAAGTCCATGCTTTATTCAGATTACCTTAGTTTTTGCTTAGTGTACTTTCTCTATTCTAGGATTCTATCCAGGACAACAGATTACATTTAGTTGTTAAGTCTCTTTAGGCTCCTCTTGGCTGTGACAGTTTCTCAGACTTCTCTTGTTTCAGATGACCTTGACAGCTTTGAGGACTACTGGTCAGGTATTTTATAGGATGTCCATTACTTGGAATTTGTCTGATACTTTTAACCAGGCTTACGGAATTTTGGGGTTGAACTGCCTTTCTCACTACATCATATTAAGGATATATACTATGAATGTGGCTTATTACCAATGATGTTAATGCCTTATATGGTAGAACATATTGCTCCTTCTGAGGATAGACATAGTTCTTTACTATACACAAACTACATGTTATCATTTCTAGAAATTACTAGTCTATGAATTTCCCAACATTTTAGCATATTATATATAAAGACCATACAGAACCAAGCAGCCTTATTTTTCTCTTGCATAGTTTTGACAAAGTTATAAAAAGCTGACTTAAAAATAGGAAACTTTATATCCTAGCAAAGCAAATGCAGACTACATGGACTAGAAAAGCATATTTTCCATGATGTCAAATGTCTTTTCATCTCATTGCTGTTACTATATTGTTCTTTGAACTTTTCTGTTTAAATTTCTTTTACAAAAGTCAGAAAAACAAATGACCCTAGATGTCTGACAACCCTGTTCCTCAGGCTCACTGCTCTTATACCCAGAACTCAGAATCTTTTTTCATCAATTTTTCTTGGGAGAGCCTACATTAGCACTCAAAAATTTGGGAGCAGGGAATAAGCACTTGTTCCGGGATTGCCTGGAAGTTCATCGGTGAAGAAGATGCTTTGCCTTTTGAGTGTCCTTTGCCTACTTCCATAGCTGTAGATGTGAGAAGTGTCCTGAGCGTCCACTGTGTTCACGTGGCCTCCCAGTGGTCAGATACCTGCCACAGGAACCACTGGGAACCCAGTTCAGACCTTTCTCTTGTAGGAACAAACATTTCTTTTACCTAGGCTATCTTTATCTGTCTTCATTTCTTTTGCTTTTCTTGAAGCTCAATTTGAACAATTGCATTCAATTTGCACATGTAGAATATTCCTAGATTCTGCTGAGAGAGAGAAAAGGAGATGACATAAGGGAAAAAATACTTTTTTTTAAAAAAAGTTCTTTTTCTTCTAGTTCATAAAGCTTCACCTAGTTGATGACAGACAGCTTGACATTTCTACTTTCCTCAATGACTCTCTTTCTGATCAATTTACAGAAACTATCTCCTTGTTGCATAATTTTTCAGATTATGTCAGGGTCTTCTAAGTTACATGAATGGATAAGATTCCAGCTTACAAAATAATGACAATGTACATATTACATTAGCTTTTTCTAAAAATACAGATAACAGGGTTTCATCCAGTAAATGCTCATTAAAAATTATTAAACAGTATACTTTTATTTTGTCTGTTTTAACAATATCTTCTTATTTATAAAAAATTTTATATTTTAAGTATAAAAGATTTGCTATAACTTTGCTTCTTTTTCATTTATCATATTCAATCTACCTTCATTAATGTCGGTTACTAAAAACTCTCAGACTCTGTAGTTTGTTTTCTTTAAAAGCGTATCCATGTCAGAAGCCTGTGATTATGTGTCTTAATTCTATTTGATCAAGTGAAATAATTTTAAGTAATACGTCTTTTGTAGGTGAAAGTGAATTCCTGATTCTTAATCTACAGGCTGACATCAGGTGGAGAGATGAAAAGACATTGTACTACTTGACTGACGTAAGCAAATCCTATATCATAGCTTGAACATAATAGTACTCTTGTCCTTGGTCAGTTTGCCATTCATCATTTGGGGCCCCATAAACTATATTCACTATGAACAGTTGTATTCATTAATAAATCTATTATTTATTTAACATTCATTATGAGATACGCATTGTATTAGACATGGGTATATTAGACATCAAAAACAGACCAGGTTTCTGCCTTCAAGAAACTTAAGTCTAGACAAAAAGAAGATATTTTCAAATGTTTACATATCAAAGATAAAAATACAAATCACAAATGCTACGAAGTTGACGTAGACTACATAATTTTAAATTAACTTTAATTGAGATATAATAAACAGGAAATTTACCCTTTTGAAGTGTACGGTTCAGCAGTTTTATATTATATCACAAGATTGTGCAGCTATCCCCACTATCTAATCCCAGAACATTTTCATCACCCCATAAAGAAAACCCATCTATATCCATTACCAGTTATTCTCTATTCCCTTTCTGTATCCCTTCATCTACTTTGTTTTAATAGATTTGCTTGTGCTGGGCATTTCGTGTAAATGAAATAACACAATATGAAGCCATTGTATCTGGTTTCTTTCATAAAGTTTCAAAGTTCATGCATGTTGTAGCATGTATTTAACAATACTTCGTTCTTTTTTGAAAATAAATAATATTCCATTGTAGGAATGTACCACATTTTGTTTATCCCTTTCATTAGATGATGAACATTTAGGAAGGGAGGGAAGGAGAGACAGAGGTTCCAGATGAGACTGAGGAGTCAGAGCCAGTCAGTGGCCAGGTTAGTCAGTTTTATAGAACACACTTAGAAGTCCAGTTTTTATTCTAAGGGCACAGAAACATAACCAGAAAATTTTACGCAGAAGAAAGGCCAATATAGACTTAGGGAGATCAGTTAATTAGGAAAGGAAGAGAAAACAGCTTCTTGTCTGTGTAGGGAAGGGAATAGAAATACAAGGAAGTGGATAAATTTGAGAGATATTTAGGAAATAAAATGAACTGGGCTGTTGGTGGATTAAAGGTAAAGTTTGAGGAAGAAATTCACAAAGAGACATGGATTTCCTGGCCTTTCATCACCTCATGGTTCAGCTCTCCCAGCTAAAGCATCTGATAACTATTACCGGCATTCCACCTTGGATGAATGCACAACGTATAAAGTGAAATTGCCAGGAAGTGTAGTCACTGTCAGTACAAGTGACTCTCTCTCTTTCTTACTCTCTCTCGCTCTCTCAACCAGTTAACAAAGTAAAAGAAACATCTTAGAGGCAGAAGGATTGACAGAAGCTCTGGTTCCCAAGAGAAGACAAAAGAGACAAGGGAGAATGGTTAGTGCTAAAAGAAAAACAAAATCAAACATCTGTCCACCTCCTCCTCTTAGGATTTTATGGGAATAAAAACACAAAATGAATCTATTCTTAGAAAAAGCAACTTTGTTTTTTCTTGCAATCACTTTTTGTGAGACTTTATTTATCTAACAGTTCAGAATATTTTTCCTAAGACTAAGATTCCTACCCTTCCTGACACATCAACAAGTTATCTTTTTATGTAAGAATTTAATCATTTCCCTGAGCTTTGTGATAGTGTGACATTTGCTACAATCTTACTTCCAATAACCTCTATGGGTGACATTAATAGTCTATCCATGAATAGCACACTTATTGTTTCAAAAATTTTTCAACGATTTGCTCCATAATAGCAAGTTGGAACTTACAATAACATCACGAATCATGAATTCTTAATCTAATTGTTTGACCAGGATTAAAAATATCCTATACTGGTATAGGAGCACAAACACCAAACAATAATAAGTGCTATTTAAATATGAGAATGTATTAATATTAAAATGTCATTTAAGTATCAACATAGCATTATTACATACACATATGCTGCATATAAATCTTGACCTCAAAATTCCAGGGGTAGGATTATATTGTAAAGATAAACTATTACTTTCACTTAAAAAGTGTTTGGAATGATGTGAATTCAGCATTGTTTGACATAACAATGAATTAGAAACATCCTGAATGAATTTGAATACTAAATACTTAAAATTACGGTAATAAAACATGAAAAAGAAATAAAACAGGAGATCATTCTATATGTATTTATATGGAAACGGTGTACTTATATGGAAACATCTATATGAAACAATGTTAGGAAAAAATAAAGATACAAATAGTCTATATAAAGTATTACTATGTGGGAATGAGAGCATGTACGTAATTATATATTCAAAGATGAACTCTGCATAGATCCGTGGGCAACTGATACTAAGAGCTAACCCAGGAAGGTGAACTGAGAGGCTGAGACACATGAGAAGTGGGGGAATTGCGTGCGTTTTTTTGTCTATACTTTCTTGTATTTTTTAATGCTGTATCATGCATATGCACTAATTAGCTTAGGTAACTTAAAAAGTAGTGTGCTTAAACTTCTATTGCTTATCTTTACAGCAGGCTCTATCATCTCTGTCATCTCTCTCTCTCACTCTCTCTCTCATCTATCTATCATCTATCATCTATCAATCTATCATATCTCATATCTATCTTTTCATACACACACATCAAAATATCTACATGTACACACAGTATAAATGTATATATAGTATATATGTATATATTATATATGTATATTATGTATATATTATACATATACAGAGAGGAAGATAAAGAGAAAAAGAGTTATTTTAAGAAATTGACTTATGTTACAGAAGGTCGTGCTTGGCAAGACCAAATCTGTACGGTGGCATGCTGGAAATTCAGGTAAGAGTTGATGTTGTAGTCCTGAATTCAAATTCTATAGGCCAGATGCTGGCTGGAAGCTCAGGCAGAGTTTTTATGTTGCAATCTTGAGAACAATTCCTTCTTCTTCATAAAACCTCAGTCTTTGCTCTTAAGGCCTTCAACTGATGGGATGAGGCCTACACATTATGAAGGGTAATATGATTTACTCAAAGTCTACTGATTCAAATGTTAATTACATCTAAAAATTACCTTCAAAGCAATATCTAGACATGGGGTTTAACTAACAACTGAGCACCATAGCCTAAACAAGTTAATAACAAAATTAACTATCATACTGAGAATCTTAGGTTGATAAATGAAGAGCATTTCTACAAATGGGACAAAGAAGGAACAAGCCAGTGAAAATGTCTACATGATCTACAGACAATTTTCCCTAATAATACTATCTATTCAAGAGGAAGATAAAAAATATGAGGATAAGTTCAGCAAATAAACAGACCTTCTGTTAAAGACATGCTTTAGATAGAAGTTCTTGAGTTAAGGTAACATAACTTTTCTCATCCTAGATATCATGGTATCCAAAAATAGAGAAAAAAAGAGATTTATAACTGATGGAGGAAAGCCAACAACAACAACAACAAAACTAAAGAATTTATATAAGCAGATCAAATCAACATGTTGTACACCTTAGACTTACACAACGTTATAGGTCAAATGTATCTCAATACATTTGGGATAAAATAGAACCAAACCAAATAAAAATAAAACAAAAAACTAAAGGGTTTGAAGAATCTTGCAAATGAGACTCCTCTACCTTCCGGCAGTTATCAGATGTTTTATGTGTTCCAGGCAGTTGGATTGGTCATGAGTTAAAGGAATAAGAAAATGAGAATGTGATGTATGAGGGAAGGCAAATGACCCAGTTTCACTTTTCAGAAATAAATGGCTGAAGAAGTAAGTTTGTGGTTTAGAATTTTGAAAAAAAAAAAAAATAGTTTAAACAACACTAGAGCACATTCCATAGCTTAGGGTTTAGGAAACAAAACGACAAACTTTAGGCTAGGGGTTTGCAATTCTTGGTGTAGGATTTTCTAAAAGATTTTAACCTTTATGAAAGACCTGATAATATTCCAGATATTTAAAATGCTATTATATCTGTGGAAAAGAACTATGCAGTCTGTAGCTATAAAGATAAACTGGAAATTGAGATATTATTGATAGATGAAGACTCAGGTTCAATTTTAGCTAAATTTTTAGAGTACTGGGTGACCAAAACAGCAGTCCCATGTGAGGTGGTGAATGTTTTATCATTATGTGTGTTTAAACAGAAACAAAATGGCCAGAGAATTAAATATAAGCATCAGATCTAGACTTGATGGGTGAGGGTAGATGACTTTAAGATTTCATCATTTAAAAATTTATATTCCCTGATACTAAAACACATTTTGTCTTAAATATACCAGCATAGTTATGTTTATGAATATCATAAGGTGGAAATTAACATATACTTCAACATAGCTGACTATTTCAATTTTTGATCACATTTAAAGCAGTGTGTATGTAATGCGCATAAAGTGTCAAGTTTCAGGGAGTTTTGTTTTTTAGTAGCTGTGCTTATTTTCATCTTGTTCTGGGGCATGACTCCTATGTCAAATTCTAGTCATTTTAGATTTTGCAAAGAAATTGATCTAGACACCTTTGTTTCCATTTAGTTTCTAGGACACAGTATGCAAGCATGAAGACTGAACTATTTAATACAATTTTGGAAGCTTGCCAAAAAACACATTACTTTTACAAGTCTTAAAGAGGTAAAATATGGAGTTTCATATGGTTCCCAGGTTTTTGGCTTCATGGGCCTATAAATGTATTTTTGCCTTACAGAGAGAAGACTAACATAGGGGTTGTTAACGTTATTTTTTAACTATACAAAAGAAATAACTGACTCCTAATATTGCCACCATTTAATAGAAGAAAGAACTTTTAATATACAAAAACATAATTTGTTCCCCCAGTCATATTTAAGATGATAAAAACTTGGTATGGTGCTTGTACTAATAGACCAGTCACGACAGACATTAGCTGCTAAACTATACTGCCCTTAATGAACGTGATCTTAGAACAAAGCAGGACACTTTATATTTCATACCACAGAGTCACGAAAACTTACTACTCTTTTCTTATTTTTATCTATTTTCCAGGATGCATAAAATTTTGGTAGACACCTGTATGTGCCCACAGACTAGCATCTGTAATACTGATGTAAAATAATTTCTCTATGGCAGAAACCCCTAGAATAGTTCGATAACACGGCTATGAGAAATTTAAAATGTTCTTGAAAAGTATAGAATTCAAAGGTATGAACTTATTCCCTTAAGTTTTTTAAAAGATACATTGGTCCCTTCGGAGAGACTTATAATAATGAGTATAGAATACTAAGTGTAGAGGGAAAATGGGCAATAGAAGACAAGATACTGGCTATTGAAATGTTTTCAACCTAACTAGAGAAAGGCAACAGATGAATGTGAAAAGATGGAAAAATAACTTTAATACAATTTATCAGTAAGGATATGATAGGGGCTTTGGCCTAAATATATAAATGCTAAGATAATTTAAAGTAAAAGGTTTATTACACGAAAGTAAATTTAATCTGAGAAGACTTAATAAAATTTTCCAGTGCAAAGTATCTTTTTAATCTATGAAAATAGTAATTTGCCTATGTTTACAAAAACAAATGTTAGAGATCTATCTATGGTTAGGCATAGATCTATGATCTATGTTTGATATCAAGTTTGAGAATGGGTTAGTCAAGGTAAAGAATATGGATGATGCATCCTTTATGCTGTAATGATGTTTAGGGCTTCTCAACAAATTTTTACTTGGGACTTTGTAACTTTAGATGCTGTAGCTCTCAAAATATTCTGTGATAGGTTGAAACATTGAGTATTTAGTAAAGTCACAATCACAAACTTGCTGGGCATATAGAGAAATAAAAATGATTTTTTTTCTTGATTACAGGCTTTGATTTTACATTTTAAAATTAGTTTTTGCTCAGTGCCTTCCGAATTGGTGACTCGTGTCATACTCTGTTGGAGTCTAAAAAACAGGAACTTTCTCATAAGAGAGCCAAAAGCATCTTTTTTTTTTTTTCTTAATGACAAAAATTTTTTCAAGCAAATCAAATGACCAATTATAAAATTTCATGTTATGGGTTGTACATATTTCATCCAGTGAGTAAGTCTGAAAAGTAAAATTTCAGCGTGAACAAGAAATGTAGACACATCTACAAGCCCACACACACGGATATGTGTATCTGTGTACTGCACATCACTTCTCTCTATAAATGACTGTTTATTATCGACGTTTAGTAATAACATCATAAAAAAACTGTGAACCATAAAAGAAACTCAAAAAAACAAACTGTGAACCATAAGAGAAACTCAAACCATTGTTGATAAGAAATTTATGAGTCGCTATTCCAGAAAACCAAAAATGTTTTTGATGTATTTACGAAAAGGAGACATCTAATATGCCATGCAAAAGTTGACTCAGGAAACTGGAAGTTGGACAAATTGTCATGAATGAAAGGACATCTGACGTTAGTAGAGAAGTTTTGGACTGGGGCTAGTCAAGCATATAACTTGAATGAAGACAGAAATAATACCACCTGTCAACATAGCAACAGGAAATTCTTATGTTGGAAGATCAGACTGAAAGCCAGTAAACAATATTACAACTTTAGGACTTTCTTGTTAACAAATAATTCAAGCAAATGACTTGCTCATCTGGGAAAAGAGCTGTCTTTTTAGGATAATAGATTGCTCATCAAAATTCACCCCAAACTTTTGACTTACTGTGTCCACCAAGTCTTAAAATACTGTCTTGAACTTTTTTAAAGCCAACCAGTTCACTATCTTGAAAATTTTGCCTTAAATTACTCAGAGATATGGCCTCAAATCTTAAAAATGTCTTATTTTAAGTTTTTCTCACATTTTGAAGTGGAAATCTCTCTCTCATAAGTTTAATGAATTTGGCTTTACTCAATCATCATATTTTTATAATGGTCTTTTAAAGGAAATTTACACTTGACTGGATTAAGTAGTAATTGAATATTAGAGTAGGTAAATCGAAAGTTAAATAGTTTTCAAATATTGGTGTGATCAAACATTATGAAAGCCACAAAGTCAAACAGTAATAAAATTACTGCTTTATTAAAAACAAGGATTTGAAGAATTTAGATTACATTATTTCAACTTCCAAACTCTTATATTCAATATTTATATTCCCATGCTGGTCATGCTATTCTTTGTCAAGTGTGCTGAAGATGTTGTAGATAAAAATTATTCCTCTCCCTCTCTCTCTTCTCTCCCTCCCTTCCTTTCTCTTCCTCTTCCTCCTTTCTTCTTCTCTTCCTCCCTCTTTCCCTCCCTTCCTTTCTTCCACTATTTTCTGATAATGTTTATTCCATTGAGTTTTTGTTATTTTTATTATTTATGGTTCTACCTGAGTAGTGTTTATTACAGAGAGAGACTATTTATTAAAGTTCTGATTGTCCTTTATATGTTTATATTTATTGGAAAATCCTCTGGGCATTTTTAAATTAAATCATCTCATTCCTCTTATTGGTGATGGAAAGTCGACATTTATGAATGACAATTGTGGAAGACCTATCGTTTCCTAATCTAATTGATGAATAAAAAAATTGGAAAGATTGACAAACATCGATGAGATTGTACTTGCAAAATATATAGTAAGAGTATTTTTGCAGTTGTTACAGAATAAATGTCATAATGACTGCTTGTCACTATTTCTGAAACATAATCATTCTAAGAAATTTAATGCACCACTGATTATTTTCATTGAAGATAACTATGGAATAATATGTTAAGGCTATGTTAATGCCTCATTAAAATAAAGGAATTTTTTGTTGTTGTTAGTTTGGCAATTTACAATATAGTGCTTCCATAATTGACAGTAGGTATCCAGGAGCAGGAACAACTGCTTTGCATATTTGGAGAAATAAATTTAGAGTCAAGAAAAGAGGAACATTGAAAGCACACCATTATTTTAAGAACACATTATAAAGAATAGAAAAATGTGATTGAAGGAAGAGGCATACTTCTGAACATGATGCAGTGAATTGGAGACTGTCTCCAACCTTGAGAGGCATTTTCTGAATGGCAAGGCCACAGAAGGAAAGAAACCTCGTTTACTGTGTCACCTCTGGAGCAGAGTTATCCCCTTCCAGAAGTCTATGGAAAAGGCAGTGGAAAGAATGGGCTAATGACAAAAGCTCACGAAGCCCTCAAATCACCTGTGGTGGAGGCCAGTCCTTCAGTGTTACCAACCTCATGGTTGGGAGCACTTAATAAAAATATGAACAGGGCTTCATTTGAGGACACAGTAGATTTTCTTGAAAAAGGATGGAAAAGCAAGCCCCCTAAACTTTCCCAAATGACTGGGGATAAACACATCTTAAAAGCATTATAGAACAATGGAAAACTTTAAAAGAAAATAATGGAAGACGTGAATGAAAATGCTTATTTTCATTAATGTCCCTAACTGCCTGACCAAGAAACTTCAAGAAGGAAGTAAAGAGTTGGGGAAAAGAAGAAACATGTAGAAATG
This sequence comes from Pteropus medius, assembly GCF_902729225.1. Taxonomy (NCBI): domain Eukaryota; kingdom Metazoa; phylum Chordata; class Mammalia; order Chiroptera; family Pteropodidae; genus Pteropus; species Pteropus medius. The sequence continues at coordinate 25,337,757 of NW_024355205.1, read as the reverse complement.
CTGGAACACTTGAGCACATGAACAAAATGGGTTGGGAATGATAAAGTGAGCTAATTAAAGTCTCTGGTTGACACCAACCTGAAGACCACATATTGCCTGATCTCATTAGAGATCCCATAGGTGATGGGAGCTTGAAAATAGAGAAAAAGAAGAAAGCAGAACATAGTGGCATTCCAACCTATTGGTCAGAAGTTGATCTGAAGAGTCTCATTATTGATGTTAACTTAAATGTATCCTTTAAAAGGCCTGAAGGAGAAAAAATAAGAACTATCCAGAAAATAGTATGAATAAAATCAAATGAATGAAGAGCTTATGGGACAAATACAAACTCTCCAAATCGAGCATGCATCTTTGCAGTTTGATAATTCCTGTTGGAAAGTAAAATTCAGAAGCTTCAGCTAAAGCTTCAAATACTTCTTGAATTACATTAAGAACATGTCATGAAACTTTAGAGAAAATCATTTGGGACAGAAACACACTACTTAGTAATAGAGAACAAACTTGCCAAACGTGTAGAAATGTGAACTCCATGTATCAGATGCGCAACCTCTATAAGATTATAGCTGAAGAAATGGACAAAGAATTGGACAGGAACATTTCTTATAACCGAAAGGAAAGTCTTTTCTATAAGACAAAAGCTCAAGAAAGTGGGATGGCAGCTCTGTTGACTGAGAGAAAGTGTAGGAAGCTAAGAAAAGAAAATGACCGCAACAAGTAAATGCTGGCTAATGTCAAGTTCAAGTTCCAGCCTTTCCCAATAACAACACCCATTTAAACTTTATAATATTTTTTTTATTAATTTAGCCCTAACTTTATAAATGGCTCTTTTGTTTCTGCTGTTCCAGCAAAGCCCACAGAGGCCTGGAAGGGCCAGGGAATTCCCTGGCTCATCAGGTCCCCTGGGAAGAACGAAGGTCATGCTGTGAAAGCTCAGGGATCCAGGTCACCTGCAGGTTTTGACTCAGTTTCTACAGCAGCTATGTCCTAAACCGTGTACCTACAACCGTGGTACAATATCTGCCTGAGCTTCCTGTCTTCAAAGTCATTTTCATTTATCTCTTCCTAGTTTAGCTACTGTTATTTAATTGATATCACAATTAATCTTATTTAAATTTGATAGAATATTACAATTTTAAGGTGTTTTTCAAATAAAGATTTGTTTAATATAATTCTTATAAATACATTATTTCCATGTCATTGGACCCTCCAGAATTAGATAGTAGAAGTATTTTAATAAATAAAAAGTTCACAACTTTTTAAACCATCACCAAAATTTGACATGGCTAGACATTTAAAACAAAAAAGATCATTTCAGGATACTATGAATTATTATTAGAAATATGTACAAGTATTTTACTATTTACCTGAATAAAGTGTGATTAACTTAAAAAAGCAAAGCAAAACAAAACAAAACAAAACCCTAAAAGCAATACCCATTTACACTTCATAATATTTCTTATTAATTTAACCCTAAATTCATAAATTCATTGAAGGAGTTGACATTTTACATCCACTTGTTTCTTGTTTTGTAATTTGTTGTTAAGTTATTGTTGCTTTTTATAATAATATTTCTGGTATAAACATTTCTAAATTTTATGCAGTTAAAATAAAATTTTATTGTGATGGTCAACACACACACATGCATCCCCATATGCCCCATATATACGAAAAATCACAATGCAGATACAAGACCCTTTTAGTTGTCATGTCAATGTCTAACGAATATGTAAAAATAAATGGAGCTACAAATCAGAAAAAAACATTATTTTATAAAAAAGAAGAAAGAGTACACACAACTTGTATATACACAAAAGATATTTAGAGTATATAGACAAAAAAGGAGAGCTGCCTGATGTATCAAGCAAAATTTTAACAAAGAACACATCATCCCAAATTGTGCAAATCAAGAGACTGATGAAGTCACAGTTTCCTGAGCTGTGGGCAGAGATAAAGGAAATGACACGGGATGGGGAGACTCTCAGACGCTAGCAAGAGGGAGAAGCTGTTCCCACCCTGGACCCAAAAAAAGGAGAGGGGAAGTGGTGTCATCTGGGCCCAGTGAGAGCTATTGTCATGGAAGGAAACAGGGAGAGCTGCCCCACCCTCTCCCCTCCTGTCCTTCCATTTACTGCTGGAGCAAGTGGCAGACACCTAGATGGCCTGGGTAGTGAAAGTCACAGAAGTCACCTCCATGCACTGAACAGGCCAGAAAGAGGTGGGCACAAAATGAATATGGACAATGACCAGAACACTTGAATCTGATCAATTAGAAGTGTGTGCATATTTTATGGCATTCGTTTGGATCTACTGATTTCACAAATATCTACCGAGCTCCTATAACGTCTTCAGCACAGTGTTTAGGCTGCAGTGATGGGGAAACAACCCAATGAGGCCTGTGGAACCACAGAGCTTAACTTCTACCATTGAAGTCCCTCCTGTTTCTTTTCTCCATCTTAACTACTGTCATCCTAGTGCAAACCACCATTCTCTCTTTCTGGGATCACTGTTGCTCCCCTTACAATGCCTCTTACTGGGCTCCCCATTCACTCTCACCTGCTCTCATCAGACTTCATGCAGCAGCCATAGTGGACTCTCTAACAAAAAACCCGAGCATGTTAAATATGAAGTCAGACCTTGACATACATGTGATGACTGTGCTTCAGACCCCCTGCCTCCTTGGCTCTGGGTCATGGCTGGCAAGGGTGAGCACACCTCCCAGTGTGCCCTGGACAGGCCTAGTTGATACTTAGCTTATACCTAAATATTATTAAAAGTTTCTTTTACACTCCTAAAATTTTTCCAGTTAGAATAAAAAAATATGATCACAAAATGAATGGCTTGCTTGAGTTCAACTTTTCTAGAGAGCATTGCAATGTTAAAATATATGTGTATATATATATATATGTATATATGTGTGTGTGTGTGTGTGTGTGTATACATGTATATGTATATATGTATGTATGTGTATATATATATATGTATGTATGTGTGTATATATATACCTATGAGAATGTTACACAGCATGAGTTAAATCTAAATCTAATTGCAGCCACTGACAGTGAATAAAAAAACAACAACACTGTTTTGCCAGTTTAACCAACATGAGGACACCACATTTTTGGTTAAGATGATTTTACGTTTTTGAAGGCCAAATATAATCTATTTTAGTTTTGAGAAGGTCCTAATAGAAACCGAATGATATGTGAGATACACAATATGTGGAATAAACATAGCGCTGAGCATACTTGAGTTAGAATTAAGGTCCCTCCAATTTATTGTGGAACCAGAAGAGACTACACTCGAACATATCTTCCCAAGAGTTCATTTTAATGCAAAGTTCATAATGCAATGTTCATGTGAATTATAGACAAATGATTCTTAAAGAGATGATGCTGCTATGCCAGGAAAAGAGCTACTAGGAAGACAACGTAACTAAGCAGATAATGCAGTAGGAAGTACACATCTGGGGTACCTCCCTGGACACTGTGATGGGGCCCGGACATCTGGATTTTCTTTTCAAGTTCCTCTCATAATTCCAATGCAGTGAAGCTGGAGAATCCACTGCTAAAGGGAGTATATTCTAAATTTATAGCAAAGAGAAGCTCATCTTTGAGTCAGCACACATGGCACCTCACTTCTCACGTCCCATGACTCCATGGTTTATGATATTGTCCGATTGTCTTTCTATGTTCTCAGTCTGTCTTTCTCCACACTGCTGTTTTCTGCTGGCCCGTGGTGTGTTGACCACAAACAGGCTCTTGTCCCTGCAGCGTCCTTGGGGCTCAGCCACCAGCGAAGCTAAGAAGGAGACCAGAGGAAAGGAAGAGGGTGAGGCCAGGTATTTAATCTCTTGACTCCATCCTGACAAAGTTGGCTTGAGCTGGCTTTGTCCACAGGCATAAATCCAGCCTCCAATGCATTGCTCTTTTCCTTGGACCTCGGCTAACTATGCTCCCTTTGTCCCTTCAGGTCCAGAGGTGGTAACAATTGGACTGCAACTGGCTTCAGGTCATTGCCTATGTTAGTTTCTTATTGTTACAATAGTTTCCGATTGTTTCAGGTTGCTGTAAGGAATTACCACAAACATGGCAACTTAAAAAAACCCCACAAATTAAGCATTTTATAGTTCTAGAGGACAGAGTCAAAAATTACTCTCATTGGGCTAAAGTCAAGGTGTTAGCAGGGCTGGTTCCTTCCGGAGGCTCCTTCTGCCTTTTTGAGCTCTTAGAGGCTGCCTGCCTTCCTTGGCTGGTGGTCCCTTCCTTCATCTTCAAGGCCATCAACACATCATCTTCTGTCTTCTCTGATAACTGCTTCTGATATCACATCTCTTTCTCTTTCTCTCCTGCCTCCCTCTTTGCCTTATAAAGATCCTCGTGATTATAGGAGGCCCACCTGGATAATCCAGGAAAATCTCTCCATTTCAAGATTTCTAATTTACTAACATCTGCAATGTTTCTTTTGCCATCTAAGGTGACATATTCATAGGTTCCTGGGATGAGGGTGTGGACATTTTTTTTTTATGTACTCATTTCAAAGAGTACATAAATGGAATATTTTATTATTTCTCAATATCATATTGAAATGCAATAACCTTTGCTGTTCTTTCTCCTTTCTGTCCACAGATTGTTTACATGTAACTGCAGTCCTAATTAAGAAAAAAATCTTTAACATCTTTTCTGGGAGTAACTTAGCATAATTCACAAGTGTGTAAGTAACACTTAGGTTTTCAAGCTCTCAAAAAAAAAAAAGAAAAGAAATTTCTTCTTCACTGCCCAGAAAATTGCAAATCTGATTTGTCTCCTCAGACATAATGGAGGGCGAGTGCCGTGAGGAGGGAAGATGAGAAACGCTGTCCATGCAGGAATAAGTCAGGAAGCAGTTTATGAGCTGGTCTTAATGAAATTTCTGAAGAATTGTACTTTTCATAGGTTCTATTGCGGGAAAATATCACAGTGGGGTTTAATAACATCAGAGGTTAGTAATAGAAGGAGCATTCTGGGAAAATAAAGAATAAAATTTTCTACTTCATAAAATATACCCTTTCCACTGAAATTTCCAGCATATTATAGATGAAATTGCACTAAAGTTGAGAAAAGTACATAAAGATTATGATTGTTTTTGAGCCTTTAAAACAGATTACTTTTTCTATTTACCTGCTAAAACCTGGGTTCAGGGATTTGTTCTTTCCCAAGCGATTATGGTCAGAGAGCTGTGTTCTTCGCTGTGCTTTGGGTATCAGCCAAGAGCTGGAGTCAGGGGAGAAAGTAGTAGGGACCAAAGGCTGATTCTTCCGCTACAAATTACTAGAATGTTATTGAGATGAAATAATTGTGTTTGTCTGTTTTGTGCCACTTTAGAATTCATTCTGAAAAAGAATGAATTCTAAAGTGGCACAAAACAGACAAACACAATTATTTCTGTTTAGGCTGCTTTTTAATCTATCGACAGCTGAGTTCTTTTAATCTTTTAATAATTTTGGCAAAAGTTCTCTTTCATATCTCAACTGAGAACATGTATGTCTGTAACTATAAATGTGGAATAATAAATGTAATGTTGAAACTGATCATTTAAAAAATACAGCATTATTGTGGTTAAATTTCTATAACATTCAAGAAAGCAAGCATATCGATATTTTAAGGCTGGCAAAATAAGAATTGAAATAAAACAAACAAGAGAATGAATCTAATTAGTAGAATACATTCCACCCATTCTTATATGTCTCTTTATGAGTGGGATAGATGAGACCAAGAAATACTGGAAATAGATCACTTTGGGGTGGACTTATATGAAATAATTTTATAGTCAAATATTTCTTAAGAGTAATCAGTTCATTCAGGTTAAGAGAAAATTTCAGCCAAGGCATGATTTTGATACATACACAATTAGGATAGCTTAAACAAGCTGTTGCATGATGTTCTTTCTGCTGTTGACCATGATTTGGGATCAGCAAACAGTGTGAGAACATACTACTGGAATGTTCATTAACTGCCAGAGCCACATGTGCAGGGAGGAAAGGTCTCTTCAAACCTCTAACCATAAGCTATATTTATACTAATTGTGTGTCAAATGGTGTTAGGGATTAAATGTTTGTGTCTTTCCCAAATTCATATGTTGAAGCACTAACATCCAACGTTTTGATATTTGGAGGTGCGGCCTTTGGGAGATAATCGGGTTTAGATAAGCTCATGAAGGTAGAATCCCCATCAAGGGATTAGTGTCCTTATAAGAGGAGGAAGAGACACCATGTGAGGACACAGCAAGAAGGTGGCTGTTTGCAAGCCAGGAAGGGGCTCTCACAAGTAACTTAATCTGTTAGCACATTGATCTTGCATTTCTCAGCTCCTAGAACTGTGAGAAATAAGTGCAAGTTGTTTAAATCACCCAGTCTGTGGTATTTTGTTAAGTACTCAAAATATATCTAGTGAGAAATTTTATATAAATGCACACACAAACTATAGTATACTTGATAAGTTCTAAACTCAGAGGAGAAATATAAAGTAAAATGGGAGGACAGAGGGTGCGGCAATTAATTCTACCTGGAAAAGGGTTGATCGGGGAAGCCTACTTGGAGAAACCTTGTGAGTTACAACGTGAAAAAGGCATCGTGAATCCTTGCTGATGGAAATGGGCTTAGGATATACCCGTGTACCACAGAACTTGGTTGGTTGTCCCCCATCTTATCACAGAGGCTGCCTGTTTCTTGCCACCTCGAATACCTAAATACTAAACCTGCTCTGTTCCGAAAGAGGGATGAATTGAATTTATTTCCTTAGTATATCTGTTAGCAGCTTGAACTTTGTGAGGATACTTTTATAAGGAATCTTTCCCTAGTGATTGGAGACATTAAAAAAAATAGTTTGAGTAGAGGTGTCAGGATAATCTTATTTTAGGTTCATATGTGTGAAGGGGATGGGAAAGTAACTGCAGTTATGGAAAATCTCACTGTATGTTCCCAAGGTCAGCTTGTTAAAAGAGATGTGTGCTGTAGTATTTTCTAGAATAAGAAGAATAAAGGACCAACCACAAAGTTGGTGCTGATGGCAATAGTAACAGAAATAGCACTAGGACCAAACATTATTAATACTTAGTGGAGGTTAAGAAAACTCCTGCATGTTATTTTACTTTACTCTAAGTATTTTGTTCAAGTGAATGCTCATATATTTAGTGCATGATTTTGTATAATTATTTTTCCCCACTGGACTGTGAGAACCTACCTCTTTGACGTTTCATTCCATAATTCATAAATGAACTTATGTAAGAATCCTTTAATATTTAACTACTATGGATTTTTTCCCTCTCAAACTAAGGGTTATTTAGTATTTTGCTAATTTCCATAGCTAAAATTGCAAAATAATAATACAGTTGTTATATAAATGAAGAAAACAGGGGTCTAGTTTTATTTTGAAAAAATATAAGGAAAATAAATGATTAAAGGGTTAACATTATTTACTAGCATTATATAGTATAGTATAGTTAAGTATGGTATGGTATGGTATAGTATAGATAGTATAAACAAAACATTGAACTATAGAATTCATGGTTGTGTTTTGTTTGTTTGTTTGTTTTTGGTTATCATCATTATTTAGAAAAGGCAAGACGGAGTTTCTCCAAGACAGTTCAGTTCATAAACCAAACACTTTTGGTCCTCTATGAGTCTATTGATATTTTTCAATACAAATCAAATCAATCATGCAGGTAAGGTCAAATTGAAGAAAGAAAACATAACTGACAATAAGCTGTAGAGGAGAAACTTACAGCATGAAATAGTACTTTATAATAGTGAGGACTACAAAGCAAGAAGATGACCTAATTCTCAAATAGCTTTTCTGTTGCCATGACAGTCTGGGAGTATACCCTCAGGGTTCACTAATGTCTTTGGAATTCATTGAGAGGTTTGTACACTCCTTTCTCTATGGCTTTCTCTGTATATTTACTATATTATTTAAGTGCTATTATATCACTTAAATAATATAGTAAAGTAGATTAGTCTTTGTTACTGTATGTAGATTGGCTTTGGTAAAAAGCAAAGTGAAACAAAACAAAGCAGTTAATGCTGTACAATCTTAATTCATTGTAGTCTGACACATTTCTGCTATACTTATCTCTGACCTACTCTACACAATGGTCCTGTCCTGATTATAGTTATAGTCTATGTAGATGGCTAGATTTGACATCAAATTGGAAGCTCGTTGATTCTCAGTGTAACCTACTGTTGATGATAATAACTTGCTTGCCTTTATTTAAAATAAAATGCGGATAGTTTTAGAAATGGAAGGAAACCTGTCACATTCTATTATTTAAAAAAATTATTAGAGAAATTCTACTAATTGAAGTGTCCTTGTCAGTAGGAAAATTGAATGAATTTCTTGTTAGAAAATAAATGCAGAGTAAACAAGAAAGAATAGTAAATTGATTTTTTTTTTCTTCTCTCACTCTTTATACACCTTTTCCTTTAAACACTGGAGTTGGATTTTCTTAATGTATGCAAGTATTAATCAGGGTAGCAGAACTGTGTTCTTAGCTCTTGCAACAGCAAAACACCAAAAAGTAGACTCTTCTCCTATGGATTTCTCTAACAAGAAACTATAAGAGAGGATATGCAGGAAACATACCGAATTAAGAGACTAGACCTAGCCTGCAACCATTTTGCTGGTCTCAAGGAGAAGCCACCCTTATAGCTCTCCTAAGTCATCTTTATTTTGTACTTCAAACTACTTAAGAAGAATGTTCTGAACATGGCAATAGAAGTCATCAACTCCGAGTTCAAATATCTATATGGGATAATATTTTTGTAAGTCATCTAATCTTCTAGTAACATGAATTTCATTCTTTCATAAAATGGAAAGTTATGGAAATTTATTAATGCATAGAAATGAATTCAATAAAATAATGTCCCCCATTGTTTAATAGTAATTATAGAAATATATAGTTAAAACGAAATAGGTGCTCACGCCAGCTGCAAATGCCAGGTGCAGTCATTGTTCGCTTCAGTCATTCCAACAATTTTGTACTTGGCACTGATCAAGGTGCAATACATATTTTATCAAATGTTCAAAACCAGATATTATCTTTCAACGCAACTACCTTTCAAGCCATCAAAACCACACACTTAATATATTCCAGAGTTTGAAAACTGAAGAGTTAATATTTCTGCTTAGTGACTTTAGCTTTCGTTAGTTTTAGAACTCTTAAAAGTTAAGTTTTTGAATTTAAGATAAGTAATTTCTTTTTTTCTTAAAAAAAATGTTCTTCCTATTTACGTTTCCAGAGATGGTGGGAAGCTTGATCCTGGATAAAAACCTAATGAATATACATTAATGAATCATAACATTTATTTACATGATTCATGGGAAATAGAAACTTTAAGAAAAATGTCACTACAGTAATCTAGAGAAGTTTTGGAGACGATCTTTTGAGAATAACAGAGTACCCAGGTTAGCCTATAATAGATATTTAATAAATATAGGTAATCAATGAGGTGACTTAAAAAAGTAACAACGCTATGTTTTTTTTTTTTTAGGAAAACCAAAATATTAAAAAATATTGTACTTGATCTTTCACTTATGAGTCAATAAAAATGGGACCTTGTGAGAACCAAAGCTCAGAGGTTTGAAGAAACTAAAGAGTTGAAGGGACAATTTTGGCTTATTATTTTGAATGGGAGAATGACAAAACAAATTCAGCTATGAGAAAACTTGGGTAGATAAATTTGAAAAGAAAAGAGAGAAATTAGGTGGAGAATATGTATTTTGTATACTAATAATAAGAGATGTATGCATTTTGTATCTTCTATTTTAAAATGTTTTAAATCTTTGTCTATTTTCATAAATTGATACCTGTACTCATTTATTTAATCAAGAATTGAAAAATTTATTCTGTACACCTCTATTAAATTCTTACAATAAGCCAGGCCTTGTGTTAAATTCTAGAAAGAATTTTGCTATGATTGCCAATATTGAAGAAAAAAAGTAAAGGTAATTATTTCTAAATTAAAGAATAAAGAAACAGAAAAAGAAGCATATAAGATCTGGACTAATTCCAATAGGTAATGTGAATATTTATGCAGGGTATAAACAAGGCAAAAATAGAGAATTTTGCTTAAACATTTGCATTTTGTTATTAAAATCATACAGTAAGGATCAAAGGAGTTAGCTTTTTAAATTCTTTGACAGATCGAAGAATAAATATAACACCATTCAATTTTAAACATACTTCAGTTTTGACGTTAGACTAAATTTTATATGAAGGGCTTTTATTAAAATAGACAGCAGATACCCCAGTAGTTTGGTGTCATTGAAAAAATGTATACATTTTTTTTTTCATGAGAAAATGGAATTGATGAAATAACATCTACTTTCAAGGAGAAATGGTTATGATTCTGTGGCACTGAAGCAATCAATGTCTTAAGTATAACTTTGATATTTAATAAATGAGCAGGATATTTGATATAAAATGTAGCACAATGGTTAAAAATTAAGCGGCCAACTTCAGTTAGGCCCATGAACTGCAGTGGATTGATTACAACAGTTTATTTATTTCTCACGTTGCATGTTAGGGGCTGCAAGCTTTTTCTTCTCCATCTGTCTTTTCTTGTGAGCTTTGGACTGAAAGATCATCTCCCATCTAAGACATTCCATTTTGTGCTAGGGAGAAAGAAAGCTGGCTGAAACATGAGGGCTTTGAACTATGCATCCATCATATCTGCTCATCCTATTGACCAAAGCACGTCATGAGGCCAAGTCAAAAGTCATTAGGGAAGGGAAATATACTGATCCTTTGCCTGGCACTGTTAGTCCCATGGCAATGGTTGGTAATTGATAGGCCCCTTACAGGACTTGCATTTATTTACAATGAATGAGAACAGTCATGTAACCTTAAGACAATAGATTCTTGAGCCCAACTGACTGGATTTTCCACTTAATGGCTGTGTAAACTTGGGGGAGCTGTTTAATCTCTTTATGCCTTAGATCCCTCATCTATTAAATAGAAAACAATAGTACTTTTCTCATGGAGTGGAAATAAGGATCACGAGAATTAATATTTGTAAGAAAGAGAATAACACTGGGTCACAGTAAGTACTATTTAATTTTAGAATATACTATATGAATACTGCAAATTAATTAAACTGATTTATTTTTTTTAATACTTTCTAATCGCACCTTAGGAAAGGATTGTCAATTGTATGTACTTAGCTGTAAATAAAGAAACACTGTTTTTACTAGATTTATTTGATCTAAATTCACACAAAACCAAATCTCTAGGGATTATAAAAGCTGTAAATTCATTTTATTTTACAAGTTGTGATACCTTTGCTTGGTGTTTACAATAAACATCACAAGAATGAATTAACATTCAACATGTGGCCTTTAGTGAAATATCTAGAATAGGGAAGTTCATAGATTCAGAAAGCAACTTGGTAGTTGTCAAGGTCTGGGAAGAGGGAAGAATAGAATTACTAAATGTGTCAGAGTTTTTTTGGGGAGGCACTGAAAATATTTTGAAACTAGATGGAAGTGGTGATTATACGACATTGTGAATGTAGCAAAGCTGCTGAGATTTAAGTGACAAAATATATACAAAAGCAAGTAGTAAATATTTGTAACTATATTAGTTATTATTCTGGCAATTTATGATTGAATCTGATATTCATGAAGCCGTGCATTCAATTCTAGAAGCAATGGTGGGAAGACTATATGATGAGATAGATAGCAAGAAAATTCTTTTACCTTTTTGAGCTTCATGACTTATTCTCTTTGCTGTATTGATCTAAAACAGTAACCTATTATTTAAACTAAGAGAGAAAAATACTGGATCTGATACTCGAACAATCTGTCATATATGAGAATGAAACACAGATCTGAGATGTTTGAGGGACTGAAATTTCTAATGATATCAACCTATAGGGTTGCAAAAATTCACAAATTATCAGTTGAAAATATCCATTATGTTTATTTTATAATCTAATTAACCAAAAGGTTATGGACTTTATAATGACTTCATGGTACAAAACCAATTTGATTTAAATGAAATAAAAAAATGAAAGATTTAGTATAGCTTATCTCTGGGCATGTTGCTCATTTTGAAAAAATAATTTAAAAAATGAAATTCTTTTCTGTAAAATATAGAAAAGTGCACTAGTAAAAATTTTATTTAAAAGTTTTGAGCACAATATTAAAAATGTAAATGACATTTTGATAAAAAGATGACTACCCCCTTTTGATTAGGATGATACAATATTATGCTTGTGGAATAGTTAGAAAACTAAACCCTCTCTGTGTGCTTTTAAAAATAGTTTCACTTAAATTTAAACTTGACTTAAGTAGGTTCCTTTAATAGTTTGTCTCAGAATGATGATGAAAACCAAACTCCTCACCCTGCCTACGAAGCCTGGCAACAGGGGGCTGGTTGCTTGCTTTTTCCTCATCTTGGACCACAGTTTAGGGCCATTTACTCTGGCCTTTTTATTTCCAGAACACATCAAACTTGCCCTGCTTTAGGGGCTTTGCACTTTAGAGTTCATCTTTCTCCAAATCATCTTGTAATTTAGTTAGCAGCTCAAATGTCAGCTTCCTCAAATCTTTTTCATTCCTGTCTCAGCCCAAATGTCATGTCTTCAAAGACATTTCCTATCGCCTTTAAACTCAAGAACCATCCACCCCCTTACTTCCTTTTCTTAGCAGTATGTGCCACTGATTGTTATATTAGTTTGCTAAGGCTTTTTGGAAAGGAAAAACTTTTCCTCCACCCTCTTAGTTTCAATTCCTGGAGGCTGAAAATTAAATTAACAAAGGACGGATTACTGGAGAAAAAAGGTATACATATGATAACCAACCAAGGAAATAGCTGGCTTGCTTGATGATTAAAGTTGGAGGATTACATACCTTATTAGGAAGGGAAAGGGAGCGGGGAGAAAAGGCTTCTATGGGAAAAAACAAATCAGTCTCTTTATAAAACAAATGGGTTTTCAAGAGAACAAATAAGAAATAAAGTTCGTGATGTGTTTGTTTATGTATGTGTGAGTAGTATTTCCATTTTGTTCATGGCCATGAAACTCCCCCAGAGAGGGGATTTATGGTAGCCTCATTTCTCAGAATTTGTTGCTTTTGGAGATGAGATAAGCTCTGAAAATCCTCTTTCTGTCTTTTGTTGAATCTCAAGTCTTCGGCTTAAAATAATATTCATACCACCTATGGGATTCCAAGTAGATCTCTACAGCTGCCATAACAGAATTCTGCAAACTGAGTGGCTTAAAGAACAGAAGTTTATTTGCTTACAGGTCTGCAGTCTAGAAGTCTAAGACCAAGGTCAGCAGGTTTGTTTTTTTCTGAAGCGCTTTCTTTGGCTTGCACATGGCCTTTTTTCTCTACATGCACATTCCTAATGTCTCCTAATATGTCCTAAACTCCTCATCTTATAGGACACCAAACAGATTGAGTTAGGACTTACTCTAAGGGCCTCATTTTAAATCAGTCACCTCTTTAATGGTCTTATCTCCAAATACAGTCACACCCTGAGGTAAAGGGGTTAGGACTTCAGTATATGAATTTTGGGAGACACATTTCAGTCCATAACACATATTATTTACTTTCCTCTTTACTACCTATCTTCTGTGGGCCCCTCTATAACACGAACTCTTTGAAGGCAAGAAAATACCTGACTTTGCTGCTTCTAACATGTAAAACAGTTAATAGTCACAGTTGGCTATAGTTGGTGGACAAAAGATATTGGTTAAATACTTAAATAAATTGCTTCAATTAATAAATATTGCTATATAATGTTGAGTAGAAACTCTTCACTTGAATAAATATAATAAGTATATTTTATATGGAGAGTCAATGGGAAGATAATATTCTTTCCCAAATATTTGGAAAATTGTTTAGTGTCCAAAATAAAAATAGTTTTATTTTATTTTGAGAGATTTTATTTTTAAAATATTACCCATAATGACCAGAATCAAGACTAATTTTTTTATGGATACTTGCTGAAGAATGTGAGACGTACATACCATTTTGAAGGGATGAAAGAAAAACATTAAAAAGGCAGTTTATGTAGCAGTAAACCAAAAAATAGTAAAGTTAGGAATAGCAGATAATAATAGCTGGCAGGGAAAGAAGTGAGTTGGAGAAACTGCGTGGCTCACGGTTAACATTTGAGTTAGATCAACTAAGGCCTGTCTAAAGGGAGAATGGTGATGTATGATCAAAGTACAAAGGTAGGAGACTTTAAAGTAAGAAAGCATGAGTTACTGCTTTTGTGATATATTGATATTATGAACCTAGACCGAAGTCGTTATAACATTTTACATATTATTACCCACTGGAAAATTGAAAGTGAAGAATTAACCCCCTTTTCTATTGTCAACTTTGGAAACTGGTTAAGGAGTTAATCGTGCTACTATTTATAGTATGGGAGAAGCTAGAGTTCATGGTATAGAGCAAGAAATAATAATATTCTTTATTCATGCGTAATGTTTTTATAAATTAAAAGCAATATAAAATAGAATTTTGAGTAAAAAGAAATCTAAGTGAACAAGAAAGAAGTTAGAGCAGAGATGGACATTTCAGAGTCATTAGGACAGAAATGGTCTCATAAGGAAAGGAGGGAAATAAGGGCAAAATATCTAAAATTTAGGCTTGGAAGTTGACCATGTGTAGAATTTGATTTTCAAGAAAATGTGATGTCACAAATATACTGGAAAACTAGAAACAGGTTATGTTTCAGTTGAGGTGCTTGAAATTATTTTCACAGTGGAACATGGTCAGCTTTACAGAGATAAATGTTTTCATGCTTTTTCCTCATTTCATATTTTGGGGACTGGGTTGGTACGATGGCAGTTTAATTCTAAGTTCTAAGTGCCCTTAATTAAGGAAAGACCATCTACATTTTTATTAAATGATGGTTCTTTCTGATTATGGTTTCTATTATGGAATAAACAATTTTTAATTCTCTTCTTCATCCCTATCATTGCCATTGCTGTCATCTCCGACACTCATTCCCATCTGGAACATTCTATACTATTCACTGCCTGTAGGATATACTTTGAGGAATGCTCAGAGAAACCACTGGATCTTAGATTCTACAGTATTTTAAAATACAGAAACTTTTGGAAAATTAACCTGTAAAATAATTTTATATATGAGAGGGACCTGGCAGAGGGTATCCCTAGAAAGAATACCCTGGAAAAGTGTTGTAGAAGAGGAGTGAGTGGAAGGAGAAAAAAAAAATCTTTACGTACCTCTTGATAATTTATTTGATTCTTCCTCCAACCTTTCACCACTAATAATGATGATAATGATGATGATGAAATGCTAATACGTTAGTTCCCTCTAAAAATAAGTTTAGTCCGTCATACCATTTTATATTTTTATTTCTTCAGAGAAACAGCATAACACTGACAATGCATTTGTAGCACCTCTAGCTTTACAAGAAACTGTGCAAAATGAAGCTTTTTTTTTTTTTTTAATTTTGTTTTTAGAAACTTTCCTCCAGAATCTCACAGTTTTGTAGGTTGAAGAGTTTTCGAACATCAAAACGACCAACTCAACTTCAGGCAGCACGAAAACAAACTTCCAGCAGGACTTCGACCTTTGTCACTAAACTTGCCAACATCTTGCTTTTGGATCTCCAAGTCAACTCTTCTATTTTCTCCCCCTATTTTCATCTTCTATTGAGAGAAAATAAGGTGAAAAGCGAACCCCTGAATCCCAAGACACATCGGAAACTCATTCTATTCTGTTTCCCTATTCTGTTAGCCAGATTTCCCCACTCATTTTCAGGAATAAACAGTTTTAGGAAGCAATCTTTACAGTTTTAACAGCTTCTGGCATTTTAGTCTCAGAAGTCTTTCTCTCTAAAGTTTCCTACTTCAATCACCTGAGGCTTTTGGATATTGTCATTCATACTCTGAGAAAAGTTTTTCTTCTACATTTCTCCTTGATTTTCTTTCTTCTTCTCTTTTAAACCTATTTGTGCCTATTTTTGAACTTATTTGTGCCAATCATGGGTGCAAAATAAAACATCAGTAGTATTTCAAAGTTGTCTCTTGACATACCAATAATCTACATATTTCTTAAAAATATTTATTTCATTCGTCTACACATGTACTTGATGTAGGCAGTCAGAAGTCATGTATGTGGATTTTCTTTCATAAGGTACTTAGAAGATAGGACATTGTGTTATTTGTGTGGAAAATAATTCTGCAAAGAAAAAATTTGGAGTAGATCTAGGTTAATTTTTTTTTCTCAATTCAAAGTATACAATATCATCAAAAGAAGGTATTTTATGAAATGAGTTATCTAAACAATTTACCTGTGAATGTTAGGACATGGACATATATCCTTTTTGTAAATGTGTATTGTTCCCAAATGGGTTTCAGTTGTGCTTTGCTGTGACAGTGAATGTTCTTATTTTTTTTTTTTTTTCCAGATAAAGCTATTTGTATGGAAGTTAATTTGAAGACAAAAACCTATTTTTAAAAATGTTTTCTAATTAGTTGATTTGGAGGCACTTGCCTAAATTCATTTCATTATGTGAAAGAAATTATATTTACTTATTATATTTTGAGGTCACGACTATTTGCCATTCTGGGAATACAGCTATTCTTCTAGACCTGGATTTTATATTTGATAGAACAGCTCTCTAAATACATGAAGAGACAATAATCTCAGCATCATTTGGACTAATTCCTCATTGCAGGCCAATGTGACTTTGTTCAGCCTTCAAAGATGCAACTTGCTTTTTCCTACTGCTGTGTGATAGTATTGCTTGGATTTTTCATTGTCACCTGAATTTCTGCCCTGCTTTTCCCAGTTATATTCTATTGTATGAAAGTGTACTGAAGAGAGGAATAAAGAAATGAATTAGAGTTGAAAAGTCCTGGGTTTAATTCTGACACTATCAGAGGGCATCTATTTAAGTAATGGTATGTAAAAATATCTACCCTATCTACTATGTAAGTTTTGAGAGTCACATGAGGAAATTAATATGAATGGGCAATGTACTTTACAAACTGTGAACAAATTAGTTTTAGTAGTATAATCATTATCACTGTAATCTTGGGAAGGGCAAAAACTCAAAAAAACATTCTCAGAGCAACTTTGTTTTTGTTTTCCACAGATAGCTGCTCTATGTTTTCTTTATTTCTATATAAAGACATTTTAATCTGAGAGGTCATATCATCACTGTGTCAATTGGGCATTGCTGTGTAAGTCACCTCCAAAACTCAGTGCTTAAAATAACAATCGTCTATTATAATAATTCTTAAGTTATGAGTTTGGGGTTTGGCTCATCGCAGATGGGTGCACTCATATATTAGATTTGGAGGGCTATTGGCTGATCTAGGCTGGCCTTGTCTGAGAAGATTGGAACAATTTGGCCTTGCTCTGTGTATCTTTCATCCTCTTTCTGGGACCAACAAGCAAAGCCAAGTATCTCTCTCATGGCAATAGCCGAAGGGCAAAAGTGAGCAATTCTGAATTTGCAAGCCTCTTTCATGCTTCTACTTATGTCACACCTGCTAACATTCCATTGGCCAAAATAAGTCACTTATTAAACCCAGGGTCAGAAAATTATACCTCTCACTACTCTGTGGAGGATGCCGCAAAGTACATGGCAGGGCATGAAAGCAGAAAGGTGTGACACATTGGAGCCATACTTGCAGTCTGCTACAGTCACCCTTCTAGAGTGTTATGTTCTAAAGTGAGACAATTGTGTGTATATAGACTCACGATATGGTCACATGTGCTTAGCATAAATGTAATCTTAGAGGAACATATTTTTTTAATTAGCTTATTTAGAAAATCTACTCTAAATATTAGCTGCTAGCACAAAAAACATTGCTAGACAGCACTAAGTAATAGAAATATTAAAATAATAGGTAGTAAAACACATACACATACACACACGTGCATTCTCTTTCAAAATAAAACCATATTTTAAAATCTATAAAATCAAATTAACATCCTAAATCAAACATCAGTATAGAAAGCAAGTCATATAGCTAATATTCTCCGTATTCTATGCATACATATTATAAGTATTTCTCTGTTCATTATAATTCTTATATTTGATTATTTGAAAAAAACTTAGCTGTTCACATGGTTCCTTATTTCTAGCAGTTATTGCAGAATAAATTTATAGCATTCTTTATGAAATTTGATCTGATTAAATTGTATTTATTTTTGCTAAATCAGACATGTATGATTTTTACTCGAGAACTTGGGCTCTTTCACAGTATTACAGCGACATTATAAAGTTATTAAAATAATTTAATAGTCTTTTAATAACTTTTATTGCTTTTCTCTAAATGCATTTTTGTCAATATATTTTGCATTTATATTCCAATTGACTTTGCAGAACCCGATTTTGTCTGAACGGAAGCTGATAATTATTCTCCAATGCACTCTTTGTCATATTTATGCTTTGTTCAGCTATTAGGAAGTAAAATTGTATTTGGTTTTAACACACTCATCATTTTTCTTTGTGTGTGTGTGTTTGTGTGTGTAAAGTAGTAATTGTAGTAGCTCAAATTTGAGCTCATACGTTGACAGAGATCACTCAAAACTGAACTATTTTTGGCCTACTCGGATACAGCAAAGATGCTGACTAAACCATTTAATGGAGGCTAATAAACATAGGTCAGGTTTGTTCCTTTAGAAAACTGCAGAAGTAAGGTTTGCTTAAGAATAAAAAAAATGTCAACCTGAGTGTACAGGTTCTAGTTTTAATACTTATCTGTCCCATGACCTTGAGGAAGTCACAGTCTTTTGATTTTTCTGTTTCCTGACCCAAAAACGAGGACAGTAATAATCAACTTTCCGACATTTCACCTTTTTGGTATGATTAAATCAAATAACAGGGAATTGTTAAGCAAATTCTAAAGTAATACATTTATAACTTGCTGCAGAGCAAACTGAATCAAGAGCTGGTTATTGGGAGCAATTGAGATCAGGAAGGAGCTGGTGGTTTAAACAGTTTTAATGAAAGAAGCCTCTCCTAAGTTTAGATGCCTGGCGGTCAGGGACACCATGGGAACCTTCACAGCAGAAAAAAGGCTTCATCCCCTAACTATTTAGTGATTTTAGAGGAGGAGGGCATTTCTGGTTGTGGAAAAAAAATACTAAAAAGGTACAGAGTTAAATGTGAAGAAGGCGTGCCCAGGGAACCTTCTTCCTGAAGCAAAGGTTAAGGTTCAGGAAGTAAAAGGACTTTTAGACAATGTGAGAAGAAACAGGCGATCTTTATATGTCTCCGAGCAAGTAATTTCAATACTAAAAAGAGTGTTTTAGTCAAATTTATCTGGCAGTAGTCTTAAGACTGTATTGGAAGGGCAGAGAATGAAGGATGATCAGCTGCAGCAGTGAAGAGAGGAGAGGACACATCTGAGGGACATTTCCAAGGAGATGAGTGGACTTGATGACTGGATTAAGACCATGGAGGAGAAAGAAGAGTTAGAAATTTTTAGTTTTTTAGTTTAAGCATATGGAATACACATATACACATACATACTTATTTAAAGCGTTTTAGCACAAATGTTTATTTTTAAAACAATTTTATTGACGTATAATTTATATACAGTAAAAACACTAATTTTTCCTGAGTCAGCAAGCAAAAAGAGAGCAACATTGCAAAATGCTATGCAATAACTAAGAAAGAGGAAAACTGAAAACATGTTTGCAGAGAAAGAATTTAGTTTAACAGCTATCCTAATAATATTGTGAGAAGTCATTTTTGTAATTTTTTTTGTGTGTAATTAATAGCTATAAAATCAGTGCCAAATTTCTAATGAGGATGAGGTTTTTATTCATCTTTCAAGAATAGATTCTGCTCTGCTTAATTTTTAAAAAATCTCATACAAAATCGATTACTTTATATTCATAAAAAGAATTATGAATGCAGATTTTACCATACCTTATTATGCATAAGAATTTTTAACAGATGAGGAGATAATATTTAAAGAACTTGATTTATGAACCCATAAAGCAGATGTAAATTAATGTAAAAGCTAAGGTCACAAAGGAAATAATCTTTTTAAAATGCTGCTTTCTTTTCTAAATTAGTTGAAAGATTTTAGTAATGCTTCTATAAAAATCTATTCTCAATTATTTTGAAATGACTAAATTCAAGTTTTAAATTATAAATCTCTGACAGTTGCCATTTAATTATTATCAGAACAGTGTCATAACAAAAATGTTAATGAAAACACATTTTATCTTTCTTCAGTAGAAGGAAAATATATCAATTAAAAAAATGACAGAAACACAAAAATGGAAAAATCCTGATAATTTTTGAAGATGAAATTTTTTTTGCATGTGATAAAGTTTCTACATACATAAAATAAGGTTTTTTTTGAGGGAGTGGATAATAATTGCAGATGTTTTCTCAAGACTGTTATTTTGTAATGGAAAATAAGATACGTCACTTAGGGAACTGTTAGTTTACTGTTTTAGTCTTTTTTTTATTTCCAAAAAAGTTTTCAGCCTTTGATGGTAGGGATCTCATCTTCTTCTTGTGTATTTCCTATAGCACCTAGCAGAGTAGTATTGAGTTTATAGCAACGGGTCCAGCATTTGTGTAATAACTAATCTGGTTAGCACTTACTCTGCAGATTCATTTCAGTAACAATCCCATCTGCTTATGCTGCGTTAAAAAAAGGATTTTAAAAACATCTTGCTCTCAATGATTTACTCTGTACAACTTCGTAGATTCTTTCTAAAACATTCACAAGTAGTGGTCCAATTACATTTAAATTCAAGAAGATATGATGCATAGTTTCGATTCCTCCATCTCCTTATTCTCTTACATATTTCTTAGATATTTGGGGATGTCTTGGAGAGAAAGGAAGAGAAGGATATATACTGATCCATTTAATTTGCAGTGACCCATTTTAAATTTAGGTACCAGAAAAATTGAGGTGCCAGAAAAATAGAAAGGAGAATTACAGATGATAGTTCTTATTGACCCAGTAGGCCTTAAAGGGGAGAGCTAAGAATAGAGCAGCTATTCATTTATCCTTCTATTCATTTATTTAATTTTCAACAGAGTAATCACTTATATTTATTATGGGTTTAGTTATCAGACAATCACAGATGACAGTATACACATGCTATATATATACTACCTGTGTGTATATGTATGTATATGTGTGTGTGTTTATATATATGTATGTGTATACACACACACACACACACACACACACACACACACACACACACAAATAATTTATGGCCAATGCAAACTTTCCCCATAACACCTGTCTGACATGGCTTTCTGATTTTATCAGCCCTTAAGATGAGCTTAAAGGATGGATTTATCAGGTTTATGTCCAATTCCTTCTCTAAGAACTTGCTGTTATAAGCTTAGAACAGAATAGGGCAAATACTGAAAAGAAAATTCTTTTTAAAAGCCTTAGGAGTGTGTCATGAGTAAAAGGCAGGTTTTCTTTAAGGATAAGAATTTCAAACCTGGACATACAATCAAATAATTCCCACTCCCCCCCCCCACCGCACCCCAAAAAAGCATATTTCATGTATAGAAGTTAAAATAAGCTTAGCCGTTTGGAGCTCAGGACCATGAAGAAAAAGAAATTGTAGCTCAGACCCAATATAGAACTTAGTTCCAAGGAGCAGTTGAAAAGACCCCTGAGCAGAAGCTCAAGGGACCACTGGATCGAATGCTATTTGGGGTGGAGGATCCTGACTTGTGATAGTGAGAGGCTTTCAAACTGATCTGTTAAACTGACAGGGCTGTTGACTGCTCAGTCCCCCAAAGACCAAAAAGGCAACCAGAGAAAACGTTGATCAAGCAAAACTAGCCTTTACTGCAGTAAGGTAAAATACCACCTTAACAGAGTCTTAGAGTGTCACAAAACCTGAAAGTTAAAGAAGGGTGGGTATAGGATATTAGGGCCTGGATTGAGCTATTTTCAGATGGGTCTTTCAAATCAGGAAGCTGGATGGGAATGGCAGAATTTATGACTTAATAACTTGGATTAGTGGGTACAAAGTGAATTGAATCTTGATGAACATGCGCTAGCACTGTTAAGTAAATTATTAGCTGGTCACTCTTAACTTCCAATAAAGTTTTTTATTTTAGAGATGTTGTTTAATTATTTAGAGAAATAAATAAAATAAATTTGTTTTAAACAGTCCTATCATGTTATTTGCTGCAGTGTGATTTTACATATTATTGAGATTCTCTAAAACAAAATGTGCCAACCTTTGGTTTTTCTCTGTTTTATTTGGATTCAACTTATATACTTGTGCATGCTTTTTTTTTATTACAAGTGATTTTCTTCTGATTGTGATATATATATATATATATGTATGTATATCTATATATGTTTTCACTATACTCTATCTACTATCTATCTATCTATCTATCTATCTATCTATCTATCTATCTATCTATCATCTACATGTGGTAAGTAGTAATTTCTTAATAAGTAATGCTTATTTTGCCTTGAATAATTTCCCCTTCATTTTTTTTTTTTTTTTTTTTGGTAAAACTTATTTATTTGTCAGGATCCAGCTCAAATGCCATCTACTCATGTTCTAAAGGCTTTAATCACTCTTTCCTCTGCTACTATAAAACTTCCTATCTAACACTGTCATAGATCTAGGTCATTAAAATGAACAGATTGGGTAAATTACTAGGACCCTCTTTTTATAATTTGGGAGTTTGACTTTCCAGGGAGTTGCCTCCAAGGTTTTGAAACACAGCAGTTGTGTGCTTGAATATTTATATTATCGAAATTATGATACAGGAACATACATCATAAAACAGAAGAGAAGTGACTGATTGGGGACAAGTAAGTCAGATGTGAGCTCTGAATCTGATGCTTTAATATATTCACCTATATAATGGGGACCACAATGCCTATCTCTCAGATTGTCAGAAGGAGCAAATGACAAGGTGCATACAAAGTACTGAGTATATTGCCTGGAAAACAATGTAATTATTCAGTTATTATTAGCCAGGATCATTGTTAATAAAATATTGAAATGAAATCTAAATGAGAGCATTATCTGTTGATAAAAGGGATGGCTAAAACCATTACATAGAAACTATATCTATGAATAAAAAGAACCTATTATCTTTAAAAAATGATATTATTTATAATCTCATTATGTATAATAACAAGATGGTTTTTAGGAGCCTCTGGCTAGGCAATAGCGCATCATTTTTTCCAAGCCAGAAGCCTTACAACTTTATGCGATAGTAAGTGTTCAGAATTGTTTCTAACTTTTAAATATAAACTTAAAAAAATATTTTCACAAAGTAATATTGAATTAATTATTTTGTTTTTGGTAAAAATTAGATTATTTTGTTAGCTGTGTATCCAATTTTAATTTAACAAAACTGTAATTAAGGTACAAATGTGTGATTAATTTTAAATATGGGAAATCTCTTAAATGTGATTTATTTTATGCACAGTTTTTCTTTCTAAATATTGAGTTCATGGGAGAAAATTTACAGAATAAAAAGAAAGATTCATCGTGAAAAAAATTGAAAACTGTTTACATAGCTTGGGTAACGTTGGGGCCTGGTGTGCTTATCTGCTTCAGATAGCTAGGCAGCCTATTTCCTTTTGGAATCTTAGAAATCCTTTGGAAAAAAATACTCTTAAAACACCAAAACAAGGAGACAAGCAACTCAACTAAGAAAACATGAGTAAAAGATCTGAACAAACACCTTATTAGAGATCATCACAGATTTGTCTGCATTTGTCTGTGGGAGTTCAGTTCAGAAAGAAACCTCTTGAAAACTCCTGAATCTCAGAATTATAAATTTGTCAGATCTTCAGTGAAAGACAGCTAACCAATTAGATGAAGGCACATGGTATAACATGTGCATGAAAAAAGATATTCGTCTGACATGTTGCCACATTATGCTTGGTTTTCTCTGTCAAAGTCTACACTCTCTGTGACAGACTTCTGTGTCTTCTGTGTATTTATGCTATGACTTTAATTTTGTATTTATCTTCTAAATCACATAATTTCTCCAGAGGATAATTTAGAATTACAGTAGATACTGAGGAACTTCCAATATAAACACAATTATTCATTTGAGAAGAACCTCAGAACACAAAAGGAGTATAATTCCAAACATTCAAAGTTTTTTGTTTGCTAGGAAAAAGCTTCCAAAGGAAATTCAGATTCTGAAATTGTTTCTGGAAAAGATTTTGTAGCCAAGTCAAATGAAAGATGTGAAAAATATAAAACTACATTTTTCTTTTATCTTCCTACATCACAACTCCACTATTTTTTCCCCATTGTAATCCTACATTAGGCTCAACTCTGACCCCTGCTTCTGACCTGCTTCCTTTCCTCTCTACTCAACAAAAATCCCTCATATCTCAATTGTCTTTTAAGTTAAACCTTCTTCAGATTAGAGCAAGCTCTTTATGGTTGATTTTAAGCCCTCGTCTTATTCTTCTAAAGAGCTTTCCAAAGCTCAGACTTGAGAGAACAAAATTTACAGAATTTAGAATAGTTCTAGTAGGGTCTAGACATCCTATATTATTTTTTTCTTAAGGTAGTAGAGACCTCAAGTGCAAGCAATTGGATGGAAAAGGCAGGTAGGAAATCCCTGAGATATTGTGAGAGAATCTTCCTCCCCACCGCAGTCTACACATTACATTGAAAGGCAGAGGAGTTTCAAAAAGCTATATTTATTAGTTTAAATATTTTAGAGGCTATCTCCAATACCTTTACTGTGAAACTAGATTTGACTTGAATTTACTCCTGCAGACAAAGAAGAAACAAGTCCACTGGAAATTTCAGAAATAGGTTTTTATTAATGCCTTTATAACATTAAACAGTAGATCCTGAAACATATGTGAACTCAACTCTTCTTTCTTTTTGTGAAGTCATAAATCAGAAATAAAGAATATAATATCAAACAAATATTGCAATTAAAATTAACCCCATTACCAGAGCTCCAACACTCTTGTAGATATTTTGAAAAGGCCTCTGGACAAAAATCATAAAAAAGATCATGAGTTGCTGGCTTTACAGGTAAACAATTAGATGCCCCCATGCCAGTTATTAACCATTAGGGTGAAGGATACTTTTGATACAGACAGATGTAACCATCATAAACAGAACAAACAATGGAAGAACAATTCTCTTATATTAGCTAAGACACTGAAAAAAAATGTTGATGGTCATCGGTGGTGCTCCAGAGGGAACCAAGTACCTAAAATATTATTTTACACTTAAACTCACAATGAAAAGATTCATGTAAATGTCTAAAGAGAAAACTTGAAAATGATTAATTTCACTGACACAATACTCACCTTACATCCTTTAACCAAGCACAACTTCTTCCTCAGAGTCAAAAACCTAATCAAGTGACAGGTATCTCTCATAGTGCTCGGATTTCCCCTACCTCTCAGCTTACAACCATAACCTTCAGACGTTTTAATCAAGGGACATTTTTTATTCCTTTGTGATATCATATCTGCCAACTTAAGAGGAAGAAGTCTCTTGTGAAAATAAATTTTTTTTTCAGATTAAACGCTCTCCTGATGTACTCTTTTATTTCATTTTACTTTATTTGTTTATTATTTATTTTATTTTAATTTAATTTTTTGAAAAATCCAAATACACCTCCATTCATAATCAGGCCATAGCTACTTTGGACGCTGACTTAATGCCATCTACATGTGTAAAGTTAGGCCAAAATTGAAGATCTCCACAAAGTGGTGAGTTCTTTATATGCTCAAATTTCTGCTGACATTTGCATTATCACTGGAGCAGAATTCCCAGAAGTGCAGATAGATGCACAACTTTATGCAAGCTTGCAGAATACCCTCTAAAAACTAAAAATTAAAGAAAGATTTAACACAATATTTGAAAGCTTTGTAGAGTAAGAGTTCTTCACGTCTTACACTTACCTATGTAATAATCCTATCCTCTCAGTCAGGAAACTCATCTGGAGAGGATATTGATGTCATAGGCACCTTTAATTTTTTCACTATATCTTTTCACTATATTCTTTCTTTAAGTTGTTTCTTTAGGGCTTACCATTTACACTATAACTTAAAAGAATCAGTTACAGATTTATGCTAATTTAAATCTAATGAGATACAGAAATAATACTTCTGTATAACTTGTATGGACAGAATGTTTGTGTCCCTTTCAAAATTGTATGCTGAATTGTTCACCCCCAATGTTATAATATTAGGAGGTTGAAACTTGGTGAAGTAATTATGTTTAGATCATGTCATAAGAGTGGGGCCTCAAATGGAATTAGTGCCCTCATTAGAAGAGAAAGAGACTAGAGAAGATTGTTCCCTTATTACCATGTGCAGACACAGAGAGGAGGTAGCAAATCACGAAGAAGGTCCTTACCAGAACCCAACTATACAGGTACCCAGATCTTGAACTTCTAGCTTCCAGAACTGTGAGAATAAATGTATGTTATTTATACTATCCAGTCTATGGTAATTTGTTGTAGCAGCCTGAGTACAACTCTATCCTCTTTTCCCTCTTTTTGTGGTATTATTGTACGTATACGTATTGATGTTACAAACACAGTAATACATTTTTACAATTATTACTTTACCATTTGTAGTCCTTTACCTTCCTCAATACATCTCTGCTTTAATTTACTTCCTTTATGCTGTAATTGGCAAATCTATTACAAATACATTATATTTCTGTGTTATAGGCCCAACAATACATTACATACATATACTATTAGATAATTGTTTTGTAAATTAGTTAAGAGAAGAAAGGAGAAAATATTCATTTATATTGTCTTTTATAATCACATAATTTATATTTACTGGAGATTATATTTTTTTACATGTGAATTTAAATTGCTGTTTGTGGTCACTTATTTTCAGCCTGAGGAACTTCCTTTAGTATTCCTTGTAAGGTGGGTCTGCTGGCAACAAGTTCAATATTTGTTTAATCTAGGAATATCTTTAGTTCATCTTTATTTTTGAAAAATAACTTTGCTTAATAGAGAATGCTTGGTTTTCAGTATTTTTTTCTTTGAGTATTTGAGTATGATATTCTATTGTCTTCAGCCTACATTGTTTCTGCTGAGAAATCAGCTATTAATCTTACTGAGATCTCCTTGTGAGGGGTTGTTTTTTGTTGCAACCTTCAAGGTTTTCTCCTTGTTTTTGACTATTAGCATTGTTACTATGATGCATCTGTGAATCACTTTGCAGTTTTTTTTTAACTTGGAATTCATTGAACTTCTTGGATATGTAAACTAGTGTTTTCTAATAATAATAGAAAGTTTTCAGCCATTATTTCTTTGAATATATATATATGTGTATGTGTATGTGTGTATATATATATATATATATATATTAGATAATTGTTTTGTAAATTAGTATATATATACATATATATATATTCATATATTTGCTCCTTTCTTTCTCTCCTCTTATTCTGGTCCTTCCATTATAGGCATTCTGATACCCTCAATGAACCATACTGTGAAAATATACATTATTCATTTTTTGCACATTTGTGTGAACTGTCTTTAGATTAGTGAAATTGGAAGCAGAGAAATGATGTTACAATTGCTCAGCTATGAAGTATCTTAAAGTGTGGTAAATACGGGCTTCAGAGAAACATTCAGGAAAACACAGACTTTAAGATTGTTGTCTCTTTTTTCTCTGCTGGAATTTTTATGGTCTAGCTACTGAGATGGAAAGTATATATGTTTTGTTTCTTTGTTTTGCTTTATTTTGTTTTTCAATTTTATCCATCTCAATGTTAAGTTAATGGAAGTGAAATATATATATATATATATATATATATATATATATATATAT
Organism: Pteropus medius; assembly: GCF_902729225.1. Lineage (NCBI taxonomy): Eukaryota > Metazoa > Chordata > Mammalia > Chiroptera > Pteropodidae > Pteropus > Pteropus medius. Next base: position 25,309,955 of record NW_024355205.1, on the reverse strand, counting down.
ATATATATATATATATATATATATATATATTTCTCCATTGTAAAGGAAGAGAAATCAATAGTTCTGGATTTTTTCAAACGGTTTCCACTAATTACTTAAATATTACTTAATATTCTTTAAAGAAATGCTACAATTTTGTTGAGGATTATGTTAGTGTGAGTAAATAGGCTCTAAATCTTTAGACTTACTGAGCAGGATGAGATTTGGAAATCAGTAACGATAGTTTTCAACCCTGAATGTAAGTTGAAATCACTTGCTGAAGTCACATCTCTTGGCTTCTCCATGAATGATCTGGCATATAGTAACAGTTTAGCAATACTGATATGATCCATATGCCATATACTACATTTTGGGAAATAGATTCCCAGAGTTTATGTTTTCACTCAAGGCTATGAAACTAGAAACTGGTAGATGTCAAAATAAGAATCCTGAATTAAGAAATCATAAAAATAAAATGCCTTGAGACATTAGACATTACTAGTCAATTTCTAAGTTATAGTTAACTTTTTAACCTTAAAATATTCTGACTCCTTTGTTTGAGAGGTGAGGAAACTACAACCTGTAGGCCAAATTGAGCCTGTCACTGTTTTTGTATGACCTGTGAGCTATGAATTGTTTTTGAATTTTTAAATAGTTGGAAAAATTTTTAAGAAAAATATGTGTGGCACATGAAAATCATATGTAGTTAAAATTCAATAGTCTATAAATAAAGTTTTATTAGAACACAGCCATGCTCAGTCATTTCAATGTTGTCTATGGTTATTTTCATGTCACCGTGGCAGAGTTGAATAGTCGTGATGGAGACATTGGCATAAAGCAGAACATATTTATTGTGTGTCCTGTTACAGAAAAGGTTTGCCTCTCTTTGCTTTACAACATAATATTAAAAGTTCTGGATCTGTACAAATTAGAGGGTGTGTGTAATTATGCAGCAAATGGAGTGGTTGAATGCATTCTTGGGCAAACTCCTCTGTATTCCTTTAATGCCACTCGTTATTCTATTTGACTTTAATTGTATTTTTGGGTTGATATGTTAAAGATTAATGATGCACTTATCCTAAATCAAGATTCACGGGGAAGCAGAGAGTAGAAGGCATAATACAGATTTTGCTTTTTTCTCTGAGGAAATCCTGAGGATTTTATGTGGAAGGAATTTAAGTAGTTATAAGCAGATCTCCCAGAGGAAGGATAGCTCTGTCATGTTCTTGTCAGAAAGCTGACGGTACTCCTATGCTATGCTACTTGGAAAAATAGACAAGATCATATGCAATGTCAGTCTTTTGGGGTTTAATTGAACCATGAGTATATATAATATTTGAATATATCTCTAGCTGAAAAAAAAAAAAACTTCAAAACTCTGTGCTTAATGAGATGTTAGTGACTGTCGCAAAACAGTGTGGGTCTTTGTCCCGAAAGTAGGGTAATTATTTGGTAATAAATATAAACTGTAAAAAGACTTCCAGTACAAATGTAGCTACTAATCAAAATTTGCAGTGGTTAACATGCTATTGATAATGAGAATATTTCGATTATATGGACCAGAGTCAATTTGTTACCCATTAGGATTAAAACAACAATGGCAACAACAAAAATAACAGTAGGGGCAGCAGTGGCAGCAGATACGAATTAAGCTCATTCTGTGTAACCAGATTTGTTTTAGGTACTTTGTAAGTTTTAACTAACTTAAATCCTCACATCAACCCTACAAAGTAAATACTATTACACTGGGCTATGTAAACTGCACATTGTACTGTGCAGATGAAGAAAATACAGCACAGAAAAGTTAAGCAGTTTGGCCAAGATCACACGACTAAGAAATGGAAGAATCTGATTGAAACCAGGCAACCTGGTTGCCGTCTTTGCTCTTAAGCAGCATTTTTCATTCTTAATTAAACTATAGTTTATACAGTGTTTAGAGTAAACGACAGAATCACGTTTTAGAAAAACGATTGAGACTTAAGTCATGACTGTTTTATTTAAGGGATTTGAAAACACACACGCAAATGCATATATGTACCTATGTACATACGTAAGCATACACACATTTATATATATCAGGTAAGTTATTTTAGATTTCTTAAGTGAAAAACAAGAATTCTAGTTAATAATATTATAGGAGAATGAGACTACCTCTCAGGACATGGACTATGCTGTATTCCTTTTTTTTTTTCTTTTAAACTCCTGTAGTATACAACTGATGCTCCATGAAACTGCTGAATGAACTGAAGTGTGGAAAGGGCTATATGGTTTTCATATGTTCTGTCATATGAACAAAAGCTCATGATGATTAAAAAGACTGTTCCTTTAATGAGAATTGCCCCCCAAAGGGCTGGGAATTCTAGAAGACTTTCTAGGCAGGTTCTAGAAGGCTATGGGAAACTAATTTTCCTTCACAGGCTTCTAGTTAGGTACGTCAACTTTGCTAAGGAATACAGAACACTGTAAGACTCTATTAAAATCATTACTTTCCTTCTTGGTTTATTAAAAAAGAAAATACCTACTCTTTTCTTCCATTATCATAAGCATGAAAGATTTTTTCTCTGATCTTAACTGTGATAACCTGATAGGACTCCTGGAAGTAAAATGTACAAAGTTGTGGGCATCCCCTGAATTGGGCCCCAGTAGCTTTTTAAACTCTAGTTTACCCTGACTCTCCAGCAATTTGTTAATTACTATTTAAATCCTCCTATGTTACTAGCTTCAGTGGCTTCTGTTCCAAGTAGGCCGTGATTCTCTGTATTTGTCTGTCTCTCCAAATATTTTAGAGTGGCAGTGTGCCCATGACCTCAATATTCTAATGAATCTAATAAGGGTTATAGATTTTCACTTTGTTAATTTTTTTTCTTGTGGTGAGAAGTTTTGACTTCTAAGTTCCTCATAGATGAAAGTAGAAACCACCTCCACTTCACTTTTAAATAAGCTGATAGACTTACTTGTTCCTACATTCGCATGGCAGTTCTAATATGTAGTTTTAATTTATACTTTTAAGTTGACATTTTTAAACATAAGTATTAACTAGTAAACTATTTTAATATATTTCCAACAATGCCTATTTTTTTTCTAGTTTAGACATGAAGAAAAATTTCAGTTGGTAAACTCAACTGAACTCAAAATTAAATATTTGAGTTAAGTTGTAAAACATTTAAGTCTCTATACCTATCATCAGAAGCATGTTTTTTTTCCCCCTTGATATATCTTCTACTTTAATTTCTACGTAATTTATTTTTCTACTAATTTAATATACGCATCTATGTTTATATTTCTGGGTTCTTTATTACTTTTCTCTTTTTGATTTCTCTCATTTTCAGTCCAAATATAACATAGTAGTACCATCAGTAACTACTCCTAATAAAATATTCTAACATTAAGTCAATAAGATTTAGTTGCAAATGCTGTTCATTTCTATTAGCTATCTAATCTTCAAATTAACTTCTTTGAGCTTAAATTTCCTCATCCATAAGGCAAAGATTGGGAGGTCTATTTGGCTGAGTTGCTTTGAGAATTAGAAATAATATATGCCAGGTCACTTTCTACAATGATTGTCATATTCTTAGAAATAAATAGAAATACGGTATATTATTATACAAGTATATTTTATTTTTACATCATCAAAGTAGTATCTTCCAAGGCTATTGTCAGAAATAGAGTTTCAAGTGAAAAAATTCACCTTAAAAGTGAATGCACTTATTTTTGCTTCAATGAAACTGTCATGTCTTATGCACAATCTTTTTCTCTTCAATCTAATGTAATGTAAGGAACATTCACCTCGGGGTGATGATAAACATTGTTTTATTACCAAAAAAAAAAAAACAAAAACAACAAAAAACAAAACCAAAAACAAAACCAACTTTCTTCCATGAAAATATGTACAGTATAAAGCCTACATCTTGTAGTGAATCTGCAAATGTTTCACTCTTGGCCTAGTTGCAAAACCATGAAAATATCTATGAAATCATAGATAAAGAAGAGCTGAGCCTAATGTGAAATAGTTTTATGGAAAAGATTAATTAATCTTTTATTTTTTCTAAATGTTGAAAATGTTAAGCGTATAACTCACATTTTATTTTTTGTGTGTTTGAGAAAAGCATAGTGTAAAATATCTTTTCAAACTGGTAAATCTGCTATGCAAAAATAGACTTGTAAGAAACTATATTCAAATTGTTCTCTTTTAGATGAGCTGAAGGTCCAAAGTTGAACATTTTTTTAGGTAAATTGGCAGAACTATTATAGCAAGAGGATTTGCCAGAACAACATGTGCTGGTCTTTGCTGTTTCAAGTTGTGCTGTTGAGCTCAAATTATTTAATTTTCTCAAACTCTTTCAGAGTCAGTCAGATTTAAAAACTAAAGATGATTTTGTATATTTTAAAGTGTTAGGAAAATAAATACTTATATAAAGCAATTTATTTTTTACTCTCTGAGAAGAAATGTCTACATTCTATACTGTATCTGTCATACCAGAACACTTACCTCCATGGGCTGAGTTCCTCTTGCCATTATGATTGTCCCCACTCTCACTTCCAGAGTCCAGATCTCCTTCACCTTTTCTCTTGATTTAATCTTTATCTTTCAGATTCATAATAGGAAATCTTTTTTCTTTTTCTTGAATTTATTTTTAATTAAATAGACATGAAATATTATATTAGTTTCAAGTGTACAACATAGTAATTCAACATGTATATACCTTACAAAGCAATCACCACAATGAGTCTAGTAAACATCTGTCACAGTATGTAGTTATTAGGACATTACTGACTCTACTCCTTGTGCTGTGCTTTACATTCTTGTGACTTATTTTATAACTGGAAGTTTGTACTTCTTAATTCTCTTCCCCTTTTTTACCCAGCCTCTCAACTTCTTCCTCACTTTTTTCTGTGGATCTATGAGTTTATTTGTTTCATTTTGTTTGTTCATTTATTTTGTTTAAATTCCACATATAAGTGAAATCGGTATTTGTTTTTCTCTGTCTGACTTATTGAACTTAACATAATACCCTCTAGGTCCATCCATCCACATTAGAATAAAATAGCAAGCCCCAAGTTCAAGAGGAAAGACATTCTTCATTTGAATATCATAGTTTTTAGTGCTTTGAATAATTTTTTTTATCTCTTTCATGAATCATCAAAATTTTTTGAATTGAAACAAAATTCAAATTCAACCCCTCATTACATCTGTCTTAAAATCATTCCTGTCAATTGTTCATGCAATCACTTCCAGAGCATTGTAGTCATGGTCTGAGCAGCTTCTTAAAAGAGACAGATTATAAAGCTAGTATTTTATATGAAGAGCCTAATCTGTCACACTTTAATTTATTCCCCATGACTTTGCTCAACACTTGGACTGAAGCAGAACTAATTATTCATTCCTTCTTTATTCATGCAACAGGTATTTATTGATCTCTACCAGGTACTGATCTGAGTCTTAGTGGTTAGCAGTGAACAAAGTAAAGATAAATCCTTGCTTTCATGGGCCGCATATTTTAGTAGGTTTGAGATAATAAGAAAAATATATACCATATTAGGTGGAAATAAGTGCTAAGTGGAGAAATGCAAGCAGAGGGGGCTTGAAAGAGGAGTGTGTGTGTGTGTGTGTGTGTGTGTGTGTGTGTGTGTGTGTGTGTGTGTGTGTGTGTGTCTGCTGTCTGTCTGTCCATCTGTCATGTCTGCAGGAGTTAGCAATTTAAGTAGCCTTGCTATAGAAGTCCTCATTGAGATGGTGACTTTTAGTGACCAAGTTAAAGGAAGTCATATCATCTCTGGAGAAAGATTTACAAGCAAAAGGAACTGAAGATCGAAGTCGCCAAAGTAGACAATTTTATTTTGCATACTCCATGACAGTCCCTGAACTGTCTAACAATCATTAGCACATCATTCATATTCCTTTTAGTCAAAAAGCCCCAGTGTCTTTCTTTACTTTGTAGATAAAATTATTTAGACAACCTTCAATGACACAGTGGCTACTCTTCTGGAACTACTCTCTACTTTGTGTTCATTGTCTTCTTCACATTTGTATCAAATAATAATAAATATTTCATTGTATCTGTTCAGGAGTGACTAAGCAAATGAACTGATTGTTGATATTTCTAGTGTGTTTTTTAAAAAGTGTATTCTGACTGAATTAAAAACATTGTTGACTATTCATTTCTCTTTTATATTAGTTCTATTCATTTTCTCTAGCTCTTATTCTCCTTCTTTGTTCCACCTTTCTATCTGAAAAGAACCACGCAATTTCAGATTCTTACTAAAAATTTAATTATTCCATTTCTATCTCAGGCAAAGCTGAGGACAAAAGAAAGGAGTGTTGAGCATCTCACAAAGTCCATTCCTTCATATAACCTTTGTCCTTCAGTATCTGTCTCATTTGATACCTGGCAGCAGAATTAGAATTGTTAAATAACAAATTGATAAATTCTAACAAATCTCTGTTGTCATTATTAAGTCATTTTTCTCTAAAAGTCAAAGTGATAAAAATCAGTGAAGCATTGATAAATGACATTACAGATTTCACTTCCTTTAACTGTATAAATCTCTCGCTAGGTTTTAGATGCCCATTATAAATTATGTCAGTCAATAACACATATTATAAATAGAGTGAATATGTAATTTATCAAATAATCTGAGATTTTTTTTGCATATGACCATGGGTACTATTAAAAATTAAGCATGATAAAAGTATGATACAGAACTATGCAAAGAAACCGGACTTAAGCTTAGTAAGGCTTTTTTTTTTTTTACATAGACATAAAACAACTTGAAAGGTAAAAGTTACAACCACTTTAGAAAACAGTTTGTTAATTTCTTATGAGTAAACATTTACTTACTATATGACTCAGCAATTCCAGCCCTAAATAGTTACCCAAGAAAAATAAAATCCACACACAGTCTTGCACTTGAATGTTCACACTAGCTTTATTTATAGCAGCCAAATAGAAAAGAACCCAAATGTCCTTTGGCTGATGAATAGATGAATAATTTGTAGTGTATCCATCCAACTAAATACTATTCAAAAATAAAAGGAAGTAAATGGCTGATACATTAACATGGATAAATTTCAAAAGCATTATGCTAAGTGAAAGAAATCAAACACAAAAGGCTGGATATCATAATTTTTAATGCACAAATATTTTTTAAAAGCCAAACTATTTAATAAAATTATAATAAACTTAGAACTTCTTAATGAGAATTTGAAAGTTAATTTATAGACATATATAGTAAATATGAAGCCGTTGACTATTAAAAGAAGTTAGAAGACTAAGAAATACCAGTGATATTAATCCAAATAAAAAAATCAGGTTTTAAAGTCATCATTTCTCAAATTATAAATAAAAATATTTTCAAGGTAAAGAAAGGAACTTCAGTATAAAAGAATTATTATTGGGAAGATCCCAAACTGAATGCAATTATGAATTATCTTAAAAGAGAATCTATGGTTTTCGATGTATATTATTAATTTTAAAGAGAAATAGAAACATCAAGGATTATGTATCACAATGCTATTTATGAAATTGCTATCAAAAATCTTGTCATTTTGACACATTTGAAAATAAAGGCAAAAATATATTAAAAATTGCTGAAAAAATCTGTCGTTTAAGTATCATCAAAACAAGTACTGGAAATTAAAAAAAATAGAAATTTAGAATGCTTTCATATAGCTTCAAAATGAAAATAATTTGGAAGTAAATTACAGGATATTAAAGAAACTACATATTCATTGGTCCTACAATATAAAAGTGCTTAGTAATAGCTTAAGTTATTGACCTGGTCTTCCACTTGAAATTTATAATATCTAAAGTTGCTACAATTGTAGAATTGAAAGCTGACCAGCTCAGACAACATGTCTGTGGAAGAGCCAGAATTGACACGTGTGAGACTCAGAAACTGTCGGATTCTGTAACATATGCCCTTAACCACTACACTATACCACTCAACTTTCAGGGATGCTAATTGGACTTTTTTTTTTTTTTTTTTTTGCCAAGTTGGACAAAATTTTAAAATGAGTTTTTAATAAGTTTTTGAATTTTCTACTAAGTACTCATTGTAGTTCAGAGATAAGAATGAAAATGGATGTAATATTTTTGAGCAAATCTTATTTAAATTTTTCATTATACAACATGGTTTCAATATGCTTTTATTCACAATGGTTTTCAAATTTTATCCTGATTTCTCCAAATTTTTTCATCAAAAGGGTAAGAGGAAAAACAGAGGCTCAAATAGCTTTTTAACTCTAAATCTATTGTTCTTGTACTGCCTATACATACAACAAATAACATACATTCTAGGTCTGAAATATTAATTCAGAAGATTTCACTGAGAAAGATACAAGAATTCAATAATTGGTATCTTGAACATGAATGGGATATTAGATAAATGACAGGTATCTAAAAATCTTTTGTCTCCTTCAGACACTGATGTTGATTTCACCATGTCTTGAGAATTTCATGTTAATTCCTCCTCCAAGAACTCACTCTTACTCTTTTCTCTCCTGAATCTTTCTTGTCTTTTTCTTATATTTCCCTACTAGATTTTAAGCTCCATGAGGAGAGCCAGTATACTTCAGTTATTGTTTTATCTTAATGCCTAGGACAGGTACTGGCACATAATAGAGTTTAGTTAATTTATGTTGAATGGAAATGAATAAATATAGTTAGTAAATGTAGTACTTAAAAACACAGCCCAGACCATCATGTCCTAGAAATTCATAATCAGACAAGGTGAGAATTCCATAAAATAACATGTTTAATTCTTGACAACAATCAGTGTTATTACAAAAATATCTAAGAGGTATGTGACTTGTTCCATAGCTGCAGTTTTTGCATCAAAGTTGGAATTGTATTCAAAGCAAATAATTTTGATAAATCAGATTTAAACTCGTTGGTTTGTTATTCACTAATATGGCACATTTGGTCAAAAACATTGATTATTGTATTGATTTGGATATTTTGAGGAATAAAACATAAGGAACTGACATGTCCATTGAAATTACTACTACCAGATTGCAATTAAATAATCACTAACGTTTTTGGAGAAGCTATAAGGAAGTATCTTGATATATGAGAAGGCCTTATTTCTACTAGGAGAGACACATTATATACCACTCTGTGGAAAATATTTTAGCAAAAATAAATCTATATCACTATACATTAGAGTTGTAGGTCATACTATAGCCTCTATATGAAGTGTAACAAAGTTCTCATTTAATGACACATTTCCATATTTCTAAAGAAAGTGACAACAGAACAATCAATAAGATTTGATGTTGAAACACAACCAATGGTGAGACCATCAGGGTGAGGACCTCAGAAGAACTAGATTAATAGTTATGAAGAAGGTGAGAAAGTGGTTATTAAATCTTTTCATCCTGACACCTACACAGAGAACTCTCCACCTACCTCATGTGAGAGCAGGTGAGAATAAGCTACTAAAAGCATTTTTTTCAGGAATTTGGAACTTTAACCCTTATCAAACTATTTAATTAACCCTAAAAATATCAGATTAAAAGTGTTTTGTGTTAGATTCTCTTATTATAGAAACTTGTCTCAATCAGGTAAAACCTTTTCTCCTTATGAGGAGCAGAGTGTCTATCAACCCCTAGACGTCTGCAGTCAAGGCTTTTTAGAATTAAAAGATGAGACACTCAGCATTATCAGATATTATATAGACATTCTGTGACCCTGTGCACTCTCTTTAAGAAATGCTTAACTTGCCTTTGGCCGATACGTAGATTTAACATTAACACTGTTACTTGACCAATCTCTGCCATTTGGGGAAGGAAAAAATGACTCTCTCTCAAAGATGTATAAGAAAAAGTCATAAAATGCTCATAGATGACATGGAGAATACAGCAATGACATAGAGAAAACATCTCACTCATTTAACTCAAAATCAACTGACTTCTCCACAATAATTTCCCCAAGTTACTCTCTTTGAAAGTAATTGAGAGGTTTATAATGAGAATAGTGTTGCATTTTTCTCTCCTTATTTAAAAATATTACTCAAAATATATATTTGGAAGTAGGCTGGGATATTCATGACCTTGCTCTGTCCGGGGATCATGACATTAACATTTTCAAACTGTCTATGAATCAAAATAAACTGGTAGGAGAGAGCGGTTCTTTCATGGATGTTAGTATACATGAAATTCCTTCTTACATTCTTTATCAGGTAAGCAGAATTTCTGCCAGGAACTGTAGGAGGATGAGATATTGGAGGTGAAAAAGAATCAAGAGAATCAAGCACTCTAACCCTGAAGGAACTATTAGACTAATCATATTTAAGCAATCAAAGTCCAATGGTGTTACAGCCTGCCGAGGGCCATAATAATCACAGTCATGCACAGCTGCAGACAGAGACACAGAATGAGAAATGTGTCTTTAGATGATTTGTTCTTGTGCAAACATCGTAGATTGTAGTTACACAAACCTAAATGGCATAGCCTACTACACATGGTGTAGTAGGCTATGGTGTAGCCTATTGCTTCTAAGCTACAAGCCTGTACAGCATATTACTGTACAAAACAACACGAGATTAAGTCAAGCAGAAGAGACAATGATGCAATCAAGAGACTCAGTAAACATGAGATAGATGAGACTGCTGCCAGTGTTTTATAGCATTTTTTAATAAGTAGAAAGAATACACTCTAAAATAATAAAAAGTGTAGTATAGTAAATACATAAACCAGTAACATAGTCATTTATTATTATTATCAAGTATTATGAACTGTACATAATTGTTTGTGCTATTCTTTTATACATCTGGCAGCGCAGTAGGTTTGTTTACACGAGCATCACCACAAACACGTGAGTCATGCATTGTGCTATGACATTACCAGGGTGATGACATCACTAGGCGACAGGGAACTTTTTAGCTTCATTACAATCTTACAGGACACCATTTCATATATGGCTTATTGTTGACCAAAATGTTGTTATGTGGCACATGACTGTATATGATCTCAGTGTGTGAGAGGAGTTGCTCCCAGCTGAGCTGTGCAAACTCAGACTCTTCATTGTTCTCTAAATGCCCTGAGCACCCACTTATGTAAATTATCACCATTGAGAACTTAAATTTGAAAAGGAGGTAGACAAATTTGGACTCAATAAAATTGTTAAAATTGATCTAAAAATAAAACTAGCACTATTGATTATTTTAAAAAATGATCAACTATTTTTTTTTCTCTTTTAGCTCAGAATTGTTTAGTGGTTTGAGAGAAAAATAATAGCAAATTTAAAAACCTGAGTGCCAATGCCTCCTTCGGACCAGAGTGCTACGATAAAGGAATCTGCTTATGGACACTCTCTGACTGTATACATGGAAATACCAAAGGAACTCTCTCTAGCCTTTAAGATGAGTGACTATCTTTCACAAAGTGTAATTATATGTTTACTTCTTGGAATGTAAGCTTTATGAAAACAGGAATCATATTCTTTGTTTGCTGCCATATTTTTAGCCTCTATCACACAGTGACATGTAAAATATATTGTTGACAGATTGACATTTAGGAGCATCTACAGACCAAACTAGTTCAAAACCAAGGAGCTTTTTTCAATGTAATCTCTTTGTATTAGAGTTCTCCAGAGAAACAAAACCAATAGAATATGTACAAGCTAAGATATAAAATCTATACAATATCATATATATGGTATAGAATATATCATATAGATAGATAGATAGATAGATAGATAGATATCAATATAGATATAGATATATGTATGTTCTGTTTCTTTGGAGAACTCTGTTTCTCTGGAGAACTCTATTATAAAGACATTACAAAATATACAATATAAGATATTGTATATTATATTGTATATAATATAATATGTCATCAGTAGAATCTAATTATCTATATCTACCTATCTATCTCTTAAAATGAACTTATTTTAAGAAATTTGCTCACATGAGTACGTAATAAAATATTATTTTACTTTGTAGAAATGAACAAGAAAGCTAACTAAAATATTATGAAAGAAAACGAAAGAATTGTGTGATTAACTGTGAAAATGACCCTCTTTAGATGTATCCATACCCCTTGCCAAAGTGACTTTGTAGCTACTTCTCAGATGTGTAGTCAACTTTCCTCCTTCGGAATACAGGCTGATATTTTGACTACTTTTTTGCCAATGATATATGGCAAAAATACTTTTCTGAGCCTAGGCTTTGAGTCAATGTACACATTTGTTGCATTGAAATCATGGCAAGGGCTGTAGGCTAGCTCTTGGATGATAAGAGACAAATGTGGCCCAGTTGACTGTACTATTGGGCTGACTCCTCAGAAGAGTCAGTTTTCTGACCAGCTCTTGACAGCAAATGTAAATATGAATGAACCCAAACAAGATCAGATCAGAACTGTCCAGCTCAAATAGCAAACACAAAGAACTGTGAACTATTTAAGTGGTTTCTGTTTTAAGCTATTAAGTTTTAGGATGGCTTGTTACAAATATACCAGGACTTGCTGACTATAGAACTATCTACCTAAAAACACAAAATATGAGTTTCTAATGACTTATTAGAATATATAAGAGAATTCATAAAGTCGTTGGGTATATGTTCAATATAAAATTTTTTATAAATTAATAGTAAACAGAAAACATTTTTTTTTTTTTAAAAAATACACTATTTACTATAGAATGAAAATATAAAGTAACCTAGTATAAATAAAATCTTTCCTGGAAAAGTAATTCTACATTCATGGACTTTTGAAAAAACCAATGTCATAATGATGTCAATGGTCCCCAAATTAAATTATAAATTTAATGTCATCCAATTATAATCTCATCAGAATTTTTTGTGGTACTTGGCAAGCTGATTCTAAAATTCATGTGTAAGTGAAGAAGCCCAATAATAATTAAATCAAAGTTGAAGAAGAAAATGTTGAGGCTATCTAAATAGCATTATAAAGTTCATTATAAAGTTAAGAATGTGGGAGTGGTTTTTGCTAGAGTAGACAAATAGAATAGAGAGTCTAGAAGAAGTCATTGTATGTACAACATAGGATGTTATAAAATAATGGGGAAAAAAGGAAACATTCAGTGAATACTACTATAACAATAAATTACCTGTACTAGGAAAAAAATGGTTTCTAAATTCAGACCATATGTGAAAATCACTTTCAGGTAAATAAAAGACTTGTATATGAAAGACAAAACTTAAAAACTTTTAGAGGAATTTTAGAGAAAAATATCTTTATGATCTTAGACTAGAAGAGAGTTTCTTACATGAGATTTTACAAAGTTCAAATAAAAAGCTATATTTTAGGTGAAAGTATATAATAAATATAAGCATCCATAATATGTAAGACCTACAAAGCAATAGGGAAAATATATCCAACACATAAATATGAGCGAAAGGTATGAATTAACAAATTACAAAAAAAGAAATCTACATGACCAACAAATAAAAGAAAAATGACACTCATTTAACTATTAATGAGGAAGATGTAACAACAAAAGAACAGTTTGCTGGACAAGCCTTAATAAGTATGTCCAGCATGCTCCTATTAGTACTATAAATTCTACGTCAATTTTGGACATGTAAACTATACCAGACATTAAGTCTGAGTGTAGCCAGATGTTGTAAAAATGGATATATGCATTGGAATAATGATTAAGCAGTTTAGAAATGTATTTCTCTTGGAGGTGGAGGGAAATGTGCAGAGCAGGTAGAGTATATAGAAAGCTCTGATTGTATTTGTAATGTTTATTTATTAAACTTGAAGGTGAGTTCAGTATGTTATTCAATATGTTATTCAATATGTTATGTGTTCAATATGTTATTTTCCATCCCTGTTTATTTGTTTAAAATGGGTTATAAAAGAGTTAGAGGCCTTCCAATATTAGATCAATTATTAATGAAGTTTTAAAACATTTCATAAGAAAGAGCAAGACTAATATCTTGAGATAAGAAGATTGCTAGCTGAACAGGAATGTACAGCAGTAGCAGCACCATATGATTAGAATAAGCTCAAAAGTCTTATGTTTTCATTCAAAGTAGCTTTCAGTAATATACCTTTTGCATTTTATTTTGTGGAGCTTTAACACGCCTACCACAAGTAAAGAGTAATTTAGAGCCACCACCGTAACAACATAACCCTCCCGCTTTGACAAGATCACCATCTGCCACCTCATGAAATTAGAAACCGCTTTAATAAGAAGCTAGATCATTAACATAACTCTTTACAATTCTACTACTCCTAAATAAGCATGAGAAACTTTTAGTGATCTGACAGAGTATTCTAATTAAAATATGAATAATTTATAAACATGGCAAGACATGGGAAAGTTGAAACGGAGTGTAAGAACAATGTTTTTCAAACTCAGAAGAGAAACGTTTTTGACACGAGTATATAGGGGTGGGGTATACAGGGATGGGAAGTATATAAGGGAAGTATCTCAATACAAATCTAAAGAATATTTTATCTTTTTCAGAATACTGGGAATCACAACCTTTTTAATTACGGGGTGAGAAAAAGAGCATAAGAAATGAGATCTTCTGTTATTTTAGGGATGAATACAAAGAAGAGTATGATAAAATTTTCCCCAATCCTTTTTTACTTTGCTGGGTTTCCACTTCCTACAATACAGATCTCCATAATTAGTTCTATTTATTTTATTTTATTTATTTTTATATTTTAGGCGAGGCAACTCTTGGTTGACAGATTGCAAGGACCTTGTCAGCTTACAATCCCTTATTTTTTATTTTTTATGCCTGGTCTTCCTAGGTGGTCTCCCATCCAAATACTAACCAGGCCTGATCCTGCTTAGCTCCTGAGATCAGATGGGATCAGGCTTGTTCAGGGTAGCAAGGCCGTAGATTCAGTTCTTTTTTTTTTTTTTTAAATTATAGATGACTATAATTTTTATGTTACACTAAAACATAGAAGCCAGAATTTACTTATCATTATTTCTTGTTCACTACTAGTTTGTACTATTTTCAATGGTACTTTAACTTCACTTTTTCACCCTTCATCTACACACACAATACACAGGTTTTCACTTAAAACTGAAAAGAAAATGGAAGAACACAAGAAATTGACACATTCAAGCTTTGAAATCAGTTACTTTTATATATACATAAGTATTTTATTATAAATCCTGATTAAATTATTTTACATCAAAATGTTCAATTCTATTTTATTAGTGTTAATTAGCTACAGATTATACTAACATGATACAATGCTCCATTTTTTATAATATTAATGTCATTTCTTACAGAATTAAATTTTGTCAGAATTAATTAATATCTAGTATGTCTTGATAGAGAAAATCCACTAAGGCATCAGCTAGGTAGTATATTTTTCTACCCTTTGTAGAGCTGGCTGAAGCCATTTATGAATAGTTTACACTAATAGCAGTGAGGGTTGGAGATTAGTATTTCTCCTTGGGATTGATTATGATTTCTAGTGAAATTAAAATTAAAGATATTGTATCATGATTATTTTCACATTAAGTTAATAAATTAAACTTCAAATTTCTTAAGGAAAAAAAAAAAAGAAGAAAGAAAAGCATTCTATTGCCTTAATCTTAACTGAGAAATCTAACTGAAGGAAACACTTTTAACATTGTAGATCCAGGGGTTCAAATAATATCCTTATGGCTGTGCTTGCCTTTTCAATTTTTCTCCCCCACTAAAGAAATCCTAGATAAGGAATCTGACTAGATTGGATAATGACTTATTGTCAGACCAATCACTATTCAAGCACATAGGGTACCATGATTGGTAGACATGGTAGGATGGTTTGTTGAAAAGCCTTACCAGAATCACACTAAAGTAATATGGGGATCCTCTCACTTCAAAAAGGAAAGAGATTGAGCAAACAAAAATACTTGGCAATAAATCTTTTAATATGTATTAAATGTGTCTTTTTATTTTTATACCTTGACATCTTGAGGTCTTGCTGACACTGAAAGGGACTGTTCTCCCAGGGTTAGTTAATTCCTAAATATAAAAAAAACAAATCACCAGGGAGCATGCCTTTCAGATGCAAACTGACCACTTTAGAGGCCACCCATCCACCTGAGCTCTTACACTCCAGGACAGTATTTGCTTGTGCTAATCACCATAAGGCCAGGTACCAGACAACTCAGGACTGTCCCCTAAAACCCAGAGTCCACTGAAATTATTCAAACCAGCTAATTAATTCTCAGCCTACCTAGCTTACCTCCCACTTCCTTCTTTTGGAAACCACCATAAAGTCTGTTATCCACATTGTTTGCTTGCTCCTTCTGCCTCCTAACTGGCCCTGGTGCTTCCTTATATGGCCCTGTATGGCATATCTCCTGTTTCTAGGAATATTTGAGTATAAATTCCTTTCTTGACAGTCATTTTCATGTCTGCATGTCTTATCATATCTGATTAATACAAATCTTGGGTACATTTAAAAATAGAATCTAATATGCTTATACTTTTAAAGTCAAATTAATTAATCGGTTCATCCAGTTATTCTGTAAAACGATCAATACACAAACTTCATTTAAAATAAATCAGGAATATTCATTAAAATGAATAGAGTATTATGTTAAGTGAAGTAAGTTGGACAGAGAAAGACAAATACAATATGATTTCACTTATATGTGGAATATAAATAAAACAAAACAAATAAAACGGAAACACATTTATAGACACAGAGAATAAATTTATGGTTGTCATCGGGAAAGGGGGATGGAGGTATAGGAAAAAAAGGAAAGGAGATCAAAAAGTACAAATTTCCATTTACAAAATAAGTTTTGGGGGTATAATGTACAGTACAGACATTAGAGTCAATATCGTCATAATAACTATACAGTGACATTTGGTTACTAGACTTATTGTGGTGATAACTTTTTAAGATATATAAATGTTGAATCCCTATGTTGTACATATGAAACTAATATAATACTATATGTAAACTATAATTAAGAATAAATTAATAAAAAAATAAATTGTATGGGCCTGTAGGGGGAGCACTCATACTCCCTACATCTACCTTAAATGCAAATATTATTTCTGTAACTTAGGTACTGAAAACCGTCTCTTGGTTCAGTTTCTTAAACAGCACTTTTCTCCAACATTTCTGTATTATTCAAAGTTCTCTAAAGAAACAGAATCAATAGGATATAGACATAGATATTGATGATATAGATAGATGATATAGAAATAGAAATATATAGAAAGAGATTTATTATGAGAGATTGGCTTACATGATTATGGAGATTGATAAGTCTCACAATCTGTTATTTGCAAACTGGAGGCCCAGGAAAGCTCACTGTAGTTTCAGTCCAAACCCAAAGGCCTGAGAACAAGAGGAGTCAATGGTATAAGTCCTGGTGAGTCTTATGGTGTAAGTCTGAGTCTGAAAGCCCAAGAACCAAGAGCACCAATATTTGAGGACAGGAGAGGATAAATGTTCCAGTTTAAGCAGAGACCAAATTCACTCTTCCTTCTACTTTTTTTTTTTTTTTTTATTCAAGGCTTCAGTGGATTGACTGATGCCCATCCATATTGCTGAGGGCTACCTTCTTTACTTATCTATCAATTCAAATGCTAATCTCTTCCAGAAATACCCTAACAGACACAACCAGAAATAATGTTTTACTAGCTATCTGGACATCCCTTAGCCCAGTCAAGCTGACATATTAAGGTAACTACCACAATTCCTAAGTATCTACTTGTAATTCATTATTTAGTTTACAAGTTATTTCAAGCTTTTGAAATGCTATTATACAAATGAGAGGAGAGGTAGGGAGGGAGAGAGAGAGAGAGAGAGGCAGAGAAAGAGAGAGAGAGAGACTCTCAAAAGAAATGGATTTATCAAATATTTAATTTATTTTGTTGTTTTCAGTTTTGCATTTTGGTATTTAGTTTCAACTCATAAATAAAAAGTTGTGGATCACTTGAATTTTTCCATTAAATAGATTTCAAGGTTTGAATCAGATTCTTTATTATTATTTTTTTAATGTTTAATTGTAGTCTACCATTCTATTATTTTTTTAATAATTTGTGATAAAGTTTTATAACACACAGTCCACATAATCTGACCAAGAAAAATAATATCTTCATATTATTATCAAAATCATCTCATGGAAAAGAAGCAAAAGCAGAATGAAAAAGTTACGGCAAAAGGAAAAAAAGTTACTTTTTAAAAAAGTTACAGGGAGATTAATTTTGAAAATGTTTTATTAGAAATGAGTTTTGAAACTGATTTGAATGACCAAGGAAAAGATTTAACAAAGAGTTTGGGAAAGTGCATTAGTTTGGAGCTAGATAGAAAATTATGTGCTCTCCCTGCCTTCCAACTTTAACTCAAATCCATTTTCTCATAATAAAGAAAGAATGGGAGAACTTCAACGAGTGAAATTACAGCTCTGTAGATGTAAATTTGAGGTTGTTTTAGTTTATATTTGAAATAATCATAATCATAAAGACAAGAAATTTATTAATAGTGAAGAAGATCTTGGGACACGTCACAACTGATTAGATGACATCGTGGAAGGTCACATTTAGAGAGAGAACAAAACCCAGATTTGCAGAAATTCTGCAGTGAGATGAAGACCTGGAACAAAGAGTGCACATGAAGCCGACGATCCGGCCACTGTGAAGATGAAGTCCCTTTATGATTTTCCAAAAAGCAGAGACCTTGGAAGGATGATGGAAATTAGAATCACATTAAACCATTTTCCCTTGAAATAAGGTGTTATAATAAGTCAAATATGAGATTAAAATATTTGTGGAGTCATGCATAAAGTATAACAGATAGAATTAGCCTTTGCTTCTTAAAGCCATCTAACGATCATTGTAAAATTTTTGAAGACATTGATTTGGCAACTTCTAAATGCATATCTATATATAGAGAACATAGCAGTAGAAATAAAACTCCAATGAGCCATTGGAAGCAAAAAGTTAAAGGGAGGATTCTCATCATCAAATTAAGTAAGTCAGCCCTTTGGATTGAAATTGGTTTTTTGGAAGTGGACCTTAAAACTCATTTGCACACACTAAAACAAGGTAAAGATACCAGGGATAGGCATTTCAGAGGGAACTTGGCACATCGTAGCAGGGCATATGTGTGCACTTGGAGTATTGCCAGGACAGTATTCAGTGAGCCAACATGCACTAAAAGGAATAGAAGTAGCCTTGGCAGTAGCACGCTGGAAAATAGCAGAGGCGATGCCAAGTCTGGAAGCAGGGACAAAGGCTGCAACAATAATTAAGCAGGAGCACAGCTTGGCAATCCATCCCCAACAAAGGGAGTTTGGAGGGAAATCACTCTTTTAGGAGTCCTAATTGAAGGATTGTTGTCTTTGCCCACCCACTCCATTCATCTGATCTCACAACCATGACTTTCACAGCTACTTTGTAAGCGCTATTGGACACAACCCATTGTCTTTCCCCATGATGGAATAAAGTACCCATAGAGAGACCTTTTGGCAATTAGAGACTCTGTTGATCTATAGCACATGTGGTGAAATAAACCTAATAGTTTAAGAAGATGTGTCCTAAAATTAGTTTGGCTCTGCAGGCTTTTTAATTCTTCCATTTTTATATGACCCTTATTTGGCCAGTTCCTGTTGCAAAAACCCAGTGTCCATTTAGGATAATGTGTACCCTCTGCTTCATCCTGAATCAGGCATGACTTCTTTCTGAACATGACTGCCCAGCATATCCAGTGAAGACAGAAATGACTGGAATTTTCCTGTTGCTTCTTGGCTTCTTTGGGATTCCAGCAAGGCCGGCGGCCCCCAGTTGTGATCTAACACTGGCATTTCTCTCGTCACTGCGGAATCCGCCCCTCACCACACATTTGGGTGCTTATTGATCAAGGCAACGAAACAAGTGACAGACTGTAGACTTTTTCCATTTCTAGATCTAATTTGTTAAGCTAAGTCTCCACATCAGGAAGCTGCACTTTACCTCCAAGCTAGCACTTAGCACACAATCTCCTAGGGGCTTAGGGCAGGTCAGTAATACTGGTTGCGAGACAATGATAAGGCTTTATTCACCTGTATCTTCTGCACTTAGGAGCAAGTGCAGAAGAGAGGGCAGGACAATGTATGCCTTCAGAAGGTACAGACTTGAGCTGTCACAAGCAAATTACATCCTGCTCCAGCTTTTTCTTGATGTGTAGTTGGTAAGATAGAAGCTTGCCAAACACCTAAATAATTTGCATAGAATACGATGCTGCAGACTTCAGTTTCGTTACCCTTTCCACTAATAACTGGTGTGTAACTATACTGAATCATTTTAATTCTTTGTCCTTTAGCTTTTCCACTTAATGAGTGGACAGAAAAAGCAGAACAACTAACATATAAAGGAAACATATTTCTTTACTATAAAAAAATCTGGGCACTAAATTTTCAATGATGGAGGAATGGTTGTATAAATGATAATCTTAGAATAATTTATTGATTTATTCAATAAATGAATATTTGCTCACTCAATAAATATTATCTGAGCTCCTACCATATGCCATGCATTATGTTGGGTTCTTGAGATACTGCAGTGAATAACAAAGTAAACATCTTGCTTTTATGAATTTTATATTTTGATGTGAGTGGGGGGAAGGAAAAAACTTAGCCAAACAAATATGTTTGGGGGGAGGTGATATGAGCTAATAGAAAAATAATTCAGGGCAAAAGGATAGAGTATATAAAGAGATATGCAGAAAACAATGCAGAGTTTGGACCACAGTAGAAATATTCCAAAAAAGTTTATATAGACAAAGCTCTGCTGATGATTATATTATTTTTCTAGTCTCTTCCTGTGATGGTTAATTTTACATATCAACCTGATTGGACCATGGAGTCTCCAATAGCTGATAAACATTATTTCTGTGTGAGTCTGTAATGGTGTCTCTGAAATAAATTTACATTTGCATAGGTAGTTCAATAATGATCCCCTTGCCACTGCAGGTGGGCGTCATCCAATCCGCTGATGTCCTGAATAGAAGAGAAAGGCAGAGGAAGGGTGAACTTGCTTGCTGTTTGAGCTGAGACATTCATTCCTCTTCTGCTGCCTTCAAACACAGGTGCTCCTGGTTCTTAGGACTTTGAACTTGGGTAAAATTTTTTGCGCTACCAGCTTTCCTGGCTCTCTAGCTTGCAGGTGGCAGATCATGGGTCTTCTCAGCTTTCACGATCATGTGAATCAATACCTTACACTAGATATCTTTCTTTGACTTGATCTTGATCTCTAGTCTCTATATCTATCTATCCTGTTGGTTCTGTTTCTCTAGAGAACTCTGCCTAATATGCTCCCAAATTCTATCCACTCATGTAATCAAAATATGCTATACTTAGTAATAAAGATCTAGAATCACTAAGAAAGGAGACAATAGGAAAAGAATCTTATGTTTGCCGATTTAGTTCTCTTGCTCCTTTATAAATAAAATTGTAATATATTTAAAATGATGATTCAATATACGAACAAGTTGTGAAAGCATTCTCACCATCGTGTTTACACATCCATCACCTCACATATTTACTATATATATTTTTTAATTCTCAATATTAATACTCTCAATTAAGTACTGAGCAGCAATCTTTCTGGAGTCTTCATCTATGACTATGATAATCCTTTAAAACCACATGTTTCTTAATACTAACTTATCAACATTCACTTAAATCCCAATTTTTTTTCTCTATAATTTTATTTCCATGAACTATTTCTTAAAAAAAAAAAAATCCTAACATAGTACATTAAGGAAATACACAACTATATCAATCTTGGGAGATGCAAAGTAAAATAATTTTAGCAAATAGCACATGAATATGTAATAAGAAAAGTAAGTGGTAGATAGACTTGATGGATCACGTAGGTCCAAGTGAGAATTGCTTTTGAAATAAGTTGCTTTTATTAAGTCTGTTAATGTGCAATAGGCATTAAACAAAGCTCCATGCTTCAATTTCTCACTTACAAAGAAGGGTATATTGGTAATGCACAGAACTTCTATGTCTTATTTTCATTGTGCATATTAGAAGTAAATAGATAACACATTTGACTCAATGATTTAATAACATTCGTGGATATATCACCAACATAAATAAACTTGGCCATTTATTTTGAAATAGCAACAAAAATCAATGAACAAATAAAGATATACTCACTTGAGATTTTTTTTTTCATGAATGGGAATGAGGTTAGCCCCTGGCATTCACATGAATACTTAATTGGGACTTTTACTTTCTTGTTATAACTTAAGCATTTTGGAAATGCTATAGGAATTTTAGATTGTTGGAATTTTTCAAAGAAAAGATAAGTTAATTTTTAGAGTAAAAATACCTATAGCTCCCCATCCTCCCTTTTCCTAATACTTCATTAAACAATGTCTTTTTTATGACAGAAAGTAAGGGACTTGGGAGTTCTGGCACCAGCTGTACTGAAATAACCCACATGGGGAAAAAAAATTCAAAAGCAAGCTACAGAGCTGATGCTGCTTTGCAGGAAGCTGCTGCCTGTGGTAGCACAAGATGCTCATCATGTTGCTCCTGCTGGCAGTTCACCTGCCACATTGAAAAAGCCTACTGTATTACCCCTTGACTCTAAATGCAGAAGTCCTGACAATCTCTAAGTTATCAGTCGAGTCTAATGATCAGAAGGCAGAGGTGATCTGTATTATCTCTATCACGCTCTGTGTAATTTAGTGATTAACAAATTGATCTTTGGTTAACACAATAAGAAGAAAGAAAGATTGGTTTCTAATTAGTATGTAATAACTTTAGAGATGAAACTATGTGAAAACTCAAGAAAATATTTCCTTGCATTGTAAGTCACTCATCAATATCTGTGCTACTGGAGAGATTGATGAGTTACAGAAACTAATCTTTAATATACTAAACCAATTTAGCCAACACATGTTACCAAAGACTTTAATAAAATGGTAATATAGACTTTTTAATTTAGGAAGTCTATGTTACCAAAAACTTTTATAAAAAAGCTCATTAAAATGATATGCACTGATTTCAGATTAAAAGGATTATGCTTCGGAAAATGAGCAAATCTGTATGATAGAGTTTTAGACAATTTCCACTGACTGTTATTCTAGCAAGGTGGCTCACTGCCAGTTATTGTCCCAACTGTCCTTAGATACTTACCTGGTGGAGAGTAATCTAGTGAGAACACAGAGATTCACCTTATCTTTATGATTATACAATGACTCTTAGGTAAATAATGTTTAAGCATATTATCCAATGTAAAATGTAGTGAATGATGTTTACTACATATTTGACTCAAACTTACTGTAGAGTGCAAAATCAATATACCTTTGCTTAACAACTCAAAGGTTAACATTGCCTTTCAGATCAAATCTGAATCGTAGTTGTAGTACATGTGATCTTTTATGGTAGTATAACTTTATTTCACCGCTCCCTGATTTTGAAAGCATGTTTTCTCTTATACAGTGGTCCAATTTACTGTCACCCAATACACATATATATTTTCTTATCTCTAGATTTTCATGTGGTTTTCTTTTTGTTATTCTGGCGATGTCACTTTTGCTGCTCCTTAAGCCAACAGCTCCTCCAAGTTTTGAAAATCGAGAGATTTTCTCAGATAGTTTTAATGATTATTATCTTTTTCATCTTAATGACTATCCAGAGTACATATTTTCCAAATAAGCATTGTAAAATGTCCTGCTTAGCTTTTGTTTTCAAATTCACTTATATTCTCACCTCTTGCTTTAATCGTAAATCTATGTTTGTTGCAAGATTATTGATGCAATGCTCAAAGATTACATTTCTATTAACTCAATAATTAGCAGAGGTAAGAATTTACCATTTTCTTATTCTATACTCCTGGTAGCATAATACTCAGCTAGGCATACATTATACTCTTAATAAATGAATGTTGAATTAAACTGAACTTAGAAAAAACCCCAGTTTTTGATTATTTGTTTTAACATTTTTACTTAATGATGTTACTTTATAAACTTGTTCTGTGGCAAAATTTTAATGACTTGAGAATTCTTAAGTGTTTCATTTTTTGTTGGTGAGGAGACTGTAAAGCTCATTTTATTCTCAATTAAAATATATAAATGTATTGGTGTTAAGAATCAATTTAATTATAAGATCGGTAGCTACCATATTTGTCATGAATTATTCGTTGGAACTTATAATTTCCAAGTACTCTATAATATAAATGTCTTAACATAATAACAAGTAGGATTATTAACAGAGATCAAGAAACATGTTTATTGTTATATATAGTTATTCCACTAAGCTTAAATTATTTTTCTATATCATTTGTATAGATTTTTCTTTAAATGAGTTGCCTTCAATATTCTTAGAAAACTTTGACATTTTACTCTATATAGTATTTAAGTAATATCTAGATGAAAGACATAAAATAGTATAAAAACCATGTTAAAATATAGAGCTTAAACCTTTCTATTTTATATTAACACTTTCTGTTTCATAAGTGCCTTGTTGGCTATTAACTTGCCTTTCCTACAGCAGTAACTCACCCAAGAGGAAAATTCATTTTGTCCAGGAGTAAATGATAATATTAAAAAGGAACCTTTAACATTCATATCAGAGAACCCTGGCAATGTATGCCACACAGTTCATAAATACTAACCCTAACACATACCAAATCTCAGTAAGAATATATTCCTCTTTATGAACTGGAATACTACAGCTCTAATCTAAGAATTAGATTAGACACTTTAGGTTTTGGGGAACGGGATGGATGCTTTTCTCGCTGCTGCAAACTGCCTCCCGCGGGACATTCTAATCTGAGGTCTTTTCATTTTCATATATAGCATTTTGTTTTTATGAATTGATAACTGCAATTGAAAATTTTGTTCTAATAAGAAAGTGATAATTGTCATTGGATTTTCCTAAAGAGAGAAAGAAGAAAACACAATGGGAGATACTGGTATTATCCAGTAACATCAAAAGGAAAGAAAATAACACTAATATGTTATAACATGATATGGCTAATTTTACCAATATGTTGAAAGTGCAGTGTTTAAAGATAAAAAATATGTTTTGTTTAGAACTCAATCTTTAAAGCAAACTTTTCCCTTCAAATAGACATTTAAATTTACTTCTGTGTTAGAAGTACACATACAGATGATGATTAATGTGTTGTTTATGTCATTAAAATATTCATAGGTGGGATGGAAGTTGCTTCAAAATGAAAATAATGAATATATATTTTCTATTACTATAAAATATAAAGCATTCCCTAATATGGAATGAAACTTGAGAATTAAAGGGATGCATTGAATGAAAGGTCTAGTGTGTCATTTAAATCCTCAAGTACTAATATGATCTTGTTGTCTATTATGGAGAAAATAATTTCATCGAACCTAGTTTGCTTTAGAGTTTAGTGTGTACAATAATTATACTTTTTAAATTTTTTTATTTTTATTTTTTAGAGAGAAAAGGGGGTTAAAAAGTCTGGTATTAAGAGTTAATTTATACTGATTTAAAGGTGGGTTACCTCAGTATTAATGGGAGAAACTATTATCTTAATGCAGTAAATAATATAGTCCTGAATTTTTCAAAATTAGATCACTTTCTAATTTACTGAATTGTGAGAGAATGTGCACTGATCCTTATAGCTGAAGCAAACATCTACTATGTCACAGCTTATGATATTTACACTATAAGGAGGAAAACAATACATCCCATTAAAACTGTCATCTTTGTAAAAGCAATATTTTCAAAGAAATTTGCCTAATTTTTGTGGGCATCATAAAAAAGTTTAAAATTGATACTGGCAAATACTGTAAAGAAAGCTACATGATGTTATGAGTGTAATAAATAGGGAAACTGACTTGACCTGGGAAGTGTGGAAGGTTTTCTTCAGAAGAGAAGGCAGTAATGGGCTAAGATGATGAACTAGTGTATGTAAGTGGTCATTAAAACCACAGTATGGATAAAATCATGTAATAAAAGCTAGAGATAGAGATAGAGAGTTGTGAAATTCCAATTTTAATGGTCCAGTTAAGACTGAAAAATTAAAAAAGTAACAGAAAAAGTGGCCAGCATGCTTAGAATTCTAGAAGAGCCTTTTCATGGAAGACAAGGTAGAAAAGCGTTTCTTAAAAAGTTATGAATTCTACTGAGAGATAAAGGAAAATAAAGACCAAAAAATCTCATTGACTTCAGCTTTTATCTTAAGGAATTGGAAAAGAAGAACAAATTAAATACAAAATAAGGAGAAAAAGAAAAATAATATAAGGACTAGCATAAAAATTAATGTAATAGAAAACAGAGAAACAATGGAAATTCGATGAAAACAAAAGCTAGTTCTTTGAAAATATCAATAAAATTGATAAACATCCAGTTAGACTGATCACAGCAAAAATAGAGGGAACACAAATTGTCAATATCAGGAATTAGAGCATGACATCACTACTAATTTTAAAAGTCTTTAAGGGATAATAAGGGGATATTATGAACAACTACATGCAAATAATTTTGATAATCTAAATAAAACTAGCAAATCCTGGAAATACGTACTACCAAAGCTTGCTCAAAAACAGAACAATAACAACAAAAACCCCAGAATATTTCCTGAGTGGCTTTATATATACTCAAGAAATAGAATTTGTAATAAAAATATTGTCTGATAAAACTCGAGGCTCAGATGTCTTCACGGTGTATTAACTTGTCTATCTTTCCCCAAATTTATTTAAAAAAATATATATATATATACTTCAGCAATAATGGGACTTGTGAAACATGAGGTAGAAGATTCTTACTTTAGAATAATAGTAACTACTATATCAATTGCTGTTAGAGAGATTTAAAGAATTAGACTTTTCATTTACTAGAGTCTAACTACAAAATGAATCTATAACACTGTGTGTGTGACTAAATGAATATCAAAGCAATTGATTCTGGCTCTTTTAAGCCAGTTAGATATTGTGCAAAGTCAGAAGTCACACCAACAGCATCATACATATACATATGAAATATATATATTCTTTTTTTTTTTTTTAATTGGAAGTCTGTGTTGATATATTTTCCAGTGCTCTCTAAAAATTTGGCGTATACTTTGGGACTTATTTCCTTATTAAATTTATTCTGAAAATTTGAGATAGCCAAAAGAATATTAGCTCTTGTTATATTTACTCTTTATCAATGCCAGATATCCTCATAAATATTGGGTTTTCCAAAAAATTTCCACAATTTTTATTCTAACAATTCTTCATTCTGAATATTACTGATTTCCTATTTTAATTAATTTACAAATGAATTATATTTCCATTCCTAATATTTAAACTATACCATAATAATTTTTAAATTACTAGTATTTCTAGTCTGAATTAACTCTCTCAGACCTTACTATGCATGTTAGGGGACCTAAAGTGATTTAAGAACACAGGAACACACATGGATATGGAGGAATCATCTGTCAGCAATAACAGCACTGGGATCCTTTGTCTACCCACTTATAAAAGGCTTTCAGTGGGAAATCTTATATTTAGTGGAGGTGACTTTAAGTTTTCTCTCACAGTATGCACTGCATATTTTGGATTCAGGCTGTCTTCAATTCCCCTATTTAAAATGTGATTAAAACTCCTTTTTTTTTTTTTTACGTAATGAACTGATAAATATACTATAAAAATTCAGCATATTTAGGAAAATTTAAAATATCCAGTCAATTATAAGCTGCATAGAACTTTTTTCTACATGTGTGTAAATTCATTAATATAAATTCATTAAAAAAAAAAAAAGAAAGAAAGTCCAACTTATCCTTAAGACATTTGAGATAATGAATTTCCTTTTTTCTAGTTTGGTTTCAGTAACACCTACCATATTTCTGTCTATGTCTCAAAATCTAGACCTACTCCAGTCTTTGGTATACTCTGAGAATTAGAATAGCCATTTAGTGTAGGATTTGAAAAAATTTGAAACTTAATATAAGATGAACTTAGAGTGAAGAAAATCTCTTCACAGGTCACATACTACTATCTAGTGTCTGTAATGATATATGAAAAAGGAGAAAAAGGGTTACATTATTTCATGCTTATTGTGACAGATATATAAAGGTTTTTCCAGTGGTCATGATAATCTCCTGGAATAAATTTAGCATTTGGGACTCATATTGTTACATTTGTTAGTCAAAGATAGATCTCCAAGTAATTCTATCTGTTCTAGGGAGGTTTTCATGAAAGAGAATTTTATGATATTCAAATTAGTATGTTAATTTACCAAGACTTAGATTCTTGGCTTTATATAAAAGTGAACACACAGTTTTATCTGCAGTAACATAATGTTAACAATAAAATATTTATGCTTACATTTTGAAAATTTTGTTGTCTTTTATAAGAAAATTGTACCAAGTATTATAAAAATTGATTTTTTAGTATTTTTCTAATTTTCTCCTTTAAAATGTTTTTTTAATTTCAAAACTACAGTATAGCCCTAACATATTCTCATATATTATTACCTGTTTCTTTGACTTTTTTATTCTTGACTTAACTATAAGAAAATAAGATCCGAGTTAAGATTAAAAAGTATGTGTCATGTGAAATGTTACAAATTTAAAAATAAAAAAAAAACAGTGTAAAAATTTACATAAACAAATACCAATGTATTTGTGTTTCTGACATCTTTGAAGATCATTTTGAGAGGTCATGGAATAAGATAACTTCAATGATGGAAACTTGAATAGAATGAAGAAAATATTTACTTAGTTGTTTTTTTTTTCTAGAAAATGGAACAACCAAATTAAGCTCTCCTAAATCAGAATTTATAAGATAAATGATAAACTTAGCCCCATTTTTCTCATGTCATTTAAACAAAGGAATCAATTAAGTGGAATATTAAAAACTGATGAATCAAAGAGAGAAATAAAATAGTAATTAGATTATAATGAGTTCATGAAGTAAGATGGCAATGGAGAAGTCATCAAATGACAGTAACAGAATCAGTCCATTAATGAGAAGTGACATTGAAGAATAGAAACACCAAATATAACAGCAACTATGATCGAGTGCATATTGGATAGGTTGATACAGATGAAAACATCTTCAGAATTTAAGGAATTTTCCCAGTGCTGATTTAGTAGAGGAGAAAAAAAATGTATGCTTAAAATTAAGCTACTTTAGAGATGACCTCCAAATAAATCATCTCATATTTAGAAAGTAATCATTTGAGGTTCCTCTTCTAAGGTTAGTTATCTTTTGTTTAAAAATGATCATGTTTTAGGTTTGTTCAATAGAAATGCTTACGGTGCATATACTCCATGCATCAGGACCTCCTCTGCTTTTCCACAGCTCAGAGCAAGGGAGAAATCTGGTGTGCTGTCAGATTGAGGTCAATAACAAATGACAAGAGTGAAATGAATAGCTAATATGATTCCTGTGTCCATCACACAAACACAGAAACAGTAGGATATCTGTGTGTGTATGTGTGTGGTGTGTGTGAGTGCATAAATAAATGTATTTCAAGCACTTGCTCTTGGCTTACATAATTGTGGGGTCTGGATAGGCAAGTCTAAAATCCATAGGGCAGGCTGGCAGGCTTGATACTCTTAGACAGGAATTAAGGCTACAGTTCATAGGTAAGATTTCTTCTTTCTCAGGAAAACTCAGTTTGCTCTTAAAGCATTTCAATTGATTATATACGACCTAGTTGGAGCATGGAGGATAATCTTTACTGGAAGTCAACTGATTGTAGATGTTAATCACATCTACAAAATACCTTTACAGCAACACCTAGATTAGCAGCAATTACATTACTGTTAAGTAGAATAATTGGGTACTATTGCCTAGCCAAGTGGACGCATAAACATAATCACAATTCCTAACTACTCCTGTTTCCAGAAGCATCTTTTCTTAATAGAGACAGGTTTTCAAAAGCAAATCCTTTAAAAAATTATTATCTATGTCTTGGCAAT
The DNA here is from genome assembly GCF_902729225.1 of Pteropus medius. Taxonomy (NCBI): domain Eukaryota; kingdom Metazoa; phylum Chordata; class Mammalia; order Chiroptera; family Pteropodidae; genus Pteropus; species Pteropus medius. Next base: position 25,280,135 of record NW_024355205.1, on the reverse strand, counting down.
TAGCCCCTTCTCTAAGAATAGTCCTTGTGCAAACATAAATATCAAAAGAATGGAGTAAGGAAGAAAAACAAAGTTGGAAGACTGATGCTGTTCGACTTCCAGACTTACTAGAAGTAGTGAGTCTAGACTTACTACAAATTAAGACAGTGTGGTGTTGGCGAAAGAGGACGTAAATACACCATAGAACAAAATAGAGAGACCAGAAATAGATCCTATAATATAGTCAACTGGTCTTTGACAAAGAAGCAAAAGCTGTAAAATGGAGCAAAGATAGTCTTCAATAAATAGTGCTGGAACAACTGGACATCCACGTTAAAAAAAAAAAAAAAGAATGTAGCTACAAACCTATAAACCATCACAAAAATTAATCCAAAATGAACGATAGACATAAATCTAAAATACAAAACTATAAAACTCTTAGAAGATGACACAGGAGAAAACCTAGATGACACTGTGTGTGATGATGCCTTTTAAAATACAATGCCAAAGACATGACCCATAAAATAAATAATTGATAAGCTGGATTGCATTAGAATCTAAACTTCTGCTCTGTAAAAGACAATGTTAAGAGAATTGGAAGACAATTTACAGATTAGGAGAAAATGTTTTCAAAAGACACATTCAATAAAAGACTGTAATGCAAAACAAACAAACAAACAAACAAACAAAAACCTCTTAAAACTCAACAATAAGAAAACAATCTGATTAAAATGTGGACCAAAAACCTTTATAGACACCCAATCAAAGAAGGTACTCGAGTGGCAAATATGTGAAAAGATGCTCCACATCATATGTCCTTAGGGAAATGACAATCAAAACAATGAGATACTCCTATGTACTTACTAGAATGGCCCAAATCTGGAATATTGACAATACCAAATCCTGGTGAGTATATGGAACACTAACAACTCTTATATATTGCTGATGGAAATGAAAAATGGTACTGCCACTTTGGAGGACAGTTTGGCGATTTCTTACAATACCAAATATGCTTTTATCATACAATCTATAAATCATGAGAAATTACGTCCCCACAAAAACCTGCACACAAATGTTTATAGCAACTTTTTTCATAATTGCCAAAACTTGTAAACAATTAAGATGTCCTTCAGTAGATGAATGAATAGACACACTTGTGGTACATCCAGACAATGCAATATTATTCAGAGCTAAAAAGAAACTATCGAGCCATGAAAAGACACGGAGAAACCTTAAATGTATATTACTAAGTTAAAGAAGCCAATCAGAAACAGTTACATACTATATGATTCTAACTATATGACATTATGGGAAAGGATAAACAAACTATGGATGCAACAAAAAGTTGCCAATGGGAGGTGGGGAAAAGGAGGGATGAATAGACAAAGCATAGAAGATTTTTAGGGCAGTGAAAATACTCGTTATGATATTATAATGATGTATATATGTCATCATACATTTTTCCAAATCATAGATATTATAATGATATTATAATGATGTATATATGTCACCATACATTTTTCCAAATCATTTTTCCAAATCACACTGAGGGTGAACCCTAAGGTAAACTATAGACTTTGGGTGATTGTGATGTGTCAGTGTAGGTTCATCCATGATAGCAAAGGCACCACTTTGGTGATTTTTTTAAATTAAGAAATAGTTGACATATAACATTGTATAAGTTTAAGGTGCATGATGTATTTATACATTGCAATGTGATTACAACAGCATTAGCTAATACCTCTATCATGTCATATAATTATTATTTGTACTTTGTTGTGAGAACAATTAAGATCTAGTGTCTTAAAATTTTTGAAGTTCATACTACATTATCGTTGGCTACAATCACTGTGCTAAGCATTAGACCTCTAGAACTTTTTATCTGGTTGATTGCTAGTTTGTACCATAAACAACATCTCTCCGATTTCCCCATCCCCAGCTCTGGCAACCACCATATTATTCTCTGTTTTTATGAGTTTTGCTTTTTTAGATTCCACATACAAGTGATTATCATAATAGCATTTGTCTTTTTCTGTGTGACATTTCACTTAGCATAAAGCCTTCTAGATTCATCCCTCCTGTTGCAAATGGCAGGGTTTCCTTTTTTTTCATGGCTAAATAAAATTCCATTTTTTATACATAGATATATCACATAGATATATCACATCTTCTTTGATGTTATTAATAATGGCAGACTATGTGTGTGAGGGGCAAGGGGCTTATGGGAAATCTCTGTACTTTCCTCTCAATTTTATTGTGAACCTAAAACTGCTCTAAGATAGAATCTTTAAAAAAGAAAAAAAATAAAGTGGATTGAATCTTTGACAGATTGTGGCAATTGTCCTTAAAGTTATAGTTCATTCTGAATGATGGTGAACACTTAGCCTCTTCATTTAAGCTGTCTAAACATATTCTGGACCATGTAGGGTCAACAGAGTCATGCCTTATTACTCCAGATCACCTTTGCTTCTTTCAGTCATACACTTTTTTCCATCCAGAATGTTTCTTTTCCAGAAATCCTCCTGGTAATCTCCTGACTATTTCTGCATAGGGTTAGATTCTCTCAACGCAAATTGTCCTGTTACCCACTGCCTTCTATATGTTAAATCACCAAGGGAGGCATAAATGGCATGAGTGGCATGAATGGAGCCAATCAGATATCTTTTTCAGAACTGGAGGTGCATGTTGGGAAAGGTCCATGCAGATGGCTTGGACCATGCAAGCCCATGAATGTCAAGGACCATTTTTGCCTCCTTGTGTAGAGAGATTGCCTGAGAATTACACAATAATAGAAGAAAAAAGTCAAGAGCTGACATTTTTAAATGAGTAAGAGTTTGTGTGTGGGTATACTTTTGGCGTAGGAAGGTTGTGGCAGTATAAGAAAGATTATTTCCATTAGTTATGTTTTTATGAAGAAATGTTTATCTGATAAAATGCTGCTCAGTTTTTAAGATACAAACTGCATAGTGGATATTTAACTCTTGATAACAAGTTTTTCAGTTAATTATTATATAGAGAAATTGTTGTTAGTGTGTCTCAAAACATAAAAGTCTTCAATGGGAAAAGTCTGTAAGAAATGCAGAAATGCTAGAATCACCTTTGGATAGTTTGAATAGCTCCCTAAAACTCAACCAGGAGGTCTTTCATTTCAAATACTTTGGGCAGACATATTTCTAGGTCATTACAGCTGAATTTTTGTTGATCAGAAAGTTTTTAATGTTTTATATGTTTAAATGTTTTATAATTTGGTATGGTAGTTTGTAACATATAAAAATATGGTTCTGTATTTTGGTTATATTTTAAGAAATTGATGAGGGTTAACGTGTAAATAAATTGTAATTATTTTCCTTTTAAAATAATGGGAAATAGTCTTTGTATTTACATGCTCATGTAGAATATTTTAGTAATGGATTACTGACATTAAATGGATCTATATTATTTGTTAATATTTTATTAATAATATATTATTATTAACTAAATTAATAGTAAATCATGGATTTAAACATATACTTAAATAATATATATTTTTATAGATATATAAATATATGTATTTAAATCTCTAATTGCTTTGAGAGTTTGGACAGCTACAATAAAGTATTTGTTACTACTTGTGGTAAAGTGTTGATCATAGTTATATGTAGTAAGGCTTCTGAGAAAATCGAAGTTCAGAAGAAAGAAAATAAAAGTACAATTCTTATTTATTTATTCTATGTACCTAGATTTTCTTGCAATTTTTCATGACACCGAAAATAGTAACCCCAATGGACACATTATGGACTTTTAATATACCTGCCTTTTGATACACTTCTTACCATTAATTCCTTTTTGGATATATAAATAGTATTATTTAAATGCTTCTGCATGATAGTACATAGGTATAAATCAATGTATTTAAAAAGTTAGTAAAACTTTACATATACTAGAGAGACAGGTAAAAGACTGATAGAGTAAATAAAATTGGTCTCTGGCCTGCAGTCTGTGTTCTATGAGGTCGTGAAATTTCCTCATTACCTCTGCATGCTGCCCAGGTGGCAGAAATGGCAGCTCTTCTGGAGAGTGTACGCTCACATATTAAAAAGCATCCGTTATCATCCCTTTCATAGTGCCCTTGGGTACTTCTTGGCTGTGAAAAATTGTGAGAATAATGAGGGTTTTTCTTTTTACCTCTGGAGAAACTAAATTGTTAATGGTACTTATGTTACTTTCTACTCAGGCTGTTAAAAAATGTTGTTTTCTGCCTAATAACAGAGCCAAGGCTGCGGTCATTCCTCGTCCTCAAACGCTCTCACACTTTACTTCATCAACAGAGCGTTCTCCCTCGGTAACTCTTTCAGATATTGCCTTTCTCTGGTTAAACTGAAAAATAAAAAGAAGGAGAAAAGAAAGACAAAGAAACTTTGAAGACAGTATCTTTTTTTTTTCTTTTTTTCCATACAGATTATCTTTGGTGCTTCCCAGATAGTTGCTCAAAATACCAAAGTATTCACTCCCCATTTCCATTGTGTAACTCTTGCCTCAGCACATGCTACAGAGAGGCGATCTTAGGAAGATGTGAAAATGATTGCTATGTCCCCAAGTTTCTCCAGTATGACTCAGTAGTAATGTAGGAAATGTTTTATTGTCGATTATACAGACCGTGTATTGGATGGGGGTGGGTTCTCAAGACAAAAAAAAAGTGGCTCATTTCTCTCCCCTTCATCCTTTGGAGACTATTTGTAAATATATCCAGGGTCTATTATTCACTTGAAAAATGTTGAGAGTGGTTATGATATTCAGAATGGGTAAAGCGCAATCATGAACAAAAAATGACACAGCGATCATCGGCAAAATTCTTCCAAAGTGTTTTGATCTGAGGAATGAATACTTAACAATATGGACAGACACTTTACAGTTCTGATGAGAGAGAAGGCCATAATCTCCTTTGAATTCATTAGCACGGTCACTCACTGCCTACAGTTTCTGAAACATCAAATCGGAAATTCTGAAACACGTTTAAATTGCATATAGAAACTGTTCTTAAGTGGTCAAATGTTCTGCTCACAACCCTTATAAAAATGACAGCTGCAGAAAAAGGAGAGCGTTGGATTCTCTTTAATAGATGTAAACTGTTCATGAGTGGGCTGGGATTTTGTTTGGTAGGTAAGATCAGATTTTCCCAAGTTGCGTGATGAGACACATGTTAAGAAGTCACCTCAGAGTGGCCAGGCTGAGCCCAGGGCTTCTTAGGGCCCCTGGCCACTCACTTTAAGCCTGGACAGCCTTGTCTGGTGATCTCAGTGTGCCATGTACACATCGTCACTTTCTCTGTGTGTAGTGACATAAAAAGGTTTGAGAAGCCCTGCCACTATGCGATTATAATTTTCCAAACTACCAGGGTGAGACAGTAGAATTCCTTTCACAGGATTTGGACAATTTTTAAATGTCTGGTAACTGGATTCACAACAAGAACTTTTAGATGAAAATATTTCTAGAACTTTACTGGAAAAATCTTATCATGGTTTGCTAATACTGGGGCTATCAAGTGCAAGCTCTACCATCTATGTCTCCAAATATTAGAAAATGCCAGCTACATCCATTAAACAACTTCCTAACATTAATTTCTCTTTTTCTCCTTAGAAATATGAGCAGCAACCCACTCCCACTCCTCACTTGAATCTCACTCTGGTGATAACGACTGACAAAAAGACCCTAGTAGCAGATGGTAGATATTCTAATTTAATATTTTCTGGCTGACCAATAAAATTAAACTCTGTGCTACAGATTCATTTCCGCATTGTTTCAGACTGCTCTAAATTAGTTCTCTCCCATATTGTGTGGTTAGCTAAGTCTCCAACAGGATAACATTCTTGCTATTTGTCGATAGGAGACTATAATTTCTTTTCTTTCAATCTTTCCTCTCACTCCTGTCCCCTGTACGCTAAGTATAGTTTTATTTACCTCATTCTCTAGTCATAGCACAGACTGACTTTTTCATAAAAGTCTTCTTACTTGAAACAATGTAGGGACTGAGTGAGATTGCTAATCCTTTCTGCTTCACTGAGGAAAGCCAGCCCATCGATCACCATCGACAGTTATGCCAGTCAGCAAATGTCTTGGGAAACACTACTAGTTGCTGCACTGTTTGAGCTGAAATTTCTGTTCTGGCCTACTGGTTCAGAATTACTAATAAGTAAGAACGCTTCACTGCAATTGATAGACACTGCCTAGTTATTGTTACTGTAATATTACCTAAAAGAGCACAAAGATATAATGTTAATTCATTATTTCTTTGTTATCAACACACAAATAAAAATTAATGTTTCTAAATGTTGCTTTGCTCTTATTACCAAATTGTATTGAGGAAGAAATCCCCAATGCAGGTGACAGTTCTTGGTATGACAGGTACAGCAGTGAGACAGCTGGAGTTGAAAATATCCTTTAAAATTATCAGTATTGACTAGTTCTAGTTTGCAAAAAGTGGTAATTTCTTACCTCACGTTAGTTGTTTAAAAATACCCTCCCTGTAGCAATCTCTGTCCTTCGATTATCTTACTACACCAGGATTTTACTGTGTTTCTGGAAAACCTAAATTGTACTAAAAATTCAACTTTTGCATTATCTAATGATATTATGCATTATATGTAAATTATAATAATCTGAAAAAAATTATTTTATTTGTAGAACATGGATCCATCCATGATTTCTAGACAGTTTGTCTAACTCTTACATTATGGATTATGGCACCTGGCCATGTATTATTTCTCGATTTTCCTGTAGGAAAGATCCATAAATCCATGGTAGTCCCACCACATGGGGCTTCCAGCTCTGTTGAAAACACCAAGATCCAAGTTAACATTTAGGACAAGTCAGCAAAAATAAGATGTATAATAAGATGTATAAATAATAAGTATAAGGTTGGTGTGATGGTGATTTTAGAAAAACTATGTTATACTATTGAATAAACAGATTTAATTTTAACCAGCAAAAGGATTATATTAACTTATTAGCAAGAATTTATATGTGCATTGGTGACAAATTGGATCTCATCCACAGTTTTCAGTTCCAATCCCACCGCCTCCAAAGTCTTCAAACTATACAATCTGAGGGTGGGCTATATTTTCACAGGCTGTTGGTCTTTAAAGAAATTAAAGTATAAAAACATGTACAAGGCATTTCAATAACACTAGGAATGGTAGCATTTGTTTTTAGTGGATGCTGAGAAAATGTTTCATAATTTGTAGCCATAAAAGGAAGCATGACAAATATTCTTACTCATATGTACTGAACAAGTAATGGCCACTATGAATTTGGATAGAACACCAAAATCAGGAGAATAAGAGATACACTTATTCAGAAATTATTAATAAATTTAAGCAAATCTGCATACAGTGCAATAAAAATGGGATTTACATTCTCCAAACCCTGTTAAAAAATAATTCTCTCTGTACTTCTTCAATTTTGTAAGTCTTAGCTTCTCAGGCCTGCTGTTTTCTTTCTTCTGGTAGCAAATGCTGAATTTCCAGTGCTTAGAAAATTTAAAATTATGCCCATGAAAAGAACTTCAGAAAGATAAATAGGAGATAGTATTAAAGTTTCTATATTAATACATGTTCAAGAACACTTTGTATTATCAAATTCTGATGGCATATTTTTATTTTAATTTACACTGTGCTGATAATTAGGTAGGACATCTCTTCACTAGAATTAGAAACCACTAATGTGCACACAGAAGAAAAATATAGAATATGGAAATGACTGCTATTTAGAAATTATTCTAAAAACACATCGCAGAGCAAAGTAATTTACTTTCCAGATATTAAAATAGCATGTGTGTGTCTAATTTTATTATGTGAAGTGCAGATGTTAGAGAGATTTGTTTATTTGATTTTCTGTTTAAGGTCTGATGCATCCATTCCCTCAGAAAAAAATCTGAAACTTCATAGTGACATTAAACAATTCTTATACAGATTTGTATTAATATAATAGCTATTTCTTTATAAAATTGCTCATCGAGGATAACAGTTATTTAAATAAGATTTATAGCGTAAATAATTTATAGGCATGGTGAGTCTTTGAACTTACAAATTTACAGAGGTCATTTCTAGAAAATTATCAGTGATCTAGATATGCACAGTTCTCAAATCAACTAAACTTTGAGGCAATTGAGTAAAATTCCTTTCATCTAACAGCTGTACAGTGAGCTGCTATGGTTATCGAGACAGTGTGATTAAGGCAATGTTACAGCATATTTTAAAACCATACTGAGAGTAATTTAATGTGGTATAGCAGGCACTTCTATATTTTATAGTGACCTAGGGACTCTTAAATGCATAAGAAAAACATGCAGTAAAGTAGATATAAAAAAGTAAAATATTAGTTCCACAATGTATTTACCTGGCAAATTAAATTTCTTTATATCAGTATTACTTAATTTTGAGTGATTTTATGAAAATTGTAAGATAGAATTTAATGCAGATAATGATTTTCCTGCTATTTAAGAAATATATATATATATATATGCTATTTAAGAAATAGCTCTCTCAATTTGAATTTTGCATGTGTCCTTTTAATGGAATAGCTATCTGGTAAAATAATATCATTTGGCAATGTAAATTCTCTGAGCAAAACCTATTTTGAATATCTGTCTAGTTGCAGGAATATATTTATAAGTACGTATATAAATATACATATGACTACATATACTATTTCATTTATTGAGTTTACTACTATAAGCTATTAAGTGTTTTTTATATGAGACATGTTTAGTTTTCACAAATTCATAAATATGATAATATTTTACAAATAAAGAATCTGAGGCTTAGAGGAACCAATTGAATTTCTTCTCAAAATTATACACCTTATAAGTGAAAAAGGCAGAATTTGAATATAATTTTATCAGATTCAGAACTCGGCTACTATGGCATTCTTCTCTCTAGAGGTTATGAAATTAATTTCATATTATTTTATTTTATGATCTATCTACTAACCACAAAAGAAGAGCAGTTCTTCACTTAATTACATATTTGTTGCAATCATAAAGCATTAAGATTGACAGATACAGGTCTTAGACACTTCTCCCTTATACTTACAATTATGAACTAAAGCAACAATGTTATCAGATAAATGGCTTCTAATATAGCACTGTTGTTTGAGTTATATGTCAACCTTATTTTAATCAAAGTTTCAACCAAACTCTTTCTATTTTCATTATACATTTTCACAGTGTATTTCCTTTTCTTTGATAAATTTGAATTAAGTTTTATCACTGTAATCTAAACAATAAAAAATGAGATAGATCATCTTTTGCTACATAGGAATTCATCTATCTCTACATAGAAAGGGAGAAAAGAATTCAAAGCTAAATAATTTCACCATAAAGAAATAACTAAACTCATCTAGTAGAAACATAAATCTATGAAAAAAACTGAATTTTCAAAGTCACTTTCCCAGATCTGTAGTGTTTTCTAGCAGCTTTATTCAAATATAAAAATTAACCACCCTCTTTCAGCCTAAGATTCCAAGAATGTATGGTAAGCAATGAAACCATATTTTTAACTACTTGTTGTTGTTGTTGTTGTTGTTTTATAATGTTAGCTAATACTAGCCAATATTTTGAAAGAAATCCAAAGGAAAGGAATGATATTTTAAGTTATAGTGAATTTTGTTCACTCACTTGTTTTGGAGTTTGTACTCCAAGATCTCTTTATTTTGCTTTTTGTTTTTTAGGCAGATGATGGCTTGTGAGGGACTGATGGAAAATGTGAGAAGAAAAAAAACAGTACAAAAAAAAAAAGGAGAAATTTTGAATTAGGAGGCTCTTAGAGAAGAAGCATCTCTGATTCATAGGTGATGCTAAATGCTTTATGGTCACCCATAATTTAATTTTCTAAAAGTCCTATGCTTGTGGATTTTTCTGTGATAAATTTAATCACAGGTTATTTATATCTCAAACTGGAGATACCAGATGACATCTCTTTTTTTTTTGCCCAAGTCTTGATATTTGATAGCCTTTCCAAAAGATATATGTCTTTTATATCAGTATTTATGTTCCATAAAAAAAAACTTAGCAATTTGTGTGTTTTAACTACCTGGCTTGGCAAGGAACCCAAGCTGAAAGAATCTCTTCTTTTTTAGTAGAAACTTGATTGTTTTGTTAAGAAAAAACATTGATTTTTTTCTTTACTTAGATCAATAAAGCATAGTAAACAATTCTGAATTATTCATGTTAAATGCTATATATATATTTAAATGGAATTGTGTATTATGGCACAATTGCTCATAAAAACAAAACTAGAAGAATAAAATGCATTCCAGGTAGAGATTTTGGGATCAAGCTTGCTTTAAAATCATAATAATTTGCATATTTTCATCATTTTCTTTCTAAGGCTTTCAAAGGGCTTTATCGTGCTAAGGTTGAAGTAATTATGCTCCAATTTACATAATCTCAAATCAAATATAATTGTCTCTACATTAGAGATGGGGAGATTGCTTTGTTTTACAGTTCTTCATTGAGCAATTGTAGTTTTGTTTACAATCTCAATTTCCAGATAACTTTGAAAGCTGAATGATTGGATTGAAAAGTCTAATAACACTATACTTTTAACTTCATGGTAACTTTACCTAATTCAGTGAAAACTTTGTTCTTCTCTCTCCCAACACCTGTCATTAATCACTGTGAATTCAACCTCCACGAGGATTATGTGGGTTAACTATCTAACACTGTGGTCTCTCAGTCTGTCTCATCTTCCTTTGTCTTCTCTAACTCAGCTATCAACTGTCAGGCTACCCTCTAGATTTGTCATCTCCAGATTTCGGCCACCTTTGAAATTTTATTTCAAGAAGTTTGCTTCCCAACCGCAGAATTCTAGCATCTTTCTCACTTGCTCAAGAAAATCACTGTCACAATCATTCATTGGAACTGTCAGGCCATTATTCTCACAGTATTTTTATGATTATTCAGCTATCTTTTGACATCACTTTCTTCTTCGTGTAACCTAGATTCTATATATAACATTACCATTGTTCTTTCAAATATCCTCAACCACTATAAAGTATTATTATACTGTTGTTATTGCATTTGCTATTGTCGATCACTTCTCATAAGCTTCTCTACTACCTTAATCAAACCCACCATCCTATTATAATAGCTTTGTAAAGTGTTTCCCCCAATCTACTGTAATTCTCCAAAATCAATACGGCAACTAGGATGACTCTTTAAAAATATAAATTGCATCATTTATCTTTCATGCTTACAAAATTGCCAATGTTCCCTCATTTTACTATAAATAAAATACAAACTCATCTTCAACATCATCTAATGCTATCTATTCTCCATCTACACTGAATTTCTGTGTTAAATTTTTCACATCAACTAAAGGCTACCCCATTTTTTTGGACTGCTCTTCCCTCCGATCCCATGACTATCTCTTCTCAATTTTTAAATCTCTCATTCAATATTACTTCCATAGATAGGCCTTACCCAAACACCTTCCTAAAGTAGTTACATCCATATTATTCTCTAGCTCGATTCCCTGTTTGTTTTACATATGTGCGTGTGTGTGTGTGTGTGTGTGTGTATATATATAAATATGTTTTACATATAATATATATGTATATTAAATAGCACTGTCATTAAAGGAACTAAATCCAGAATTACATAAAAAATATGTAAGAATATTATGCTGTGTACTTATTAGCCTTAAAATGGTAAGCAACTTATGAAATGAAAATAATTATTGTAATTATTGTAATATTGTGATATCGCATCAATAATTTCTGAAGTCAATTTTTTTCCTAAGTATATGTTATCAAGTTTCCATGGAATAACTTTATATTTTAATGCTTAAATTGGTAGTTGTTTATTCATTTATCTGTCTACTATCAGAAAAATGGTGATCATGCTGCTCCAAGCACTTAAGCTTTCAAAAGAAATGAACTGAAAGGCAATATTCTTGAGTTTTGATGTTTGATAAAATCCAAGGGAAAATAAAATATTTAAATTATTTTTAAATATGCCAATAGAAATATTCTAGTGCCATATACTAGACTAAAACATATGATAAAGAAAAATAACAAAAAATATTGCTATTGAAAGTAGCCAAAGATGATTTAAGAGGATATTGAGAAATTAAGGTATGTGCTAGAATGAGAAAAAAGTGGTTTTGACTCCAGAGACTTTTGAATGTTATCCTGTGTTCCTTTAATAAGGGCCTTTTGTACTTTAAAGCAATGTCAGCAAACTCTTTCTGTTAAAGAAGTGGTCCAGAATATGCTACTCCAAAATATGCCACTTCGGCATAAGGACTTTTGTGAACCGAAGGCAATTGAAAAACAACAGATACGGACAGAGTTCTCTGCCCTCACTTTACCTGCTTAACAGCAGGGCATACATTTCTCTCTGAGGAAGGCATTATAACTGCCCACCCCTCACCAGGAAGAAAAGAGCGACTCTCATCACTGAAGACAGGAGTCACCAAGATAAGTTTGCAAAAACAGACCTTACTAAAATATACCTTGTCTTTCAATAGTTTCCCCATATATTTCCTAGTCATGTCCCCACATTTTATTGTCCCTTAAAGTTCAAACCCCTCTTCCTTTGTTTAAAAGGTATATATACAAGCCCCCAAGTCTAACTGCTTCAATGAGTTTTACTTCTTTTTTATGAACTCTTGTGCAAGTAAATATTAGTAAAACTTGTGTGTTTTTTCTTTTAATTATTGTTTTGTTAGTTTAATTTGCAGAGTATTTGGTGTTTAACTTAAGAGAGTAGAAGATAAAGTTTTCCTTCCTGACACTGTAAAGGGGCAGATAATAGTCGTTTCAGGTTTTTTGACCTAAAATACCTCTGTATCAACCACTCAACTTTTCCATTGTAGTGATCAATAGCAAAGTGGCTGTTTCTCTGTAAAGTATTCATTAAGAAAACAGGACAGTGGGGATAGGGGAAGTGACAGATGTGACCTTTGGGCAGTAGTTTGTAGACTTTGCTGAAGACATGCCCAAATAAAAGCTGAATAGGAAAAAAAATGTTAAAATTTGAGGAATTTATTTATTGAATAACATTTACAAATTTTTTGTTTTGATTTATGATCTTTAATTTGTGCTAGAGAGACCAATACCACCATAACAACTACATCCACAAAATAAAGACAGACATAAAAATGCACCATGACAAATGAATGTAATTCTTGATGTGATTGTAGAAATATAGCAAATCATATGGAAGCACTGAAAATGGAACACTTGAGAAAGTCACAGAAGTGTTTATAGTAGGAACACATAGTTGAAACAGTGAGAATTAATAAGAAAGTGTCCATTCAGCAGAAATAGGAAAGAATAATCTCAATAAAGAAAAAAGAATGAGAAATTTCAATATTTTCATGCAACTGTCATTGTCGTAAGTGCTATTGAGTTCTGAGTTATAAGTATGACTTCTGTTCCCATCCAGGTTCCGAAGCTGTTGCAAATTAGATGTAGAAATCAGGGAAATAAAGAAAAAAAAATCAGGCTTATTGCTGCTAAATGTTGGGTTAGGAGATGAAGTTTAGACCTGCAGGACATTGGGCATGAATTATATTTACTCTTCCCTAGTCAAAAGGAAAGTTTAAGGATAACAGTTTCCTGTAAAATTTGCATGTAGGAAGAAAGAAGACTGGAATAAATGCCAGTTTCAGGAATGCAAAGCTCTCAAAAAGAGAGAAAAGAAATACTTGATTATCCAATACTCCGTTTCTTCTCTCAAATTCACCAAACAGGCAAGTTTCTCTAACCTCCTGGAGAGAACTAAATAAAGGGTAGAGAGAAACAAGGAGGATTATACTTGAAGAGTGGGACACATTTTTCTCTCCTAACAGTCTCTCCATTTTTGTTCTCTTAGTGGCCTGGTTTTTGCTGTAAAATCTGCTGTCTCTGAGGTCTGGGTGCTCCTACAAGTAGAGATCAGCTTCATGCAGGCAGTTCTTCCCTTCCTGCAGCAACTCCTCTAAAACCTAATAGTGCATCTTCTTCATATATGCCTATAATATTTCTAATAAAGGGAATTTTATCTTTTGCTACTAGAAAACAAAATAATAATTTTATTTAATTCTGAAAGTACTCAGAAAATTCACTCTGTCTTATCTTTTATACAGCTGACTGATCAATAAACCTTTTCTCTCCTGCCTGGGTGAACAGAGGCTTCAAAACTTCCACTGACTTAATTCTGCATGTTGCCTAAAACTCTGCTGTGAGGGCATATCTCTATATTTATCCACTTATTAATTCATTTAACCAAAAACAGTTCTACGATTTTATAAAATAGAAGAGAAAGGTTAAAGAATTTTCCTAAGGGCACATCAATTATGACTAGATTACTCTAATTTTAAAATATCCTGGAAAAAACGACCTTTAATATAATTCATAGATTTCCTATAAAGCTTCCCTCTTAGAGTTTAATTTATTTAAAAACAAAAACAAAAATCTCCAAAAATTATCTGTCATTTTTTTCTGGTAGTCCTCCAAAGTAGGTTAAAATAAAATAAAATAAATCTCTGTTGAGATCAGCATTGAATGAACACTTGCTTGTTAATTTTTTTGTTTCATTACTGTGTCAAAAATAAAGGTTTAATAGGAAGCAGAGAAACTAATGGTGGCTATCATGATCCTCCTTCCAGAATATTTTTTATTTTTTTTACTGCAAATTATATGCATCTTAAATTGGAGAAAATATGCTAAAAGTCATTAGCTTTTTCTTAGATATATATTTATGTTTAAATAATAAACTGTTGGCATATTAAAAAAAAAAAAAAACCAGTCTACCGAGCAAAGTTAGAAAGTATGATAGACGTAGGTAGTTTTGAAAGAGTTTTTGTCCTATTTCTTCTTAAATGTTAGGGTTTATAAGATAAGACTTTTTTGGAAGATATAAAAACCACAGGAAGATTTGTGATCTTAGAAGAGATGCTCTCATCGATGTTTCAATCCCGTATTTATATTAGCTCATTAAATATTGTAAACTAATCGCTATAATTTTAAAATTTGCATTCTTTACATCTGCCAATTATGGATGTGAATATACATAAACATATATAAATGAATATAAATTTCAAAAGCAATTTAGTTATTAAAAGAAAAAACATGCTATATTAATTTTTCATTGTATAAAACGAAGTCGTTATTTTCAGAATTAAGTCTTTAACTTTGTCCTATTAAAAAGCTTTATATGTGTTTTATAGCCTTTTCTACTTGGTATTTTTCCTCAATGTGAAAGAAATCTTCAGAAAACTACCTATACAAGAAGGCAAATCTTCACTTACTCATTTAACAAACAGCCTGGAGAAGAGTCCCTGGATGTCAGTGGGGATCCTGGGATGGGGATGAGGAGCTGGGGATGGATTTTGAATCCCATCAAAAAGGTTCAGAACAGTTGGTGGAATGCACTACAGTTTGCAGTTTTCTATTTTAAACAAATATTTTATGGAGTTCATTTATATATGCCTGTGTTTATCTCCTCTCCATTATCTCAAACACTTGAATTTAATCTTTTATTTGTTGCTAAGTAACCCAAATCTTTTATCTTTAAAATGAATTGTTATTATCTCAGTAATCCATAACAAACATGCACAAAAAAGTAGCTTGTTTGATGAATGGTTCTCCTTTAATACATTATCATCCAATTTAAAGTAATAAACTAGAAATATTCAAAGGAATGATGCACTATGAGAAGGGTCCATATGTTCTTTTTCTCTTATTTTATACTGATTTAAAGAATAAAAAAATTGATTAATAAATTTTACAGGAAAATGTTGTTAGAACATACTTATAAACTGATCACTAATAGTGTAATAGTATACTTATTTATACAAGCAAAAATAGACACAATGAAACAAATTCCTAAGAAACATTGTAACAACTTAATAATTTCATAATATCTTCTAAATTAGTTTACTTTGTAATATTTTTCTGGTCCCATTATGGTGGAAAATGGTGGTGCAGACATTTTGAAACTGATGTTTTATTCCAGACATTGAAAAACATTCAATTTATATAGAAAGTCATGGAACAATACTAATAAAGAGAATATTTTATAAGCATACTATTTCCATAGTAAGTGATGTAATATAATTGAAGACATGCTCTGCATTGTTAAAGTATCAGGTGATTCACATTATGCAGCACTAATGACTCTAAGCATAAAATAAGTCATTCCTTATTCTGAGAAACTGACATTTGGTAAAAAATGCAAGACCATTTAGAAAAGTAGACTTTGAAAGAATAAAAATAAGTACTTGCTATTTTTATCATCTTAATAGTTTTAACGTTCATTAAGCTGATGCATATCCTATTCAGTTATATAAGATAAAATGGCTAGATTTTTATTTATTTATTTAAATATTTTACTTGTCAATTGTAGCTGATATACAATATATTAATTTCAGATGTAAAAATGACTAGATTTTTTAAAATCTTTACTAAATTAATACATTTTACTTAGGAGATTTAGGAGGCTTAAAAATATGTGTATATTAAAAAAAAGAATGCAAAAGGTTAAGCTGTTTGATGATTTTTATTGTAATTTTACTGTGAAGTAACCTATCATTTGCCTGATTTTTCTGCTTGAGAGAGAATCACAGACCCTGAATGACACAACCAAGGCAGTGCTGGATTAGTCTACTATGACAGAGCAGCCTACTCAGGTAGCGGGGCAATCTAATCTATTTGCTTAATTCTAATGGGTGTATGAATTAACTAGTCAGTTTAATCAAACTTTTCATTAGACTACAGCATATGTTACATTCATAAGGTAGAATATTCTTGATATTATATGAAAATGGAGGAACTAGGTTATGTGGAAGATGCCAATGGACTCCTTTTATCAGTAATATATACCCTCCAATGAAGAGGTTAGGTGGCTTCACCTACGCTTCTTCTAATTTTTTTTCTTTTTAATAAGAAAGAATGGGTTAGGAAAGTCCAAAAAAATTAAGTCCTTCTTAAATGTCTTTTTCAAGAAACCAGTTGGTTCTGTCTTTGTTCTCTATTTTCCCTATACAGCTTTGATTCAAACCTATATGCTGCAGAGAAAAGCTAAAAAAAAAAAAACTTTAGTATTTTGAAAGAACAAACCAAGACACAGCTATGAGGATTTAATGAAACCCATCTCCTTGCTAACAGGAAGTTTACAATTTAACAACTTATAATAGTGCTTGATAAGAGCAGAATAAGAAGCAGTAAGGTCCCATTCTTAAATCTACAGCTCCAATCCCAACTTTGCTTTTTTACCTCTTGACCTTTATCTGGTATATCCAGTTTTCACTGGCCATACTATCCTTGGTTCCTACAGGTTCACTGTCAAGACCAGAGGTGACAGCTTTCTATAAGCTTCTCCACTAGCTTTCTCTCAAGGTCCCACCCTGGCAGCAGGGCATGCCTGCCTACCCAGATTTCCTTGTTAGTTTTGACTTTTCCAACTACATGCAGGAAGTTGGTTAGTAACTTTACCCTTTTGAAACTTCCTTTCCTCAGCTCTTCCACCAAATGCGTAAGATGCTAATCCTCAAAAGAGTATTATTTCCCTGGTTAAACACTCTGTCATACAAACATATTTAGGAGGAAAAAATACTGCTTATAACTGGATGGATATAGTGGGTCCTAGAATAACACTGTTTGGCTCGATATTGTTTCATTATAAGGCTGATGAGATGCTGTAGGAATTAACTCTTGTTTATATCAACTATGCTGTGGTAAAATTGGTTTTGATATATGTCATTTTGCTTAAAGTTACAAAACCTATTGACAAGTTTAGTGAGGACTTACTGTATACTCATACCGCTCCTGCCAACCTTTCATATGAGCAAATCTGATTAGATGACAGTTACCAGATTTAGCAAATTAAAACATCCAATTAAATTTAGTGCTTAGATAAATAACAAATAATTTCTAGTAAAATACCCCCAGGCTTATTTGGGCTCTACTTATGCTACAAAAGTACTTGTTTATATGAAATTCAATTTAACTAGGCATTCTGTATTTTATGTGGTGACTTTGAAATGGAAAAAAAACTCTGAGCATATCCTGATCTAATGAAATCTAGACTATTCTCTGATACCCCATGAAATAAATGCTTCATGTGATGGACTGTGCCCTTTACTTCACCCTCAGACACTTTCCATATACATAAAGATGTCATTGCTTATTTATAAGAGTCAACTTTTCTTAAGCATACCACAGCGGTCAATTACTTCTGTCAAGATGACTCCTGAAAGTGTTAATTTGATAATCTATCTACTTGATTCATAAAACCTGTCTTACAGAGTTTCTTGAACGCCTTTAGTTTATATTAACTTTTTCTTTAATGGAGAAATTATTTAATAGAACTGATTCAACATTATAAAGAATGGTAAATCTCAAACTATGAGCAAGCGATTATTTCAGTCAACACTTTTTTTTTTTTTTAAATTATACACAATTGGAGAAATACAATAAAAATGTAGATCAGCAATTTAATAGTTAAAGGCAGAGCTGGTCACCTTATAGCTGGTGGCAGGGAGAAAGGCTAAGCCCATATATTTGCCTGGATTTTCTCTGAAGATAGGAGTGTTTTGTAAATATTCCATAGTTACATTGAATGTCACAACATGATTAATTCTTTACTAGTAGCATAGGTCACTGGTTCTTAAAGTGTGGTGTGTAGAACAGCATCATCATTATCACTTGGGACCTTATTAGAAACACAAATTCTGGGCCTCCATCCTAGACCATTTAATCAGGAATTCTAGGAGTGGAGCCCAGCAATCTCTTTTAACAAGCTCTCCAGATGACTTGATGCACAGAAAAGTTGAGAATCACCGCCATCTGTGAAGGACAGGCTTTTATTCATTTCCAGTCATAATCATTCAGATGAGTTCTCTTTCTATGAAGAAAGGAAAGTATTACCTGGTGAATGGAGGGAATTATAATTTTAACTGGATCTTTTACTGGTGTATTTTCATCAAATGATTTGGAGAAGAGAGTAACTTGAAGGTAAATTTATTCAATGTAGATAACTAACTGGGATAATTGCCTCACTCTGCATTATGTAGCCTGCACATAAATTGCCTTTAGCTATATTCATATGTCAATGGTGCATCAGCTGGGGGATAAGAGGTTAATGAATCTCAGAGAATTTTGAAACTTGTGTGGTTTTAGGACTAAATCATTATGGAGTCATATCACTAAGCAAGTATCTAGGCATCAATATATCCAAGAAAAAATATAAAAAAATACATTTTGGCTGATGGAGCAGGGCTTTTAGCATGGGCTAAATCAGTTTATACTGAAATAGCACTAGAACACATTTCTTAAAACTCTGCAGCTAAAATGCATGTATTTTAATGATTTTTACAAATTTACAAATTTCATGAGGTGCTAATACTTGGACAATTATTATTGCTTTGCAAATGCTCCACAAATATGTTATCTTAACATATAAATAAGAAATTCTATCTAGAAAGAGATAATGTGAAATTAAACTTGGGGATAAGATAGTAGTGTTGAAAATTGTTAATGTTTGCTGTTGATATTCCAAAGTAAGTATTTTCATTTAGGCAATTTTTAAGTTAACAATGTGTACCTAGTATATTTTAACACGTTATTAAAATTAGACTTGGAAACTCTTCTAGTTCTTGTCTATCTTTTAAAATTTATGGTTTCAAGCCATAATATGTATAGAGTTTTCTGATGAGAGTTCTTTCATTCATTTATCTTTGAGCATTTATTAAAAATAAATTACACATGATAGTAACTTTAATAAAACTATAGCTCTTTCTCTTCCAGTCTCAGGCATTTCAGGGGCCCTGGGCTTAAGTGCAGACATGGCCAAGTCCAAGAACTGACATCATGCACAACCAGTCCCGAAAATAGCACCAAAATGGCATCCAGAAACCCCAATCACAAAGATACGGTTCTCTTAAAGGGGTAGAACCCAAGTTCCTGAGAAACATGCGCTTTGTCAAGAAGCACAACAAGAAGGGAGTGAAGAAGATGCAAGCCAACAACGCCAAAGCCGTGAGTGCACATGCTAGGCTATCAAGGCCCTCCTAAAGCCCAAGGAGGCCAAGCCCAAGATCCCAAAGGGCGGCAACTGCAAACTCAATCGACTCGCTCACGTTTCTCACTCTCAGCTTGGGAAAAGTGCTCATGCCCATATTGCCGGAGGTCTCAGGTTCTGCTGACCAAACTCCAAGGCCACGGCTCAAAGTGAGGCCCAGGCTGCGGCTGCAGCTCCGCCTCGGCCTCCAGCTCAGGCTCTGGCTGCGGCTCCCAAAGGTGCCCAGGCCCTCATAAAGCCTCCAGAGTAGAAGTCTGTCTGCTGACGAGAGCATGGAAGGACTGGCGTGACCCCTAGGCTGCTGTCTGCGTTGGGCTAGTGGTGTCCTCTTGTGCTATTTGTACAAATAAACCTGAGGCAGACTCTGTCAGTCAAAAAAAAAACAAAAAAACCTATAAACATATCATAGCCTATGATATGAAAATATGTATGAATATATTTAAAATTAAAAAAAATAATTAACTCTAAGGGGATGTATTTAAAAATACATTTAATTAAATACTACACACATTTTCTACCTAACTGCTAAATCAGTTCCATATAAATGAAAAAGTATCACATTATTGGAGGCGGGGCAAAATGTGTTTATTTATACGGATTTTGCTTTGCATGTCATTGTCAGTCATAAATTATGGAAGTACCACTTTCTACGTAGCAAGTTCTGCCTTTCTAAGATAGTATACGATTTTCATAAAAACTCTTTTGACTAGTAAATGAAGGTTGTTTATAGAAATATGAGACATTTTCTATTCTGAATACACACAGAATTATAAAATGTAAAAGAAATTTGTACATATGTGAAATAAAAACAAGATAAATACCTACTCAAACTCTCTATATATAATATATGTAAATCAGAAGCTGACTTAGAGGTCTGTTTTCCATTTTTTCCTAAATAAACAGAAACTTGATTTTAAAGGAGCTCAATCATCTTAAGCCAGAATAAAGTGGGAAAGTGGATTTGAGGTCTACACATTCATTTACACTTCTGAAAGGCCACATACTTGGGAAAAATAAGGACTAGAAGAGATCCACAGAAAGGGTCAGGAGAACTAGAAGGAAACCTAAAGAGGCTGCCTGGCTTCTGGGTAAGAGTCAGGTTTCTCCTGTCCATTGAAATTCATAGATCTTGCAAGTATTTAGACTTTGAACTTCCAGTATGTTGGGAAACTCCAAACTGAGAATGAATTTAAAGGATTTCTTAACTGAAAGTGAGTGGAATTCTAGAGTATATAGCAAAAACAAACAAAAATTCTCTGTGAAGAAACAGTCTCAAGACTGGCCTCCCAGATTTCCCACAGATTGAAATCAGCCTACCTGATTACATAATCAAAATTTCAAACATGGGAGGAAAAGCTAAAAATGGAGGAGTCAGCAGAGACAATAAACAGCAGAAGTGAGTCCCCATTTCTTCAAAAAATTATAATTTTAAGATAAAATGAAATAACTTATTTAAAAGAGCAAAAAGTTAACAAGAATTTTGAGAAGGGTATACAATACTGTCAAAAAAATCATGCTTCAAAAGAGGATAGAACTTTAAGAATTTACTAATAGTGTAATTGAAATTCATATCAATTTTACATAAAATATAGATAACGAAAGTTAATTTGCATACAAATAAATAATTTATACAACCAGAAACAGAACTAGTCAACTGGAAGAAATATATAAAGTTGAGCGCAGAAAGCCAGTTAGATTTATCACAAAAAAGACGAGTCGGAAAAAGAAGTTAAGAGATATTAGGGACAGGATGACATAAATATTTGTTCAGTTGACGTTCCAGAAGATAATACTAGAGCAAACATGGCGTGTGGCAGTATTCAAAGAATTTGGGGCGATGATTTTCTAAAAGTGACAAAATACATTATCAAGTGAAGAAATAACTGTAATTCCCAAACGGGTCATAGAAAAATGTATTCCTTTCTTTAGCCCTCCTTCCCTCCCTCCCTTTCTTCCTCTCTCTCTTTTTTTTTTTAACAACGCTTGAGAAAGTGTAAAAAACATTCATAGCTCATGCATGAGTCATATAAAATCAGGCCATGGGCCAGATTTGGTTTGTGGTATAATCTGTTGACTCCTGAGCAGCGTATATGGTCCACAAACCAGAAGATCCAGATATCTCAGCATTTAAGTCACTTTAACTCTCTCTACTATCCCAGTCATCCCATCCAGCCCACTACTTTGTGAGTGAGTAGAAATGGTTTCTGTTACAATGTTTTGGAGGTTATTTGTTACCCAATGTTAAGTAACTGATATACAACTAAAGTTAATGGTGTGCATATGTTATGATGCAGAAATTCTATTACCACAAGTATAATGAAATGCACTCAACAGAGCCAATGGAGCTGTGTTCAAGAATATTCACAGAAGTATTATTTTAAGCACCAAAAGATCAAAACATTTAAGTATATTAACCAAAGATTGAATACATTTATTTTATTGTATTTACATAATATAATTCTATTCAGCATTAAATATGCATTATTTTAGGAGTGTTTTCAGTATAGCTAAAATATCAAAACTGTAATTATAGGTAAGAGAATTAATAAGAATACATACAGTGTAACAATTTATTTAAAGTATAAAATACATAGATAGACACTGCTGTTTAGAAATAGAGTTTAAAATAAGCTATTAAAATAGTCTTTGAAAATGGAGAAGAATAACTTCAGGATAGTGGTTTCCTCTAAACAGAGAACATGAAATGCTACCAGGAAGGGTACACGGGGACTTCAACCTTCAGTTTAAAGTTTTATTTTTAAGCTAAGTGGTATGTAAAGACTTTCCCCTATATCATTCTTTAATAATATATAATATGTTATGTGTTATATATTATTCTTTATACCATTTTTATGTCTGAAGTCTTTCAATACTTTTAATGAATTAAATATTACATTATTTATTTATAGCCTTTCTGCATCTTCAATAATACATACTTTTTATTTTTATATTTGCCCTTTGCTAGATATTTTGGGAGAACTAAGAACAAAGGAAAAAAGACAATACTCAAGGCACTCATAAATGTGTGAAAAAGTAAATAAAAAACCTTAGCCAATTTCCATGCAACAAAGATTGTCTTTAAGTAGTGTATAAATTAATCACCAATCAATTTGATCTATTTTCCATAGTACAGCATTTCTTAAATTGAGATACATGAAGTACAGTTCAGGAAGTTGTTAAGAAGTCTTAGAGGGTGGAGGAAAGCTTCCATCATCAAAGATACCTGAATTAAATCAAAGCAATTGGGTTTATAACTTTAAGAAATTTAAGAACTTTTATTAATTAATCAGCCTTTTCAACCTCTAAAAGAGAGAATACACAGTTATTTCCAAACTTGATTAAAAATAAAATCGGTTAAAAAAAATCATCTCTAAGTTCAGAATATGGTGTGGAGGAAACTTTTGGAAATTATGCTTTTCCAGAAGAGGAATGGTCACTTTTTGAATGAATGCTCTTGCAAGCTTTATGGGGAATTAGGATTTAAGGTGGATTTTGAGAAAATGTTAAGATACTGCTTATATGTAATGAAGTAGGGGATATTAGGGAGCTAAGTTTAATAAACTTCATTACTATTATTGATAGACTAATCAAATATTTTATGAATGAGAATCAAAATCATGCAAAATTTTAAAAGAAATTTAATTAAAATGTAGAATTTTTCTTTGAAATACAGCAGAAATAAAAAATCTCATATTTCTTAGCAAATTATTATATATGTGTGTGTGTGTGTGTGTGTGTGTGTGTGTGTGAGTATGTGGACCAGGCATCTTTTGAGGTAAATCATGATTATTAGAGGAGTCTGAATTTGGAAAATGATTATAGAGGAAAACATAAATATTCAGAAAATATTCAAGCCTACTTTTCATGTAGGAATATGAGGATATATGCGGGCTGCAAATAGCACCAAAGATGGCATCTCTTCAGCTGCTCCTACTTCACGTCCAATGACCAAAAATGTAAAAGTTGCAACAAAAAATATAAACCACTCTCATATTCCCCTCACCCAGAAGACCACTTTTAGCATTATACTACATCCACCTATCCCATATCTAAAACTATTTAAAATTTTGTTTATTTTCTCAATCATGTATATTTTTTTTCATTCTGGCCATCATTCTGTCTTAGATGTGTGGATATACATAAAGGGAAAATGTTTTGAGAGCTCTGCCGTCTGTAATATATGACCAAATGGATCAGCGTAGCCTTCTTTATTATGGTTTCACGAGTTTTTCCAATTTTGCAGTGTTTGCTAAGTGGCTTTGGGCAAGTCTAAGCTAATTAATTTGCCCAAGAAGAGTGCTGTGAGTGGTTCTATAACCATGCTGCCACCACCTGGGTAAACGTAACCTCACTGTTCTGTCACTGGGGTGACTATTGTTTTACAAATTCTGATTCATGTTCTGCAATGACCTTTGCGGCGTTTCCCTAGGCTACCATGCTACATCAGCCAAGTCAGATTTCTTCTGGACCAACAATTGTGCAACATTTTCAACCAGCAATTTACCCGCAGGTCATCATGTCTTTGCCCCACACTGAGCTTTAAGAGATTGGATTTTTCTGTGCAGAAGATAGAGAAAAGCAGAGAGCAAAATAAATGACATCCAAATTAAAATTTATTAACCTTGCAAAATCACTTAGTATCATTGATAGATAAAAATGCTGGCAACTATTAAGTCTTAATTATTCATCAAGATAATAAGATTTATTTCTTCATAAATCTGTGGTACTTACAACTTTAGAGTCAGTGTCCTAGATAGTGATAATTAAAATACTATTAGAAATTCTTTGAGGAGTAAACAGAGCATTGGACCTTGTTACTTGTTTTTTTATATTAGCTATTTGAAAATTATTCAAATTACTATGGTACCCTCAAATTATTTCATGGCCTTGATCTGGCTCTTTAGCATATTTTTATGTCTATAGGCAAAACATTTATATGAGAAGAAATGAGGGAAATCGACAGATTGTTCTGCAGTATTACAGACTGATTATCTTGAAAAGACTATAATTATTGCTGAAGACTATTATTCCAATAAAATAGGTGTGATTATTCTGAAAGGCAGAAGCTTGTTGAATTGCTGGTTTCTCTTTCTTCCTTCAGTCATAGGCAGAATCCTGTGTTTTTCCTAAGCTTGCTTAATAGTCCCTTCTACTCTTTTGTTCTCACCCTAACTCTCTTCTGATCCTTTGGTTCTTCCAGTGAGACCCTTTAAAGAAGCATGTACTCTCTCCAATAGTCTGTCTTTTCTTTTACACAGTTTTAGCCAACATTTGTGATCAAAGATATGTGTCCATCTTCTTCTAGATGCTAAACAATATTTATTGTAATGTGTAATTTCTTTTTGGCTGGCTAGTTAGTGGTCACTGTGGGGAGAAGGAAAAGCTCACACTAACTTTAAGTGTCCTGCTAAATGCCTGAAGTAGGGATTGGTGAAAATGCCTGAATTTTAACATTGTAATTAGCTTTCTTATAAATTATCAAATGCTTCAAACTCTTAAAAAAGTGTGTGGGGGGC
Organism: Pteropus medius; assembly: GCF_902729225.1. Taxonomy (NCBI): domain Eukaryota; kingdom Metazoa; phylum Chordata; class Mammalia; order Chiroptera; family Pteropodidae; genus Pteropus; species Pteropus medius. Next base: position 25,254,596 of record NW_024355205.1, on the reverse strand, counting down.
AGATAAAAAGCAAAATAGGTGAATGACATATCTGTAAGCAAACATTGACATTCTTTTACTTCTTACTACAATAATTATTTTGCTTATTGTAGTGCATGGATTGTCACATTGCTGCAGATAGATCTAGCTATAGGTCAGTGAGAGATGATAATATGATAAAGGAATTGTAAATGAATATGATCTAAAAAGAAGCTATAGTGTTTTCATTGTGTCTACTTGATAAGAATTCAATAAGAAGATAAAGCGCAAAATATATCACAGGAGTGTTAGTTCACAAACTCAGGAATTTCCTGGGTAAAATCTAAAACTTGGCCTAAACATAAAGGACAAAAGAGAGGCAGTCACTCTAGATTGGTAGGTGGCAGGTTTAATAAGTAAGAACACTTACATGGGAGGCTGGTCAGTGGTGTCTGCAAGATGAGTTGATCACCACATCCGTCCGCCAGAATCTTAAAAGTTTATATAGAAGCCTTAACAGTCACATACACAGTCCAGATGGTGTCAACAACACCTTACTCTCTCATGGCTATGCCCTTGAACAATGAGAAGAGCATATATTCCAAGGACAGGGGAGAGGGTGAGGCTCCTCCGACTGCTTGGGTCCAGCTAGCAGTCACATCCTCTCGATGACCTCCTCCAACAAGAGAAAAACAAATTCAAAATAGATTCAGAGAATCCGTTATACCCATATGACATACACATGTATCTCTCTAGATAGAAAAGTGATTATCTTGATTCATGATATAGTTTCATAGAGAAAGGACATGTTAAGATTTTTATTTATTTAGCTGTTGATTATTATTAAGAAGAGAAGGAATAGCAGAGAAACAATAATTGTAATGACAATAGTAGCAACTAGTTATAGAAGTGCCAGTTATTGTTTTAGGTAGTTTTCCTACATATTTCATGTAACTCTTATAGAAAAGTTATTAGTTTTGTTTCCTATGAAGCAGCAAAGGCTTCCAGAGAAGGATTTATTAGTTTAATTTCAAATGCATGAGAAAGCTAAAATTTAAATATAGGGCTTCTGAATCTAAAGCTGTTGTTTGATTTATTGCATCCTTGAGTGTCTCTTATTTTCCAGGAACTTTCTTGTGTCTAGGAAATAAAGCTCTATGCTAGAATTCAGAGTAGAAGACATCATAGAGATAGAAAATTATCAACTAGATTTTGAAGAATGACCTGGAATTTTACTGGTAAACATGGTCATCAAATGTGGATAGGCATGGGAACAAGGGAGAGTATATATTTCAAGAGAATCAATAACTTTTACAAAGGTTCTGATTTATTAAGGGAGTACAATGAGACATTTTGTATGACTGGATCATAGAGTACACACCAAGGATTTCAGGAGCTGAATTTGGGGATTGCATCAAATAGGCTGAGATGTATTTCAGAGGTCAAAAAGATAATTAAAAAGCCAAAGATATAAGAGCTTCAAAGAGTAAATGATTGCAAATAGTCTCCAACGCTGCAAGGGGACTGAGGTGGATGAGAAATTGAAGAGGATGTTATACTCAGTAAATAGAAGGTTATCAATTATCTTCGAAATGTAACTTTGTTGTAGTATGTATAGAGGAGTGACTATGTAGTAAAAAAGAGAGGACGGCAGAGATAGAAGTCTCCAAAATACTAAAGGATTTAAAATAATTGCTTCTTTTGCAGTGGTTTTAAATAATTTGTTCTGTGACCTTTATGACATTTCAAAGATAAGAGTTATCAGTAAGTTAAAATTTCTTAGATAAATTTTCCTATATAGAAATGTCAAACTATCAGACCTTTTAATATTTGATGAAACGTTCACTACTTCTTTCAGATTGGTTGTGTTCTTTTCATTCTAACAGATTATACATTCACATTACTTTGAACTAAAATGTGAACTTGTGACAGCCGTATTTTTTCCAACCATATCAGTTTCTCCCAACATATGCAGATAATTTGGGAACAATGACTCCTCGAAAATGAAAGTTATAGGAAAAAAATTGGGACTCAGAAATCATTGTACTGAAGCTGAGGCCAAAGGATGGATTGGATCACTAAGTTTCATAGAATCTGAGTGTTAGAAGATGATTATCCAAGATTTTAATCTCCTCTACCTCTCCTACCAAGTGGTCATCTAGCTTCTACTTGAATTTCTCTGAGAGCATTGGTTTGAAATTTAAGTGAGCTACTATATTTGTTAATAATTACCTCAATAGAGATTCTGTATCAAGTAAGAGAGGATTTGACTATGGGTAGGCTAATTTTTCACAGATTAGTTGCTACATGGGGTGCATTTCTACAGTAGACTCTCTTCCTAAGTGAGAAAAGATAGCCACAATGTGCATAAGCACCCTGGTGTTTCCTTTAGGTTATAAGTATTTGCACATGGGAATTCTTCAGTCTGATGAAGAAGCTAATGAATATAGGCACTGTTAGAATATAATCAGAATTGGGTGAGGTAGATCGGATAAAATGGGTCAAATATGGGGTGACAGAAAGAAATCTAACTAGGAGCGGTAAACACACAATGCAATTTTTATGATTTATTGTTGAATTATATACTTGAAAACTTATTGGATTTTGTTAATTGATGTCATCATAATGAAAATAAATAAATTCAGAGTTAAAACATGTATGTGTATAGGTATATGTGTGTGTGTGTGTGTGTGTGTGTAAGTATAAAGAGATTAGCATTTTAGAGGAGGCATGAACAAAGCCTCTTGGTTGCCATTAATATTTTATTAATAATTTTGGAAATAGTTCCACATGCATGCTTATTTTGTGATAAATCATCACTTGTATATCACATGTACACTTAAATTTCTGAGCTTTTCTGCATATAATCTATTTTAGTTTTAGAAAAGGAGACATAATTGAAAGATAGACCACATCTTTCTTCTATTTCTTACCCTTTCCTGTTGCTGGAGTGTGAATGTGATGGCTGGAGATAGAGCAGCCATCTTGGACCATGTTGTGAACTACTAAGTTTCAAACAAGAGCAGATGAAATATGTGGAGATGAGTAAACAACCTAACACAGATTTCTATTCTATGTAAGAGAAAAACTTTTGTTAAAAATAAAAATATATCTACCTATCAACAGAACAGTTTTATAATCTAAAGCTAATTGACATTATTTTGTAAATGATTCATGTCCTAGTATGATTTTTATCTTAAAGTAACTGATGTTGTTTCAAGTCCAGAGATTTGAAGATAAGGCCTAAGTCCTATATTGTCCAGAATGATATTTTATTTCACATAGAAAAATATATTAATTCCATTTTTCTAAAATTGCACATCGGTAAGATCTCTAAATCCAGACACTTCAAATTAAGATTTGCATTCAGTTAAGTCATGAAGTGTTTAGAAAGTGTAATAGTGAAAGATGCCAATCTTACTACCCTCTGTTCTTTCCCAGACCTAAATATTCTGATTAGGGGACACATAGAGTTAAGTGGATTAAAATAATGATATTAAAATTTTATTTAAATGCCTAAAATAGATATTTTATAAAAATTTAAATCTTGGGATTTAATTAAAATTTAATTAAAATTAAATCTTGGGTTCAATAGCCTCTACTAGATACAGTGCCTATTATGGATTGAATGTATCCCCTCAAAATTTGTAAGTTGAAGCTTGTATAGGAAAAACTCCTCCTCCTATGTGTTTCTTTTTATTACTCACACAGAATACTTCACTTCACTTCTAGTCACAAATATTGTGGGTTTTTCTTATACCAAGCAATTCTCTGTGACATCACCTGGGTATTCTATAATTTAACTCTATTTTGACACTATATCTGAAGATAGTATCAGATGCCACTGGTTAAGGGCTCAGTCCTACAAGACAGCTACCCCACCACTCAGATGCCATTTGCAAATCTAGGTTCCCAGAACCCTTTCATCATGTTTGATTTATTTACTAAAGAGGCTCACAGAACTCAAAAAAAGTTTACTTGCTATTTACCAGCTTCTTATAAAAGGATATGATAAAAGATAAAAATAAGCATCCAGCTGGAAGAGATGCCTAGGACAACATATATGGGATGAGAGAGAACATCCATGCTCTCCAAATGTGCCTGTCTCCCAGCATCTCCACGTGTTAACCAACCCAGAAGCTTTCCAAATCCTATACTTCGGAAATCTTTATGAAGCCTTCATCACATAGGAATGATGAATCATTAACTTCATTTCCCGCCCTTTTTCCCTCTCTGGGGAATGAGGGGTTGGGGGGGCGGGGTTGCTGAATATTGCAAGCTTCTAATCACCACTTGGTCTTTCTGGTGATCAGTTCTCATCCAGGAGCCTACGAAGAGTCACCTCATTAGAACAGAAGACACTTCTGTCACCCAGAAAATTCCAAAAGATTTAGGAACTCTGTGTCAGGAATTGGGGACAAAGACCAAATATTAAAATGAAAGATACTCCTAGTGCTCTTATCATTTAAGAAATTACGAGGGTTTTAGGAACTCTGCACCAGGAACTGAAGCAGAGACCAATACATATGTATTTTCTATGATCGCACAAGGTCTTAACCAGTCCTCTAGTATGATGATATTTGGAGGTGGAGCTTTTATGAGGTAATTAGATGAGGTCATAAGGGTGGAGACCTCATGATGGGATTAGTTTCCTTATAAGAAACACTGGATTAATCTCTCTCTCTCTCTGTCTCTTTCTCATCCCGCTTCCCTCCCTAAATGTACACAAAGATCACAGTTTATAAAGAGCACACAGAGAGATTGATATGGCCTTCAAGCCAATAGAAGAGGCCTCAAAATAAAAGCTACTTTATCAGCACTTTGATCTTGTATTTTTCAGCCTCCAGAACTGTGAAAAATAAATTTCTGTTGCTTAAGGCACCCATTCTGTGGTATTTTGTTACGGCAGCTTGAGCACGGTTTGCTGCATCTTTATAAGTGATATTGAATAAACTTATTACTGACTAGAACAGAAATATTTCTTCAAATTATAGTATTAATTCACTCTTTTCTATATGATGTGACTAAAGAGAGAAATTTTTTTTAATTAAGTTTATTGGGGTAACATTGGTTAATACAATTATATAATTTTCAGGTGTACATTATAATTTGATATCTATATAATCTATTGTGTGATTAACACCCAAAGTCCAGTTTCCTTCAGCTGCCACATATTTGATCCTCTTTACTTACTTCACTCTCCCCCTACCCCTCTATATTTGACCCCTTTTACTTGTCTACCACTCCTCTTCTCCCCCACCCCCTACCCTCTGGATACCACTCGTCCATTGTCCATGTCCCTGACTCTCTGTTTGTCCTGTTCATTTGTTGCTTTTAGGTTTATATCCCACATGTAAGTGATATAGTGTGATTTTCTACTTTTTCAGTCTGGCTTATTTCGCTTAGCATGATTATCTCAAGGTCTATCCAGGTTGTTGCAAATGACAATATTTCATCTCTTCTTATGGCTGAGGAATATTCTATTGTATATATGTACCGCAGCTTCTTTAGCCAATCATCTATTGTAGGCCACTGTGAATAATGCTGCTATGAACATTGGTGTGCAAATATCTTTTTGGATAAGGGTTTTCACGTCTTTAGGATAAATACCCAGTAGTGGGATCCAGTAAAGAGAGAAATCTTATAACATTTGAGAATGAAAGAAAAACCATTAGATACCTTCTTATAAATGTAAACTGCTATCAATTCTTACCTCACTAATTATCATGTGTGGCCCATGTGCTGGTTGAAGTTTCTGTGGCCAGTGATGGCTGTTTCTCTGTTCTTTAAGGTGGGGAAACATTGCTAGAATGTACATTTCCCACTTGGGTTTAGCTGACATTCCTGGGAGCTTGCATTGCATTATAAGTTTCTGAGATTATTATGACCCTAATTTTGAACATCTTAAGAGTTTTCTCTCTTGTTCTGTTCCATTTGTGACTAGGTATTGTTTTTATCTCCATAATTATAACAACGGGAAAGAATCACAGATGGTAGGGATATCTTCCTTGTGAGATAATATTCATTTCTCATTGAACCACTATTTTTAGTTAATGATTCTTTACATCTCAAATCTTTTGACTTTTCCCTCCATCAGGACAGAAAGAAAGAAAGAAAGAAAGACAGAAAGAAAGACAGAAAGGCATCAGGACAGAAAGAAGAAAGAAAGAAAGAAAGAAAGAAAGAAAGAAAGGAAAGAAAGAAAGAGTTGTTAAAAGAAAGAAAGAAAGAAAGAAAGAAAAGAAAGCATCAGGACAGAAAGAAGAAAAAGAAAAGAAAAGAAAAGAAAGAAAGTTGTTGTTGTTAAGAAAAATAGGTTGTTGTTGTTGTTGTTGTTGTTGTTGTTGTTGTTGAAAGAAACAAGCATCAGGACAGAAAGCAGTTGTTGTTGAAAGAAAAGAAAGTTGTTGTTGTTGTTGTTGTTGTTGTTGTTGTTGTTGTTGTTGTTGTTGTTGTTGTTAGAGCTAATCAGACAGAGAGCAGTTGTTGTTGTTGTTGTTGTTGTTGTTGTTAAAGAAAGAAAAGAAAGAAAAGAAAGAAAGTAAGAAAGAAAGAAAGAAAGAAGAAAAAGAAAGAAAAGAAAGAAAGAAAGAAAGAAAGAAAGAAAAGAAAGAAAGCAAAAGAAAGAAAAGAAAGAAAGAAAAGAAAGAAAGAAAGAAAGAAAGAAAGAAAGAAAGAAAGAAAGAAAGAAAGAAAGATAAAGGAACTATTTAGCTACTGCTTCTTTTTTTCCTGTTGTTATAATACCCTGTAAAAAACAAAAAACAAAAAGGAACAATAATGAAAAAACTTCTTAGCTTAGGTTTCTTCCTTTAATTCTTCTATTATAATTCTTTCTTTTAAGAAATAATTAAGTAGCTTTTAATATTTCATGGAACACTCTATTTATGCACCGTACTTCCTATAGCTTTCTGAAAATGGTTTCCCTTTGCAAAGTGCTCATATAGTGGCTACAGTTTATGTCACTTGTTTTACTTCTTTGACTGTGTTTTGAACAAAAAAGCAACAGGGCCTAACAATAAAAAATGTTATCCTTATGATAACGTTTAAGATAAAACAATGCCTTTAGTTTCATTATGAAAAAAAAAAAACCTCATTAAATATCTTAATTTTTTAGAATAAAGTGTATTAATTTTCTATTGCTACATAGCAAGTTAACACAAATTTAGCTGCCTCAAATGACACAAATTTATTATCTCATAGTTTCTGTGATTCAGAAGCTCAGGAATGGGTTATCTGTATTCTCTGCTCAAGATCGCTCGTGGTTTGAAAAAAATAAAAAATAAATAAAAAAAATAAACTACTAAAAAAAAAAAAAAGATCTCTTGTGGTCTGGAGGAAAGCACATACCCATGTTGTGAACTGCTTGTGGGGGTCACTTGTGATCTGGCTCCTCCACTTATTCACAAGTTCCATCCACACTCACGGTAGGAAATTATACAAAGAATGTAGACCAGGGAGCAGAAACCTTGGCTGCCATCCTAGAATTCTGCCTGCCATGTAAGTTTTCTTTATGTTCTTCATGATGAATGCCATGATCAACTGAAAATATCCCAGTGGAGAGGTGAGGGCTGATGTCTTCTGAAATAGTTCATTAATCAAATTCAAAAAATTTAAAAAATAAAGATCCTGCTCATAAAAATGACAATAATGATGATAAAAATATCTGTAACCTTTTAGTTGATACTTTTTACATAGTAATTTATTTATTTATTTTAAAAACATCATGATTAAAATTATGTTATTAATTAAATAAGGCCACTGATAACAAAAGTGTTAAGAATTTCCATTATTATCACCCACACTTTTTACTAACCAACCAATATTTGCAAAGAAAAAAATTTTTATATAGAGGAGGTACTCTGTTACCCACTGCTCTATAGTTAATAATAATTAGATATGTTTTATTTATTTTACCTATTTTTTTAGTTTTTTCATTATTAAATTTATTGGGGTGACACTGTTTAATAAAATTATGTAGATTTCAAATGTACAATTCAATAACATATCATATGTGTATGTTTTAAATAATATAAAGTTCTTGAACTCTATAGGAAATAGAAATTTAATGTTTTGTTAATACTTGTGAATGGATGGATTAAAAATATGGAGAACAGATTTGAGGTGACTCAATAAACCTAAATATTCCTCAGATTCAGTAAATCATCTGGATAGATTTCCAAATTCATATTTCAGACCTCGACTCCTCTAAGATGCCAATTAATTAGATGTGGGACAGGACCTAGTAATTTTAATAAGCAATTAGCAGAAAACGGTAATTTTAATAAGTTCCCAAAAGTATTCTCATATGTTTTAACAATATCTGTTTTGTTTTAAAAGAAATAATCTTACCAGAGTTTGGAAAACATTATTCTCGAATCACAAACCCTGAACTATTTTCTAATTAAGATTTTAATTTAGTGAATAACTTGGAAATGTAATTTATTCCTGAAAGCAAATAAAACACAAAAAAACAAAAAAACAAACTTTTATTATTTCACTTTTTTAAAAATATAAAATTAGATTTTTAAAAAACAATATTGTATTAAGTGACACCTGAAAAATTATTTATTTTATTAATACTCAGACATGTACTTGTTAGCATTTTTTATATTTCTGAAACAAGGTTGTATATTAGTTAGGGTTCAGTCAGGAAAAATGGTCAGTCTAAGTATTATGGAAATAAGGTAGATTTTTAGAAATGTCATCCTTCCATGAATGCAGGAGAAATTGAGGAAAAGTTCACCAAGAAAATGAGAAAAATATAACAACTGACTATTAATTCAGTCCTTTTCATCTCTCTTATTCTTGTTTTATTTTTAATGACCAATAGCTCTAGAGATCATCTGGAGCAGCAGGAGTTGAAATCATTGCTGATGTTTTGTGGTCTTTTACATGTATGTCATCTATAAGAACAATGAATGTTATTTGCCTTCAATTATATATCTATAACTTTCATTATTATAATTTTAAAATTGTAAATCTAAAAGCTAGGTGAAGTAATTTTCCTTTGCTACTCAATAGCTTATAATTCTTTGCAACTGAAGTGTCCATATTAAAAGAAAATTGAATTCTGACAGTTCTACAGTGATATTTATTTTCACAACTTATATGATAAAAATAATTAAAACAGATGGTTATACTACCACCTCAAATTTACATACTATGACCTCATTTTAAAAATATTTCTTAATATTTAGTGAACAAAAAAGAAACAAATATTTAGGACAAAACTTTACAACTTAATGCTTAAATAGCCTGTATTCTTAATTTTATTTTTTAAAATAAAATGTTTGTCTTTCTAAAAAAATTTCTCAGAAGGAGCTTACTTAAAATTTTTATTTTTTTTGATCTAGTCAGTTGACAGAAAGTTGAAATAGACAAATGTTCAGCAACTTTCAATTTCTCACATACAACGAAGATGAGAAAGCATAAAGGTAATGTGTTTTACATTGATCATTCAGATAGCAACAAAGTTGATTTTTAACTTTGAATAAAAATAATTTCCTGGTGTTACTATTTTGTTTTCCTCAAGGAAGAGATAATATGCAAAGAGAAGAAGAAATGAACTACATTTCAGGAAAAAGTCTGCTGCTTGAATCATATTAGGTAACCATCACCTTTCTTTGTTAAATCTTAAGATGTGGTTGTCACAAAAATCTCATGAGCCTTCGACAACATCTCATCAGAGTTAGATTCTAGAAGGGCCAATGTTAAAAAAACAGGGTTTTCAAACATGGCCCTATCATTGTTCACTCTCTCTGCAGTGTTCTATAGTATTGTCAGAACAATATCATCCAAAAATAGAATGATACATAAGTAACTTTGGAAAATAATTATTCTTTTCAATTTCAGTGATTTTTTAAAATTTCTAATATATTACGTTTGAATATAATCTTGTTTAACTTTAGGCTAGCTTGAGAAACAAATGAAATAATACTCGAGGAATTGTTTAACAGCTATAAAACTCTTTCAGTGATATCACACATTTTTAAGATGACTTTTTATTTTCAAAAAGAACCACATTGTTTATAGTGGTTAAAAAAGCATTGCATAGATTTCAGAAATATCACTTAATGCACATAAGAATAAAAGAACACATGAAACTCAGCAAAATTCTCCTACTTGGTTTATTATTTAGGGAATGTTGGTCCTGATATCTACAGAGAAGCTAGCAATGCATCTCTTCTTTTATACATTTAACAAGATATTACAGGGAAATTTCAAGTAATATATCATTGGAAAGTTTCATTCCACAAAGAGGTATCTGAATGCCTCATGAAAACCTGGTTCCAGTATCAAATCTCCTTGCCCTCTTCCATAAAATAACTGGGTTGGAAAAGGGAAAAAGGATATATGAGTTTTTTCTCCAGAGAAATTTTATGTTGAGCACTTAGAGACTAGACATGCCCCCCCCACCCCGACCTCTGCCTCAATATTGGGATTAGGAATGCTAATTTATAATCTTGAAGTAATGAAAAATGGTTTTAATAGACCACTGAGAGAGTTTCATTTCAAGTGACAAATGAATGGCCATGTGAGTACATTACTAGGGCCCTTCCCAAAGCTTGGAAAGAGAGTATGTTCAAGAGCTGTTCATGTTTGTAGTGAATAAGACTCTCATTGATGGATACTTAGAGTTTTTGTATCTCTTCTGCCTTGATGTATCACTTTTATAAATATTCTTGCATATACTCGTATATTCATCACTTCAGCACAAAGTTCAAAACTGGGAGCACTGAGATAAAGTACACACTGTATTATAGTCGAGTAGTATTTTTAAGTGAATTGGAACTAAAGGTAATCAAATAACAAAGATAAAAAAGGTGATATTTTGAAAGATATACTGTAAAAAACCACAATACATACATGTTACATATTAAATAGATACATATATGTATATTACATATATTCTTAGATATGATATGAATATATATACTTGTGAAAATATATAAAAGCTGCTAATGTGACCAGTATTGTAATTATATATAATTATACAACATATCAGTGTAATAATGTTCAAATAGTGAATTGGGTACAGGAGAAGTCAATAATTTGGAAGAATAAAATATTAGAATTCTTATATGTATTTTCTGCCTGAAAGGAAAAACTGAAGCGTTACACTTTACTAATATTCAGCATAGGAATTGGCACTGCCATTCTCACTCAATATGGCTGGTAAAGAGTCACATGGTCTATATTTAGGGAGGGTTTCTGAGAAAAAATGAGAAAATCACAATGCAAAGGGTTATAATTGACACCCTCATATGTTAATTAGCTTCCTACATTTTGCAATGCATTTTAGGTTTAGTCCTACACAATAGAATATATGTGCTCTTATATAAAGTTAATGTAAAATTTTATATGAGACTTTTAAAAATGCAAAGAAGTCAGCAGTTGAATATAAAAATATTTTGTATCAATTAGCAGTTCACTAATTGTTCTGTGGCAAAAATGTTTAAAGTTGTCAAACCTTAAAAAGTTAAGCAATTATCATACTGTATTATAAAAAAGAAAAACTCAAGTGTTTCAATTTTGTGACCATTTCTATAATAAAAAGGGCCGTCAGTATTTTGCTATGCTGCATATATTAAAACACACACATGCATGCATGACATTCAGGTGTACACATACACACACGGATATACACACAGCCTTCCAGATAAGGTTGACATCTTAGCAAGCTGGAACATAACCGCTTTCGTATATTAAAATTTTCAATGTTGTAAAAAACTTTCTAGTTTGATAAAAATACTTAAAATAATTTGTGCTTTTTTTTGTCTTTCTTTTAAAATAGCTTCTAGTTGACTTTAGAGAATGTTGAGATTTAATTGCCTAACTTCAACAAAATCATTTGTAGAACTGGTAGCTAGAATTAGAAAATTAAGATAAAAGCTGTGAATCTTGCTCCATGAACAGGGATGTGGGCTAGAATGGTTGGAAATATAATGGAGAAAGGAGCTAGGTAAGGTCTAGGTCACAATAATAGCGACTGTCACGAAGGAGTGGTGGCCTGAGGATCAGTAGGAATAAGAAATCAAGATGAAGAGATAAAAAAGCATAGAAGACTGTCATGGCAATGTGGTTTTGGCTATTGCCTGTTGGAGTAGTGGTCAGATTAAGAAACTCTGTGTTATTCATTAAAAAAAAAAAAAAAGAGGTTGTTCAACATGGAGAGTATAGAACTGAGGACCCAATATTTTGACTTTGGAAATTTGTTTTTGGATCCATGACCTTATCCGGCACAAAGAGTTCTCTCTGGCATTGACTTGATAGAAGAAATACAACTTATCTATGTTTAACATCATTATGACCTGGAGATATTTCCAAAGTACAAAGACAGGCTCACTCCACACTACCACAGAAAACTTTTACTAAAGTGATAGTGACATTTAATACCTGTTGAATGAGCTCCTGTGGACCTGTGTCCTTTTACAGGGCTTTAGGTCTTCAAGATAGAATTTATAGCAATGTCTCTGAGGTCCATCAAGGTAGGTCTGGGAGGCCTGTGGCACCCTGTGAATATGTAAGTGCTAAGGGGACAGGTTCCTCGGTGCTGAAACAGGTCAGTGGCTGACTGATTGGGATGTAATCTGTGCACTCAAAATTGAAGTACTGTGAATGAGAGAAATCTATTGCCAAGCCCCACAGATATTGCTCCCATCAGAAAAAAAAAAATTCCTCCAGAACCACATAGCTTTCCATTTCTTATAAGAAATTCATCTCTATCATAATCTTTTGGGACCATTGTCTTCTATGTGGTTCATTGTTGACTGAAATGTTACGTGGCTCACAACTATACATTGTGGAGATGTGACTAGCAAAGGACTAATTAACTAACTACCTTTGGGCTAAGGTAGTTAGTTAATCATGGAGAAATTTGAAAGAAAATAAGAATTAGTTTAACAAGACTTGTTTGTACAGATTTCTCTGGGCTTTGACTTCCCGGATCTGGTGATAAGGATGTTTCTTTTCTCTTGATATAGGAAGGACAGCTTCTATATTGGGGTATCTCTTGGTTTGGGGGAAGAGAAAGGAACATGAGAGTGCCCTTCTTGCATCTGTCGTTTTTCAACCACCTTAAACTCAAAATAATTAATATGTCTGAGAAGTATATTTTGGAATGATATGTTCTGGCTCCTTCATTCATTTTACTATAAATGTAGAGGATGTTTGTATATTTTAAATCAATGTATGTTACGGAGAGAGAATCAAAATTCAGTGAGACATGTAAGGCTTTTCTATATTACTGTTGATTTTACCTATATTTAGTCATCTTTTCATGTCAAGGATCAACAAATTTATGTGTAAGATTCAGCTGCTCAACTCTGTGGTTGAAGTACAAAAACAGCCATGGACAATATATAAATGAATGTGTGCAGTTAAGTCTCAATGAACTTTTATTTATAAATCCAGGCAATGGTCTATTTAGTGAGACAATTCCCCATGGATGTCTCATATTGTTACGCCATCTTGTGAGCAAAATCTTCAGTAGCTAATTTTCTGCAAAATAACTTTTCAATAAAGTTTGTATAACTGAAAACCTTTGATGGTAAAGGTAATGTCTCCCTCTAGAGAAGATTTATTAACCTTTGGAGTAGTTAAGATTGTGTCTCTGTCCATCTCCATAGAGATCGTGCAGTCTGGCCAGCAGCCCCCTTTATAAGATCACCACTTTCTAATGTCATGGTGCTTCACTCATAATGAGCGAGCAACATCTGGTCCCTTTTGTGTGGAAACTGGGGCTCAGCGAACCCAGAAAATGATGTTACTCCAACTATTGCTCTTGTTGTGAGTAATAAACTCCCATGTGTTCTGCCAGTGTCTATAAAACTGTAGCAGGCTAATTTGTTAGCATGGAAGTAGGGTAAGCCCTCAGAGCCTTCACAATTCTTGACAAGCTCAATTTGTTCTGAGGGTAATAGTGGACTGACCCATGTTTTAGTAATTCTCTTGGTGTCTTTTTGGGTTCAGGTTCTAAGAGCTGACTTTGTGTTCTTCCAGAATAGACTGATTTTTTTTTTCTAAGTGGTTCTAATATTTTAATCGAACAATTATGTTATTATTTAGATTTAAAAAAAATGTATTGGACACATATCTGCACCTGTGTAGTTTTACCCTAAAAATTTTCAGGTGATTATGGAAAAAAGTATTTACATATTGACATGCTGCAATAATTGGAATGATTGTTTTCTTTATCCCAGCTATATTTCAATAATATGAGCACCTGCTTTTTTACCTGCTATTAATGAAGACCTGAAGCCTATAAATTAATTCCTATCAGTTCACACAGTATTTAGATATTTGGGCCCCAAAACAAATGGAGTCTGGCACCACTGATTGTCCAACAATTTGTTGGACAACTGGTAATTTTCAATTTAGTCCATAATAGCCACACATAACTTCATATATAATTGTATTTCTGAAGTTCCTAACACTGTCATTTTACATTCCTAGGGTAAATCCCTATCACTATGGATTATGCTTTTAATGCATATATACTCAAACCACATTTGATAGTTTGTCAGGTTTTGACATGCATCTTTAATACATTGAATCAATCTGGACATTTTAATATATTATTTAAACATTTTTACAATATGATAGTAAGTTTTGCCTTTGGGCTTAGTAAAATGGGCAGATTTGTATCTTCTAACCCTAGGATCATTAAATACAGTGAATATTTTTCCTTCCTTATTAACTTTGATTACTCACATAAGAGTCTTTGGACCCAAAGCTTTGACTATGAAGATGGGGCTATTCCTTTGACATTGTTTTATATAATTAGTTTCTCTATTACATATTTTTTAGTAAAATTTAGTCTTTCTACTGTATCAGCCAATATTTATAATTTGTGTTTTACAAATATAAAATATCTGTCTTTAATTTTTAAAAAATTATCTTCATAGACTGGTATATTTTTTTAAAAGAAAGTAATTTTAAATCATATTTCTAAGATATTGCATACCTATCTTATTTCTTATTTGTAGATAAGAATATATCCATGAACTCATCACCACAATCTACGCTATAAACATATCCATCACCTCGAAAAATTTCCTCCAGTAAGTGTCATATTCTTATTGGTTTTTAGAAATATTTTATTCCAAACAGTGAATATCTTTTATATATACAATCAGTTTTCCTCAAGCTGTAAATTCTCAAAATTTTCATGTATGCTTTCTTTTGACAGAATAGCTTAAAAGTTAAAAGAATTCTATTTTATCACTCTATCAATATGCCTTATATTTTTATTTTATTTTAAGACATTTCTATATCAAGGAAAAATTACATCTCAATATAATGTGTTTCCTTAAAAGTATTAGAGTAGTATATATACCACTATACATATATCACTATGTATATAAACAGATAGATAGAGCTAGCTATCTCTCTATTTTATACATTTTGATCTTAGAGTAGTAATTTATTTCTTTTAAAAACACTTCACTGTAGAAAATTTTAGTCAGACACAAAAACAGACAAAAGAGCTTGATGAACACTTGTGCCAACCAATCTCAATTTTTATGAACTCATCTTATTTCATATTTTCTCCAAGAATTTTTCCTTCTTTCACTTTATGTACTTATTTAATTTTTATGTTTTTATTAAGGTAAAAGTTTCATTGAGTAAAATTATCCTTTTAAGTGTAGTGAAGCATCATAGCATTGTGGTGAAAGCAAGCACTTTATCATGATTCTACTTCTCTATCATTTACTAGTTCTATATCTGCGAGTTCATTACTTAAAACCTCTGTGAGATCATGAAAAGAGTTGTATCGGGATCAAGTATGACAAGATATAGAAAGAATTCATAGTAAGCTCATTGTCAAAAGTTGGTTCTGCATGAAGCAGACTCTAAGACGGTATTCAGTGGACAGAATATTTAATATGAAGTGCTTTGGAAAAGGGTTGGGGAACACCATGTCCCCAGCTTGATTTTGCTAAAACAATCAAAGTTATAGGCATAATGGCAAGAAGGAATGTGGGTTCCTGACAGGAGCACATTTTGTCTTGTCAGGGAGAAACCTTTACGTTGCCTTCAACAAGGCATGGTGGTGATGGAGGGGGCGAGATCCATGACAGTGCCTAATAGACAAGGCCACATGAACAAGGCTTGAGGCACAGTTGGTCTGAGTAAATCACTAAAAACTAGTAAATCACAGTGGAACATGTGATCCTCCTGGAATATGAAAGCATGTATGGCTAATGAGAAGGTGCTGCAAGGTCATTTCCTCACTTGGCTTTCCTATCTACCGAAGACGCTGTCATGGAAAAGGTTTTCATTGCCTCCCAGATTCTAATGAAGTATGAGAATTTCTGCCTTCCCTCCCTTGGGGTACAGATACAGGCTACGAAACCACTTGGTTGCCACATAGAATGAGCATTGCAGGAAAGCTGCATCCTACCATCTGTATTCAATTTCTCTCTCTCTCTTTTTTTGTTAGTATTGTCTACACAAGCACCATGGCAAACCAGCATCCTTGGATGATCTTTCTTTCACTATCTATGTAAGTGATACAGTGTGAAGATCTTAAAAGAGACTTATTATTTCTTTATTGGTATATCTGTCAGAGTTTGGCCTTGGCTTGTGTGCTTGACAAGGGAGTGTTAGCTCTTAACAGAAATGTACCCCTTCTGTACGTTCAGAGAACTGGGGGGAATCTAAGGATCTAATAAGGGCATCAACCCAGATGATTCCTACTTCCAAACTAGATTCAGATATTGTGACATCAGAACTGCCTTGGCTGGCAATTTAGCTCTTTTGTGTATACTGACAATAAATTCTGGGCCTGTCATCTCCTTTTTCTGCTCCCTAACTATAGGAGGTGATAGATTAATTTTAGGCCGCTTCTAGCTTTCACACTTGGTGTTCAATTGACTATTAATTTTGTTCTAAAGCAGCGACTTAGAATAACTTGGTGGGCTTTTCTCAAATATAGGTGATAGGCCTCCACTTTTACAGTTTTGTATACAATAGATCTGAGGTGAAGCCTGATTCTGGACACTTCTAGCGAATTCCTTGGTTCACACTCTAAGAATCACTGTTCTAGGGCTTTCACTGGAGGGCAGCAATAGCCACCCAATTTACCGTCTTTATAATTACTGCCTCCTCTACATCCAAATCTCTCAGAGACCTGACATTTCCCCCTGACTGGTGCATTTGTTTTTCTCCCAGAACTGACTTAAATCACTGTGTGAACAAGTTTGCCCGAGACTATTTGTACTCCACCTGATGGAATGCTTATTGCCAGCTAGGCAGACTGTGATCCAACTCTAATAATTTTTCTTATTGCCTGATTTCTTAGACCATTCTTGGCACCCAATATTGTAAGTTGAATTCCCTAAGAAGAAGACACTGAGATGGTGATTTGTGTACAGGGTGTTTATTAAGTAGTGTCTATGGGAACTGAATAAGTGGGAAGGAGGAGGAAGAAAGGATTGGACAGAAGACGAAATCAACCTCTTAAGCAGACCCCATATCAGCTTTGGCGAAGAGCACTGGAAACTGGAGTTAAAATTGCCCATGATAGCTCTCCCGTATTGGTGCAAAATGATCAATCCTTTACACAACTGCCACTATCAGTAATTGGATGTGGGCCACACTATAAAAGGTATGACTTTTGACAAATCGTTCCTCTGCAGCTAAGGCAGCTGACAGCTGACGGCTGCTTACAGCTCTTCTAACTAGGGCAAAAGTTCTTTTCTGAGTCACATACCACTATGTCCAGCTCACTCAGAGTAATTGGTGGCTATCATTATGTCTTTTATAGCTAAAAGCTATCTAAACAAATCTATTTCTAGATATTTATTAATTATGATGTCATTTTAAATGAAACAATTTTGATTAATTTTTTCCGATAGGCTATTTCTGATAAAGAGGCAACTCCCCGCCCCCCTTTTTTGGTAAATTTATACTTTACTTTGTCATTTTACTAAACTCTTTATTAGTTCTATTTTTTATAATTTGAGATTTTTCAAACTTTAAATCATATTGTCTAAAAATAATGAGGATTTGTTTTTCTCTTTCAATATGCATGCTTGTAACTTATTGCCTTTATGAATAGCATTGATTAAGATGCTGTAAAAGATAGTTTAAATTATGGTCTTTAATGGTTGTCCCTGCTTTAATAGGCATGCTTAGCATATTTTAAAATTATTTATCATTTTTAATGTAAGATTTTTATTAATATTCTTTCTAAACATATAAAGATAAAGAAATTTTCTTCTATTCCTAATTCATAAGTAATTTTATAAATATGCACCAAATTTCATTTATTTTTTGGCTCTACTGGCTCATGTAGGTCTTTTCCTTGATTCTGTTAATATACTAAGTTAGATAACAAATTTTCTCTTATGGAACCATCATTTTCTTCTGATAAACCCTAGTGGCATATTATTTTATTTTGTACAATGCTAAATTCTATTTGTAAGTGTTCTATTAAGGAAGTGATGTTCCCTATACTTTTATTTTTGGTGCTAGCCTTTTTAAAAAATTTTATGTCTGAGTTAAATCAACCTTTTAAAATACATTGTGAAGCTCTACATATTTTTATATAATTGTGCTTTCAAAACAGTACTATGAAGAAAGTAGATATTTAAAAAAGAGCTATATTAGTTTCAATTTTGCCTGAAGACACAAGATATTAGATAATGCATTCTAAAAGATAGATGAGCAAATGTTAACAAACCATAGTCTATAAAATAGGGGAAAATAATCCTTTGATGTTCATGGATTTTTAGATTACATTTAGTACAGTTGCATACAATATAATTTGCATGTAGTAAAACATGGAATAATTACAAAAGCATTAAAATAGTTAGGGTTTAAACTTACATTTTTAAACAAGTGTCATATGAAAATTACAAGGAATCATAAAGTCTACACTTACTTGTAAAAACAAAAAAAACAAACAAAAAAACAAGTCCTATGTTAACTGATGTTATAGAAAGAAAAACCTCAGATGTTTGATTGGAATGAAATTTCATTTATTTTAAACAGACACAAATACTTCCAGTTGTTAAATACTAAATATCAAAGCATATGTATTTTCAAATTGAATTTGCAATTGACCATAGTATCAACACTCATATCCCACATCTCAAGAAGTATTGATGCTTGTATTATAGAGTGCTTTGCCTTTGACTAAGGAACAGAGAAAAATAGAGCACATATCAATTAGTGTTCCTTTTCTCATACACTTTAAAATAGATGCAACTTGTAACCACATTACATTAATTAAAAACTCTAATGGAAATGTTTGAACATAGGTGCGTTATTTAAAAAAACAATTTGCATTACAATATGTTATTGTACAGTTTGGAGTAACAAGGAATTGTTTCCAGAGGAGAAGGGGGAAAGGGGAAGGAGAAGAGGAAAGAGAAGAGGAAGAGGAAAAAGAAGAAGAAGAGGATATAAATAATAAAACGGCAATAACAACATACCTTTCAATAATTACTTTAAATGTAAATGGAGTAAATGCTCTAATCAAAAGACATAGGGTGGCTGAATGGATAAGAAAACAAGACACTCACATATGCTGCTTACAAGTGACTCATTTCAGATTGAAAGGCACGCATAGACTGAAAGTAAAGGGGTGGGAAAAGATATTTCATGAAAATGAAAACAAACAAAAAAAGCTAGGGTAACAATACCAGACAAAATAGACTTTAAACAAAGGCTATTATTACAAGAGACACAGAAGGACCCAGTAATCCAATTTCAGAGTATTTACTTGAACAAACCCAAAACACTACTTCGAAGGGACATGTGAATGCATATATTCATTGTAGAATTATTTATATTAGCCAAGATGTGGAGGTGTCCATCAAATTTATTTTTTTAATGCTTTTTTTTTTTAGGCAAGGCAACCCTTGGTTGACCTCACAAATTGCAAGGACCTTGTCAGTTTATAATCCCTTATTTTTTATTTATTTATGCCTACAGCACCCGGACTTCCTGGGTGGTCTTTCATCCAAGTACTAACCAGACCTGACCCTGCTCAGCTTATGAGATCAGACAGGATAGGGCTTGTTCATGGTAGCATGGCCGTAGGCTGAAGGTGTCCATCAATTGGTCAATGAATAAAGAGGTGGTACATATATACAATGGAAAATTACTCAGTCATCTGTAACCACATGGGTAGTTCTAGAGGGTATTGTGCTGAGTGGAGTAAGTGAGACAGAGAATGACAAATGCCATATGATTTCATGTACATGTGGAATCTACAGAACAAAATAAACAAACAAAGCAGAAACAAACTCATAGATACAGAGAACATTTTGATGGTTGCTAGATGGGAAGGAATTGGAGAGGTGGTGAAAAAGGAGAAGATATTTAGAAGTATAAATTGGTAGTTACACAATAGTTATTGGGAAGTAAAGTATAGCATACAGTCAATGATACTTTAGTAACTATTATGGTGTCAGATACATACTAGATTTATCGAAGTGATCAATTCATAAGTTAGACATGTTGTACACCTGAAACTAATATAATATTGTATGCAAACTGTAATTGAAAAATTATTAAAAAAACATATTCTTTTTTAACTTCAATTTAGATTACTGACCATATTTTTTCCCCCCTGGGACACAGAATATATTTTAGAGTTATTATTAAATTTTTGTACCTCCTGTTTTTCTAATAGTACCTCTCGAAAAAGCATTGTTTGATTCTTTTATGTAAGTCTTATATGCAGCTTAAAAAGTCCTTTATTAATATGATGCCAACTCCCAGTAACCCAAGCCTTCTGAAGGTAGTGTTTGGATCTTATTCCTAGATATCCAGAGACTCATTCCTTAAGAGACAAAACTAGCACTGCGATTCTTAGTGTGTCATTGTGAGGATTAAAAGAGATGATTCATTTAAACCCTTATATTTGTAGTTATTCATTAAATGCTAGTTATCATCATTCTTGAAAAAGTTGATAACACTTCAGTAATTAATCCCTAATATATTCACCAGAAAGGTAAATGTATAATTATAAATGTGATGAAGGATAACACAGTTTTACAGTTCTCTATTGCCTGTGGAATTATGGATAATCCACTGAGAAGGTGTCTGAGTGAAGAATAATAAATTGAAGAAGTGGAATAGGAACAGGGAGGAGGCATAAAAATTGGTCTAGGACAACCACCTGTGCAGAGACCCTGAGGCTAAAGAGAGACTGCGTTGTGCAGAATTTTGACAGCTCTAGGTTAATACTATTAGTATAGATCATATATATGGCTATATATAATACAAATGACTATATTTTCAATGAGAGGAGGGTGCATAGTTTTATGCGTATGAGGGTAGTGATCTATCATACTCAACAACTAGCACAAATTTTAGCAAAAGCTTTTCTCTCCATAAATACTGAATGAAATATAATTTTACACACACATGCACACAAACATGCTTATTACTTAAGGCCAGACTGTATGAATATTTAGGGAAAAAATAACTTGTATCTTTGGCTACTTATTTAAGACAATCTGTTATTGGCTATTTGTGGTAGAGGGTAGTGTAATTAAGAAGGAACAAGGCTAGTTGATCATTTAGTGATGAATGAGGTAAAAGAGAATTTCTAAGAAAATATAAAGATAATGAAAGCAAATATTGTTCATTTTAACTTTCATACATATACAATATGTACACAAATTTACATATTTTATTTTAGGTATTGTTCATGTACATAAACAAATGTCCACATTGGTCAAAAGCAACTTTTTTTAATGACTGCTGAAGATAAGTAATTAATTGATGTCTGAGACCAATTATTACATGGAGTTGAATGATTTTTAGCTGGCTTTGCATATTGTAATCAACATTTTGTAAGCATTTGAAGAAAAATGAAGTCTTTTTGTGTTACTGTTCTTAACTCCTTTTTTCTCTCAGTTTTGTCTAAGCCAATTATTGTTATTGAATATTGTTGAATAAAATGTATCATTATTTTGGATAAATTAAAACACAGAGATGGGAAATGGAAGAAGACTTGTCTCTCACTTTATTTCATTGAATATTGTTTTATACTCCTGACCTTAAATGTTTGTCATGGGCAAACTTTTGTTGAGTTGTGATATTTAGAGATTCATCTCAGTGACAGAGAGTGCTTTTTATGAAATGAGTTTAAGAATTGTTCATTTGAATGACATTACATAGAATCATCTGCTTTTAGGCAATCAAAGTTGTGCATATATAATATTTCTACTAAATGGTTACTCATAAAAATAAATGAAATATAAGTTTGTGCTTAGGAATTCCATGAATATTTATATGTAGTCTTACAAAAGAATTTTAGTTCTTTTGATTGAAGAAAAAGTCTATTATGTTTCTAGTCTTTCCTTGATATGTTTTTTATAAAGCTATTTTGGTAAAATAATATTTTCTTTACCATATGCCAGGATGTGGAAAAGGTAGAGCTGATTATGATGAATAAATTTTGCAAGCAGAATGATAAGCCTACCATGTTGGAAAAATTCCTGAGTGTTTCTAATAATATTAAAGCAAACCAAATAATATACCATCCAATATTTTTTTCCTGTGGTTTCTGTAAATAATAAATAATGAGGAAATATTTTAGAAAGTTCAAATCATTTTGTAAAGTTAGTTCAAATCTTCTTTTTAAATAAATATAAAGTTAAAATACAAATATATTATATATAACATATATAATATAATGGTTTTGTTTTTTCTGATCGATGTAATTAAATAAAAAATGCAGAGCTTGATGCAATCAAATGCAAAAAGAGTGTAATAAAACATGAAGCATACTAAAGAAATCATGTACACATTTCAGAATACATTATTTTGAGTTATTGAGACATTTAAGCACTGATTTTTTATCTTGTATATTTCAACAAAATACTCAGTACAAGTATATTGCATTAGTATTCTTAAAAAAATTTAAAAAATACTATATTTGCATGGTGCTTAGTTAATTGTAGGATGCTTTCTCATATGTTTAATACACTTACCATTTAATTCCTTTATCAATCTGCTAGCAAGGTATTGTCTCATCTTAAATATAAATATTCATAGAAGCTCAAGGCCACGTAGCTAATATGTGGTAAAACTAGCACTTGAAATTTTATTTCCTGATAGCCCTACTGCTTCCAAAAGTCACATATATTTTATAATGAATAAATGACTCTTATGTTAGTTCATTTGGAAATATGTTCGAAATGATAGATTATTCGATGTCATGGATCAGTGAGCTTTTAGGATCTAACAGATGTGTTCAAATTTGGCTCAACTACCTTCAGCTGTGAGATACAGCACATGTTACATGTTGGGGATAATAATTAGAAACATTTTTAGTTATTCTTATATTGTTAATTTTAAGGCTTATCCATTTCAGGTGGCAAAAACATAAAATAGAATGGTTAGAATAATTGTGATTATCTTAAGACTCATTGTATCTGTCTTCTCAGGTTGCCATAACCAAACATCATAGATTGGGTGGTTTAAACAACAGAAATGTCTTTTCTCACAGTTCTGGAGGCAAGGTCCAGGATCAAGTTTCCAGCAGAGTTGATTCTTTCCTGGCCAATAGAAGTCACCTTCTCACTGTGTCTTCATATGGTTTTTCCTCTGTGTGTGCAGGGATAGACAGAGAGATTTCTGGTATCTCTCTCTCTCTGTCTCTTTTTTTTTCTTATAAGATACCAATTTTATCGAATTAGGACCCCACCATTAAGACCTCATTTAACCTTAATGACTTCCTTCATGGCCTTCTCTCCAAATACAGTCAGATTGATGGCTAAGGCTTTCAATATGGTTTTTGAGGACACATAATTCAGTTCATAATATTCATAAAAAATTAGATTAAGAGATCAAATAGGTAACATCATGGACCCAAACGGTATGGTTAAGATTAGGAAGAAAATGGACAAGTGTATTTATTATAATCTACTTATTTTCTTATTCATTTTAAAATAAATATTCTTTGAAGCATTTGCTACATGCTGGTCCTTCTTCTAGGTTCTGGGATGACAGTTAATAGTCATCATTTCCATTCTACTTCTCCTGAGTTTGTTGTGAAGTGAAGCCCATTTCAAGAAAAAAAAAAAAGATATATAAAACAGACAGATTCAGTTTTATTTACTTATTTATTTTGTAGCATTCTGGTTAGAATTTCTAGGGAAGAAGGAAGGATAAGCTAAATATTATCCTAATATGAAAAAATCTGGGATTTTCATAGTCAGGCCTTTCAGAATCCTTAGGAAGTTAAATGGTATAGCTACCAAATGTTTGCCCCTGATTCCTGCTGTGAGTAGAAAAAAAAAGAGAAACATTTCCACATGGAATATTACAATTTTTAAGATTTGCCGTTTCTAACTACAAATATGGCCACTGTGAGAATATTATTCTATATTTAATAAAAAGTGTAAAGAGAAGTAAAAAAATTAATAGTAATAACTACATTCCTGAACTATAGTTCTTATTGTTATTTTTCTCTTTCTCTTGATGATTAAAAAAGGCTTTGAGATATGATTATGAGAGTAAGATCTTCTGTCTTGAACTCTCACCAATTATTATTTTTTAAATAATGCTAAAATTTTATAATTTTTTTAAAGAACTTAATATCAGATAAGTAAGGAAATGTTTTGATTATCTCTTTTTAGTTCAAAAACATAAGATTTAGAAGTATAATTTTAGAGAACGTTAGAAGTTGAATTAGTGGTAATCACATTCTAAAAAAGTGAATTTAACTCCTCAAATTTTAATTTATTCAAGGTATATTTATTACTTATCTACTGTAGATTGAACATGATTATAAGTATTGTTGCTATAATGGTAAAGATGGAAGACAGACCCTACTTTCATGGAACTTAAATTCTTCTGGTGTTGGTAGAGAGCAGAGAGATAATAAATATCTCAATAAATAAGGATACTAAGAAGTGAGATAAATGCCACTATGGAAGTTAAGCAGGGCGATATATTAGAGTAATAAAAGGAGTGTCTCTGATTGTGTAGATAAGGCTTGAATTAGGAAAGGACTCTTAAAATGAGATCTAAATGACTAGAAGCAGCTTACCTTGAACAGATCTTGGGAAGGGCTTTTCTGGGATATAAGTGTCTTGAAGCAGACACAAGCTTAGCGTGATAAAGATAAGAAAATGCAAATATGTAGTAAAGGAAAAAATGGTGGAGGTGAGGGCAGAATGGTGGAAGAGAACCAAATCAAGTAAGACTTTGTAGAACAAAGCAGTAGACCTAGAACCGATTTTCACTACAATGAACAGTCCTTGAATTGTTTTGGCAAGGAATGCAAATGATATAATTATTAATTTTTTTTTTAAGTCTCCTTAGCAACTCAGCAGACAGTTGACAGTAGAAAGGCAAAGAATAATGTAGAAATGACTAACTAATCTAGGTGACATTAGAATGTTCAACATGAGTAACAGTCATGTTTTAGGCTAGTGCTTTCATCATGCAGATAGTAAGAAGCCACATAAAAAGGAGTTTGGACAAATTTTCTCACTGGTTTGAGTGTGCAGGGAAATTATGTCTCTTAAACTGACTTGGGATTTACCATTTACTTGATAAAGAAGGTTGGGTGAAGAATAGTATGTGGGCTGGGATTTTAAGATAGAAGTTGGATATTTAGAGCTCAGGTGTGTTGGAGATAGAATTCTGGATATCATCAACATTCAAAATATAGATATAGATGTTTTTCAAAGCCACATCACTGGATGACATCACCTAGAGAACGAAAGTAGATAAAGAAGAGACCAAGACCCAGTCCTAGGACATTACAGTATTCAGTTTCATTTTTTCATGCTTCCACTTTCACATTTAATCTATTATTATCTGACTTGTCAAATACAGGCATTCCAACTATAGCCCTAGTAGCTAGAAAGTCTAAATGCTGCAACAGTTTCACATCCATGAAACCTATCTATAAACTTATATGTATACCTAGAGTCTCATTTATAACATGAAATAGCTGCTCTCTGCATTGCTTCTGCACAGTTTTTGATAGTTGAACTTTTTAAATGGAACTCAAAGGTATAAAAAAAAAAATCCAACAATAAAGGTGGAACCTGCATAACCTTGAAAGTTATTGTTATTAACTGAATTGTATACCCCTGAATTTATATATTGGAGCCCTAACATCCAATGTAACTGTATTTGGAGATAGGGACATTAATGAGGTAATTATGGTTAAATGAGATCATCAGTGTTGGGCTCTAATCCAATTTGATGAGTGTCCTTTCAAGAAGAGGAAGAGACGACAGGGATACCTGTGCATAAAGGAATAGCCATGTGAGGAAACAGAGAAAGCTAAGGAGAGAGGCTTCAGGAAAAATCAGCCCTGCTAGCACCTTGATCTTGATCTTCCAGCCTCCAAAACTGTGAACAAATCAATTTCTGTTGTTTAAACTATCAGTTTTAAATTTGGTGTGTTTTGGTACTGTAGTCCTAGAAAACCAGTATAATAGTGTGGCAGAACTTGTTATACTAGTCAATTGGTTGAAGTAGTTACTAGCCCACTAAGATTTTAGGAAGTGACACACTTTAGGAGAAGACGGAAAAGTAATTTGAAATTATGTTTTAAAATCACCACATTATTATTGGATTTTTGTTGATAATGAAATCTCTGTGTGCTATTGTTTATATTTAGACTCATGTTTTTACCTTCATGAGAACTTCACCTATAATCACCTATGATCTTTTGTTACTATATAACCAATGGTAATAATT
The DNA here is from genome assembly GCF_902729225.1 of Pteropus medius. Taxonomy (NCBI): domain Eukaryota; kingdom Metazoa; phylum Chordata; class Mammalia; order Chiroptera; family Pteropodidae; genus Pteropus; species Pteropus medius. Next base: position 25,227,944 of record NW_024355205.1, on the reverse strand, counting down.
TTGTGATAATTAACCTTATGATGACATTATACTGACAGCCTGAGCTCTATGTGTTTAATTTTTTTTAAATCGAGATATAAATTGACATATAATTATGTTTAAGTTTAAAACATTAACTGCTGTTCTATGTTGAATTGATACATTTCTATAGCACAATATAATTACACCTTCGTATTAGCAAGCGCCTCTCTCATGTCACATAATTCTCATTTCTTTTTGTGGCGAGAACATCGAAGGTGTGTCTCGTAGCAACTTTGCCTTAACCATTCAATTTGTCCCTATGTTTGTTGTTGGAAAGAATGTAAGTATACCCTGCCTCTGCCTAGGACAAGCAGGTATCCACATAGGAAAAAAAGAAACTTGCTGAATAGTTTAGTAAAATTAAATTATGTTATTTGAAATCTCTAGTATTTATTCCTTTATACCTCAACTCTATCCTTTCAGTTTATCAGCTTTTTCTTTTGGTCTTCAAAGTCTCTTGGTGTATTCTAGTTTTTTTTTTTCTGGGAGATATTTTATTTTTTATTTATTTTTAAAATCACAAATGACCTGCTATTATGCTTATCTTTACTTGTCTGATAAGAAAAAGAGTCACTTCGTAGAGAATTTTTAAAGGAAGTTTAGTGAACATTACAGACCTTTAAAATTCCTTGTCTATTAGGAGCCAATCTACAGAACAGCCCTTCTAGCTTTTAGGAGATTTATCAAAGAAATTGAGCCCAAATGAGATTGTCTCTAAGACATTGCACAGTCAATACAAAGAGCCTGATATATGTTCATTTCTAAAATTCACTGAAGACATGTCCAAATAAGCTGACAATGAACAGGAATTTGTTTCCTATAACTGTCTATTGCATTAAACTAAGCAGAGTTTCTAAAAATTAAGTGAAGTTTATCTACTTTTAAGCAACATCAGACTTTTTTTTCTTTTAGGGGGGATTGGTTATAGGCAAATTAAATATATCTGAATGAAGAGTATTTTTGTCAGTGAAATAAACAATCATTCACATAGATTGATATAATGAAGCATTGGATAATGAAGAATATTTATTTAAAATGAATCACTATGTGTAGTAAATGGAAGAAAAATACGTATTATAGTTTGAACAGGAGGAAAATAGTACTGTTTTTCTATATCAAATAGACCCTAGTCAAAATACTATTGCATATCTAGCTGGGTTTGGGTCTATTACCTAAATGGAAAAAAAATGTATTCGTAAAAGATGTTTTGTATACAAAAATCTGCATTTACCTATTCTGTAGATAACATTTACTACTTAGATTCCATGGAAACAGATGCTATTTAAATGCATAATTCAGTAATTGTTCATGCAAGTGAATTTGAGTTTTTATATTCATGATCGAAGTTTTAAAATATAATAAAAATAGCTCCTTTTTTTTTTCCTCTAGAGTGTTATACATTATTCTACATAGTTTCCCCTTAAGATATAATTCTAAATACTTAATATTTTTTCCGTAAACTTTGGTCTAAACAAGATTGTTAAATATCCTCACAAAAGGCACATGAGTTATTAATGAGGTCTACTTGTGTTGTCACACTTTATTTCTACTCCTCAAATTTGATAATTCTACCTTGGGGAATAACTAGAAGATATAACTATTCCTGTGAGAGAAATGAGAGGTGGTAACAGAAGACCCTATTTGTATCTTTCTGTGGGCAATGATATGCCAAGTTGATGAATTAAACATGGGCTAAATACTAGGAATAGAGGACAGAAAAAGCCATGAACAATACCTACATCAGCTAAGAAAGGGTTGAAACTAAAGAATTATGCATAAAGCTGTCTCAATCCTGGAAAGGACACAGAATCTAGAATAAAGGAAGATATAGGTATCATAGTGCTTAGGAATTGGGGACAGAAACAGAGTTTATGAGATATTAAGGACAGAGGTAAGTTTTGAAGGCTCCACAGAATCACTGTTCTTATCTCTGTGGGGATTATTTTATTGTAGCAGTATTATTTACTTGTCACCTGTATGCTTTGCCAAAAGTTCTCATTCTTGCTTTTTTAGTTTCTTGCTGATTTTCCACCTCTGCTATGGTGAATTCTGAGACTTGCTGTTTCCTTGTGTTTCACCTCCATTTATAGGCTCATTGCCTGCTTAACCCCTCTGTAACAATTCGTCGCTATTTCTTTTCCTCTTGAGTATCTCCCCAGCTCATGATGCCTGATCTTTCTACAGTTGATTTGAGTTCATGCCCTTCCTACAATTTGTACTCAGACTCAACATGGCCAGCATGGAAAACAGACTTGATCATTGCCTGCACCAGACATACATATGCATAAAAACTCACTCATAGTTCACTGAAACCATTCCCTGTGTAGTCCACTCTATTTCTGCTCTAGCTTACCTTCAGTTTTTTAGTTTTCAAAGTAAAATTCTCCCTGCATTCTTGACTAGGTACATATAACTTTCAATGTTCTTTGGAGTCAGAGAGATCTTGGTCCCAACCCATCAATTATCTCCTTTCTTAAAGCATCTAAGATTGGGGAAAAAATGGTTAATGCAGTGGTAGAGGGTGGCTTGCAGCCAGTGAGCAAGGTGCATTTATTTTCAGTTTTCAGTTCCTCAAACAGACTTCTAATGTGTCTACCAGAGTCTTATGTCAGACTGTGAGGACATCATTACTGACAATGTCTCTTTCAGGTTTGAGAGTCTCTTGATTCAGCAGTGGCAGCCACACTACCTTCGGGCATGGGGCCAGGAAGTGGTCCCTCTAGGTAACTTGGGTTTGACTCACACAGCTGTTTTTTCTAGGACTCTACCTTGATCCAGAGCATCTGCTGCCCTAGTACTAAAATAACATCTCTTAAATTGTTACCGGGTTTCTAAAAAGATTTTTATGTTCCAGGATGAACATAAAAATATGTCTTGGTTGCTCTGATTTACATTTTCCAGTGGGTCAACATCACTGGCACTATAAACTCAATCCAAAGCTGTAAGAACTTACATACTAGTCAATACCACATCTCTAATTTTCCCATTGGAATTTATCTCTTTAAGGAAAATCTCACCAAGAGAGCCAAAGTGCTCTTTTGGCAGCACAGAATTTCTGAAACACTTTAGTGCAACCTCCTAATAAATCTGAGATTGTCGGAGGGCCTGAGCACTAAAATGCCATTTTTCCCCAGCTGCTGCCATTTTTCCTTTATAAGCATTCCACACCTTGCTTCTCCTCTCCTAGGGGAATCAGCACAAAATTGATCATTTGCCGGGTTTCTGCCCATAGCAGTCTTAATTTTTTTATGTTCATCATGTGTACATTTCTGTAATTGCATCTGCAAAGTGCCCAGATTTCTGCCTATCTTGAGTGGATCTTGGTGCTAGTTGTTACACCGCAGTGGACCAGAGGGTGACATCGGTAGGTGAGTAGGACTTCCTCCTCAGATGAGAGTGAGCAATCCCAGGAGCAATTCCGCTTCATGGTACTCAGCTTGCAACCACCTGTCCTATTCCTCCTCAGTTGGAGGCAATAAAGGGGAAGACAATTTATATTCCTGTTGACTATATGAATTTGTCATTTTCACCATTTATTTATACAGATTTCCCTCAAATCCTTTAAATTGATTTGCAAGGTCTTTATCTTTCCTCTTCCAGAAGGTGATGTGTCTCCTAGTATCTCATGTTCATTGCCAAAATTGTCAAAATTGTGAATGGTCTGATAATTTATCCTACTTGTAAACTAATTTATAAATGCTGTAAAATGAATATATTACTTCTCTTTCTTAGTGTACAGATATGTAATTTTCATGGGTATACAAACTTCTATAATTTTTTGAAGACATTGTGTAACATGTCTTTAGCATATAGATGGAGTGACAACATATATATTACTAAGTTACAACTTAGCAGGGTTTGTCTTCCTGGCACTGATTTTCACTAAAAAGTAGGTTATTCTCTGTGTTACAATTTATAAATGATGGGAATTGAAATAATGCATAGATTTATTTTTATGCTAAATAACATATTTTAGGTGAGTCAAATTCCCAATTAAATAACCTTACTATCACATTTATTTATAGGAAAATAATATGGGCCTTATAAAGAAAATACCATAAAATTCACTCTATGATGTACAACTAATGCTACTTGTTCAGTAGTCTTTAATAAACTAATCACATCTGATATTTTCTAGTAATAACTACTTAAAATTAGTATCTTTAGCTAGCAAATGATTCAGTATATTTAAATTTTCCAATTTTCTCTGTAAAAAATGAAAACCTATTTTAAGAAATGCATAACTATATATGAAATTCCTTATCGAACAACTGATTAAAAAATATATTTTATTTGATGTGCTATCTATTTGGTACTATGCTTGTGGAAGGAGAATAGTTTCATCAGAGGCATTAATAAGATATGTTATCCCCTGGTACCCAAAGGTGAAAATATAATAGGTCTGTCTTCAGAGAAACATTTCAGAAATCATCTAGCGAGTGAGCCAATTACTCACTTGAAGATATCTTACCTAATTAGATTCTACAAAAAAATTGTCCAGGGTATTCCTTTTGGGAAGTAAAATGCCTCTTTAGTGTATTGGTCTTTGTTTTTTAAATGAAGGAAGTTAGACTCAAAGGACACTTTAATAATGAATCTAGAAGATGAACGCTGTGCACTGAACTGAGTTTGCACTATGTTACATTCTTACCAGAGCCAGTTTGCTGCAATAAGCATGTTTATATCTTATGGAATAAAGCATATTAGGCCACTGAATCTCTTAAATGCACTTACAGAAGATAATTTAACATTCTAAAAACAATTGTTAATGTTTAATTTACATTATTAAAATAGATTTCTTTTTCATCTTGGGGAAATGAAGAAAATTCAGGATCAAAATAATAGATGGTTGGAGCTATCACTAAAGGCTGACTTCTTAGAATATCTGATTCCATTTAAGTATCATTTGGCAAGTCTTGTCTCAACTTTAACACATGGCATGTGAGAGTGGTAAGTAATCATTTTATAGGGAGAAGTTACCAGAGAAACAGAAACAGTATTGAAATGAGTAAAAACAAAAATAAAAACATATTGATTCAAGAAATGTCAATATGTTAGTAAATATATTCAGGTCTCTCCTTTTATATAGCTAATTTTAGATCAGAATCTATGATCCATCTGTTCTGGAAAATATATTTTGGAATATTATTTTATGAGATTTGAGGAGACTTCTATTGATCATATTAATTACTTATGAAATCATATTATGAACATATAGCATCACCCCTGAAGGAGCTTAGTCAAAAATTTGGCTCTTTTTTTAATAAACATGTTCTCCGGAGCATTATTATTTTTAAATTATGATAGATATTATCTTTCCTTTTTAAAAGTTAAATCTGTTTGGTCTTCTAATGCAGAGAATGCTGATAGCACATTCTGGCAAAGCACGTTTACGAATTCAATCTACAATACACAGTCTATACTAAGTAGGCACTGATCAAGCATTCTTAAGAGAGGCATTTTTGAAAAGGAGGAAATTATTCTTTAGAATGGCTGGCTCACTTTGTAGAGGCTGCCAGGAAAAGTACTGTACTCAAAGGTAGAGGGATCTCATCCTTTGTGGGAAATCACCACCTCTCCAACTCCAAATGTAAAGTTCGTTCTAGAAAACTGGAAAACTCAATTGTTTATTCTATAAAGCTGCATTCCTTAGAATTTCTTTTTTCTTTTTTCTTTTCTTTTTTTTTTTTTTTTAATGTCCTACAGGAGAAAAAAAAAACAAAGTCTTATCTATTGGATGCTGACAGTAAGCAAAATGTTCTTGGATGAGAAGAGTTTATGAAAAGAAATTTGTAGTTAATGATATAATAGATAAACAATTTCATATTCAATGAAAGGAATGGGGACGCATTTTGCACTTTCTTTACAGACAGAATGTGCAGTGCCATCACAGGTTCTGGAATGGTAACAATCACTTGCTGAAGTGAGAGCGCTGAAAGGTACAGCTCAATGGCCATCGCTCTATAATTACCTCTTTTTTTTTTTTTATTAGCAGTTTAAAATGCATTTTACTTGTGTGTTGTATTTTATGAGTAGATTACATAGAACATTTTCTATTATTCTTTTGTTCATTAGCATTAAGAACTACTAATATACATTAAGCTCCATGATAATACTAGTATTTCAATTCAGTTTAGTCTAATTTCTGCAATTATATTTTAGCAGAATGTTGCACAGCAAAAAGAAACTTAATACTGGACTTTAGTTTGAAATTAAGATTTAACCCTTAACATCAATCATGGTTGACATACTGAATTAACATGGCTATCACCTAGTTATCAAAAGGTAACTAATAAAAAAGCTAATGCAATGCTTATTTATTTACCACATATTTATTGAGGGTTTATTATATGTCAGAAACCAACCCAGACACAGGATATATAGCAGGGACCAAAACGGACAAAAATTTCTCTGTCACAAGAGTCAGGAAAATGTTTACTGAAAGAAGAAAGTTCAGCTAAGACCTGAAGGAGGTGAACTTTTGGCTATGTGGGAGGAGAGTTGTCACATACAAGGGAAATAAGTACAAATCTGTGAGGCAGAAGCGTGCCTGCTGGGTACAAGCATGGTATCAGTGTAGCTTCTATGAAGATGAGGAAGAGATTGTGTTAGGGAGTATACTTTAAAAAGAGGTAACAGGGATCAAGATTGCAAAGGGCCTTGTTCACAACCATACGACCTTTGTCTATTAGTATGATTGGTTGGAAAACCATTGGATGGTTTCGAGAGGCAAGGTATATCTTCTGTCTTACCTGAGTAATGCTTACCACTGGGAGAAAATACACTGAATGAAGGATGAAAGCAGAACAGAGATCATTAACAGGCAACTGAAATAAAGATGATGGTGGCATGGAACATGGTGGTAGAGATGGAAAGTGAATATATTTGGGCACGTTTCCAAAATATGTTAAAGGTAATGTCAATAGGATTTGCTGACATGTGAGACATAGAGTAAGAGATGCAGAGACAAAGAAGCTAAAATTTTCTTTTTAAAAAAAATTTCAGCTCTTTTAAGAAACATATTCAAAATTCATGGAGGTTGTACCCATGTCACATTTCTACAAGTTATCTTAGATCTGTGTGGTCTGAATTTTAAAGAGAATTAAAGATCCACTACCACTTCCGTGGTCAAGTTTTTTGTTTATATTCTTTAAGCCGCTCCTCTCAGAGCGTTGTAATTGAGAGCCCATCAGCCTCCCCCTTTCTCCCAGAAGAATTCTAATTTGTATAGGAGACTTAGTATTAAACACAAATACGTCTTTATCTATCAGTATATATCTCTTCCTTTTTAGCTATCCTTATCTATCCATTTTTATCTGAGCACTTACATCATGCTTACAAAATGCCAGGTACAATATCTAATTTGTTTATAAAGCTTTATCACTCAGTTCTTACTACAATTCTTTAAGGTAAGCACAGTGACAAGTTAGGTGGGAGACCCACCTAATCTACTCACCTAAGATACAAATGCTTCAGGAAAATCCATGCTATTATCTACTCTCTACACCCTATGCTTTTTAGTACCTATTCAAATTATTTACAAAAGTTCCTGGGTATAGAAATCAATCATGCATCTTACAATCAGTATACCTTAAATTTGATGGAATATGAAAACTTGCAGAATTTATGCAAAAATGGTTTTATTATATACCTCAGGCCCTTGAAATACTATCCTACCTTATAAATATCACCAGTAACAATATCATATTATACCTCGATACAATGTACTAGAAATAACACAGCATAATTTCTGTGGTGCATATTAGACAAAGCCAAACTGATGCAAATTCTATGCAATAATTAACTAATAATATTAAATAATTTCAAAGTCATGTAAGAGAGATTGAGGAACTATCTCGGACTTGGAGGAAAATATGAAGACTTAACTAAATGCAATACATGATCCTGAATTGGATTCTAGGACTGAAAATGAACCTCAATGACGGTTGATGAAATTTGAATAAGATGTCTAGATTGATTAATAGTAATATAAGCAATGTTAATTTGCTTTTTTTTTTTGATAATTATACTTTGGTTTTGTAAGGCATTGCCACTTGGGGAAGCTAGATATGCAAATAGATTCTGTATTATTTTAACTACTTTATTTATATGTGTGAAATTATTTCAAAATGAAAACAAAAAAAAAACCATATAAAAGGTAAGATAAATTTTATTTCAAAAGAAACGGAAGTTAAATTTTGGAAAAAGATAAATGTATATCAACGGATTTTGATTTTATCAGTTGTTTTAGGAAACAGAGAAAGTAGGGAAACTAGAGAATGTAGAAATAATGATTTAGAGGGGCTAAATGAATAAGCAGAATATGTGGCCATATGCACAATACCATTTTCTGAATATATAAATTTATGAGTGGCTACTGTATATCAGGTACTGTTTATATTTCTGGGACTAGATCAATAATAATGTAAGTCAATGAAAGATTTTTATTCCTGTATTTATTTAAATTATTGTACATTTCTATTAGTACAGAAAAATACTTACCTAAAAGTAATCAGTATTTCCCTTTCAATCCTATTTAAAGAATAATTTTGAAACTTAACTTCAAAGAGAGAACATTGTCTAGAGGTATTTGGGCGCTTACATGTGTGATTAACATGGAACTGATTTTTCATGGTTAATTAACAATATAAACAAAACAGCTCAATAATTATATGTAAATTAAGCTTAGAAAGTTAGGGAAGTTAGGAATAAAGATAATTTTTGGATGGTATAGAATTCTATGTAGGCACTTAATTACTTTGATTTATTAAAAATTATTTTTCCATTATTATCTAGCTTGCATTGTTATGGGTCATATGTTAGCTGTAAGTCCTAATGTTACTTTGAAGGCAAAATCTCCTTTACTTCTCTACCCCAACCTCTAGCTGTTTTTGTTTCTCTCTATGTCATTGATTTTTAACAGTTTTGTTATTTTTGTTGTTTTGTTCCATTTTCAGTTCTGGTATTCTTTTAATTTCTTACTTAAGATTTATTTTATTTCTGGCATCTGTGCTTTTATATTATTTCAAGTTTTTGACAATTCTCAGACATAGCTTCTTCAATTATTTCTTCTTAATAATTTGCTCTCACCTCTCTTCCTTTAATTAAAGATATGTTAGAACTTTTTAGATAATATATGTGCTCTTTCACTCTATTCTACATTTTCCTTTCCTTTGTCTCTTATGCTTTTGGTTGGGTATTTACTTCTTACATACCTTGCTGTTCATTAATTTTCTCTTCACCTGTGTCTCTAATCTGCTGCTAAATGTGCACAGTGAGTTTTAATGTCCATTTTTCTTTTTGCTTCTTGAATATACATTGTTTTTTATAAACATATTTATCCAAATTTATATTTAATATATGCATCCTTTTAGTCTGTTTACTAATTGTTTTCAATCTTTTCTGATCTTCTGGTATGTCTGATAAATTCTGACACAGTGCTTGATCGCATGTGAGAATTACAGATAAATTGAGACTCAATATAATGCTTATTTTTAGCTGAAACTATATAATTTTACAAAGAGGCAACAAAGTTAAAGGCACTAATAAGCACAGTAGTTAAAAATATAAACAAATCTTTTAGCATATCTTGGACATAGCTTTTAGATAACCTTTTCAAAATTCATTTCAAGTTTTACTTCCTCAATAATGACTTTCTCTTGCTTTTGAACCATATTATTTATCTGTTTCAATTCTTTTGGTCCTTATTCTCACACAATTATTTGTTCTATAATTTGCTTTATTATTAGTCATTTTCTCTTAGATACATCAAAAGATATGTGGGTCTGTGGACCATGACTTAATGTTAAAATTATCCCCTCAGATTCTAGAACAATATTGGCTAATATTGGTTGTTGGTGGATTATAGTACAGCTTCATAATAACATGTCAGGAATTTTACTTTCTTTTACTCTCTACAAATGATGGTTTTATACTCAATTCATATAAAAAAATTCTTCTTGATCTGTTACCTTTTATATATCTACATAATAGCATGCTATGCTCATTTTTAAACTGTTGTGATATCAAATTCACAAGTCAATGTGGTATACTATGCAGTTAAGGTTAAATGTCTCTTAATGTTCTCTACTTATACAGAAACCTAGAACAATCTATTGCATTTATCAATTCATTCATTAAACATACTGAAAACTTACCTTGTACCAAATTGAATTGATTTGAATTGATTTTTCTGTGATAACTATGAATATACAAACTGGTGTAATAGTTCAGATCTCTATTACTTTTACTTTTAATTACATTTTTTAGCTTTAAATAAATTATTCTTTGCCCCAAATTAGTAAAATTAATATTTATTTTAAAAATAAATGATTATTTATAAATAATTCTCTAATCTTTTTTCATGATTTGAGTAACTTTGGATGTAAAATTTAAAAGTTATAGAATAGACAAATATTAAAATAATCACATTACATTTGTACAGTGTTTAGTTACCTAGGGCTGTCATAGCAAAGCACTAGAAAGTAAGTGGCTTAAAACAATGCAAAAGTATTGTTTCACAGTTCTGCAGGCTAGAAGTCTAAAATCAAGATGTCAGTAGGGACACACTCCCTTGAAACCTGTAGAAGAGAATCTTTCTTTACTTCATCTCAACTTCTATTTGTTGGCTGGCAATCCTTAGCATTTCTTAGTTTGTAGCTATAGCACTTCAGACTTTGCCTGTGTTGTCTTATGGTCACTTCCTTTGTATATCTGTCATCATATCCTCTTCCCTCTTCTTATAAGAGCACCAGTCATATTGGATTAAGGATCCACCCTACTTCAGTATGAATTTATGTTAATTTATCTAATTATAGCTGTAATAACCTTATTTCCAAATAAGGTCACATTCTGAGGTTCTAGAGATTAGAGTTTCAATTTATTATTTTGGGGGACAAAATCCAACACAGAATCCATAGTATGTAACTTTTCTCTGCAGATTGTAATCCATCTCTTCTAATGTAAGTTTTTATTAGCTATACTATAGTTTCATTGACAATAAAAAAATGAATAATTTAAAAAATTCTTAAAATAAAGTGAATAAAAATTCATTATTTAGGAGGCCTATATTTGTATAAAAAGTTGAATAACCTGATTTTTTTGAAGCTCATTCTTTTCCAGTGAAACTTTGCAGATGTGGTTTTAGGTTAAACATGTACATGGAGAAGTAGGGTTTTGTATTAGTGAGGATTCTCCAGAAAAACACAACCAATAGGATGTAGAGAGATTAAGACATTTATTATGAGGAATTAACTTATGCAATATGGAGGCTGCAAAGTTCCAGGATCTGCAGGGTAAACTGGCAAGCTGAAGACCTAGGAAGGTTTATGGTGTAGTTCCCGTCCGAAGGTCTGAAACTAGGCTGCTTCCTGGGATGGTAGATGAAGAAGGGGTTTTGGGGCAGCAGAGTTTTGGTCAAACACCTGCCAGTGTGGGAACCAGATTTGCAGAATTCCCAGTGAGAAGAGATCCAAGACATCAGCTTAAGATTTGGTGCTGTAATGGGGAACTTGGGAATTCAAGTAATCAGACCAAGAAAGATGGTTATAGAGGAGGGAAAATATACACACCCCAAAATACACACACATGTATACACAAAATTATTCATTTTTAGCACTGTAATAATGTATTCTATGCATTTATGATTTTATTCATGTTTGATTTTAGCATTACATCATAGAAAAGCAAGTATGGTCATAAAAAGATGAAACTTTCTAATGATATTTGGAAACACATAGGAACATAAAATAAGGTATTAGAGAAGATAATGCATATACAAATTAATTCTTATTCAGAAAATATTTAAATATTGCTTTTCATTTATTTTTTGTTATCTCATCTGCTTATAAGTGAACAAATCAACAGCTTTTTGCTTGTACTGAAATTTTATTTGCTAGGGTTTTTAATTAAATTTCCTATTACTGCTACATACAAACAGAAAATCATTAATATGGCTTAGTTTTATACTTATGAAATCTTAATCTGTAGAGAAATAATTCTTAGACAAACAGTTTCTCTTATACCAAAAAGAAAATACTTTTCTTTATCTGGTTTTTATTCACTTTCATTTTATGAACAATTCTAGGTAATATATTAATGTCTCCTGAGAATAGAAAAAACTTTAAAACTTAGGATTGGTTTGCAATGTTAGCCTAAAACTATACATATGATAATAAGGTTTTTATTCACTGAACATTTAATTTACTTTGATAACATCGAGTTTTATTTGCTTTTGTCTATAATGACAAGTACTATTGTCAACACTGTTCCTTTTTTAGTAAAAAAATAAATATTTTAGCACATATATCTGGTACTACTAGGTTTCTAATCTATTTGCCATTTTCTTTTAAATATATCCCCTTTTCACAAACTAGGCAACAAAGTCCACTAGAGGTAGCACAATAAACTCACAGGGGCTGTTTTTTTTTATATATATTTTTAAAGGTTATATTAAATGACAAGTTTAAATTTTAAATTTTTAAATTTTTTGGGGGGAATCACATTGGCATTTATTGGAAATTTTTTGGGGGGAATCACATTGGCATTTATTGGAAATTGTAAAATACAGTAGATAATCAACAGATGATTATATACACCATTTGTTTTATACCTATTTTCCAAATATCAGAGTACCAAAATAAGGTATGACCAGGAAAACATCAAACTAGATCCAAAACTATGTAGATAATTATAAACATGGAAATATATTTCTCTTATTTTGCTCTCACTTGCTTCGTGGAGATTACAACCTCCACCAAAGTATCTCAAGTAAATTCAGAAAGTCACCGGAATTGTTTCAAATGTTCTCATCTTCAGTCTCTGTGGACATTTAGTGGCAAGTATCAATTTTCTCATTTATTCTACCTTTGTTTTCTATGCCTACAGTAACTGCTAAGGTACTGATACCCGGCAGAGGCTTTGGCCCCGTGGTGATGCTGCCTGGATTGCCATCTGTGCCAAGGCCCCTGGTACCTAAAACGGGTACTGACGTCTGTGCTGAGGGCTCTCTCACCGGAAGCCTCAATAGCACTTGCATGATTCCCAGTCCACACGGGGTCAACGACTGAAAGATGCATTTCATCATGTACCCTGAACATTTCATGATGATGCTAATTAAATCTTTTTAAGTTTCTTGTTCATTAAATGCCAATCCTTTTCTCTAAGTCCGAGGCATGAGTACACTTAGTATTGCTAAAAGGAAATTTGAGTAACGAGCACAATATTACTTCCCAACTCTAAGTTCTTTCTTTATTTTTGAAACATATCTTAGTATTCAGCTGCTTTTCTCTTGAGTTGAAATGTTTTCTGGAATGATCTCTCGCTCTTTCTCTCTCTCCATATACGTACAGATACGTATATATATGTACCTCTCTATATATACCTACATGTACTTATGTACATACATATATACACATACATATATGTATATACACACATATTCTCTCTATACACATATAGACACACACAACTTACATAGCCCTTCTGAGCAAACATGGAGTACGTACATAGCATGCCTGTGTTTCAGAATAAGTTTATCACAACTTGTATTTAGGCATATAGGCACATACACACATATACATACCACACAATATGTGTTTTTAAATTTAAAAATGAATCACTCTAAAATTTTGAAAGAGTGTGAAGATGTTTGTTTGTGGGAGGGCTGTCTTGCTTCATTGCGAGGTACCCACAGACTGCCTGCCCTATCTTGGCCTCAGTGCTCTTGCTGCGAGGACCTTCATAACTGTGTGTTCCATCAGGAAAATGTAAAACCATATGCCTTCCAAGCAGCCATTTAATTCAATGAAGCTGTAATTATGAAGAAGAAATAGTCTTTGTAAATATTCTAAGAAATAGAATAATTTTATTCACAAAAAATAAAAATTTAGAAAACTTTTTTAACGGAAAATAATAGAAATAGGTTTTTTACTGGAGAATAACATTTAGAGGGTGTTTAAATTCAAATAGAGATTATAAGGCTTTAGTGGTATTTAAGAGACATCTATAAAAGCCAGTGTCACAATGTCACTCAGATATGACTGTACATTATCTCAGGTGTTCATGTGGCCTAGAGAGCAGATAGAAAGTCCCTGATTACATTTGGCGATGGCCTATACATAAGATACTTAGACAGTATGAATCTGTAAAACCTATAGAGTGATAATTGCAGGGTCCAAACATATGTGTGCGTATATGTATATATGTATATATACACACATAAATATACATACATATATACATACATACATACATATGACTACAAGACACAAGGCTTTGAGATAAAATGAATAGTAAATTCATTGTTTCAGTATCGTGAGTATCATTATACAGCTAGAGATTCAATAAGTTTATCATCAAAGAGATAGAACATCAGAACTGAGACATGAAAATTATGCCTTTACAGAGGATTTGTCCTTGGCACCTATGAAATTAGGAAAACATAAAGATGAGTCATCTTTCCTCCTACTCAGAAAACTGTTTAATGGACTCTTAAGCCCGCTCTTTTTTTCCTGTCAGGTTAGAATAGTTTTATGTTTTACTCTATTTAATATTTTTCAATATATACAAAGATTAAATTTAATTATAAATGCAAAATCAATTACCAGTGTTGCCTGATGGTAAACAGATTTGACTTGCTGGTCTTATGTAATTCACCTCTGCAACACTCATTGAATAATTAATAGCATTGATTTTGTCACAACTTCTGCCTGCTTCATGTGAAAATTAATTACTTTTATGAGGAAGCTGATATTGGATAGCAAAGCTGTCATAGAGGTTGTAGGTTGCAGTGTCAGCCATTATGCTTTACTCAGGGGCTTCTTCACTTCGACCTAGGTCACCGCTCATGTCTTTGGTTCTGCCATGCGATCAGCTGTGATGAGATTTCAGACTGGAGGGCTGGGATACATTCCTGCTGATAAGTTGAATAATAGCTCCAGGAATAGTTTTAATGAACCACCCCAAGTATTCATCTTAATTCTGTCTCAAGTAGCCATGTGAATTTATCCATGCTCGTGATTAACAAGTTTTCTATGGCTAAAAAGAAGATATGAGAAATAATACTAGTTTACTATCCAGTCTATTAGTTTTCCTCTTTGTAATTTTTTTCCTAATGTTTTTAAACTTAAAACATGTTTTAACATCTCAGAATCAGAGAGATGGTTTATATTTTTATATAATTTTAATGCTTTGAGTTTATTTTAGAATGAACTCTCTAGTTTATATAGAATTAATTTTTTGTGGTGTGTAAGATTACAATATAAGTTGAGATCATTTTCAAGAGTAGTTAAGATTGATCCTGCACCAGTTAATGAAAAACATTTTGTACCTGCATACATCCCAAGAGAACCATACAAGTGAGCCTCCCACTTCCATTCACATCAGTCTTTGTTAAATTAGCATGCATCCTCAATATTTAATTTTACAGTGAATGTGAGTACAAAGGGCATGTTTAACTTTCTGTTCTGGTCAGAAGCTAGGCATGCCAACTTTCTGTCTTGCTCTTAGATGTGGAAATAGGGAAGTGGATGGTCTCTTGCATTAGGCCAGGCAGTCCACTTCTTATCTGTCACAGTTGTGATCCATAAGTTTCAACAGAAGGTCACTGTAGTAATCTATGTTGTGCACTTTTACCCTAAAATCATAAATGTAGGACTTAGTTTTGCATTCCCAGTTTTTGTATGCCTCAAAACATTTTTTTTTCCAAAGATGGTTGGTCAGCCTCTGAACTCTCTGAGGTGTCTGCAGTGATCTTTGTAAGAATTACGAAGCTGATGATATGACTTCTCAATCTTTTTCTGTACAGTTTTTTGTTTTGTTTTGTTTTCTGTGTTTTTTTTTTTCTTTTTCTTTTTCTTTTTTCATTCCTAGATCAGTTAGGAGGGATTGCTCTACTGTTTGCTCAAATCTTCCCCAGTTCTAGGGGAGAAGTCATACCTTACCAATACAACCAAATGAGTTATAGTTTGTAAAGGTTTAGGCTGAGAAGGTCTCCCCTATGATATATATTTGGAATATGTGAAACAGGAGACTCTAGCTCCGGTATCAGGTAATAGAAGGAGTTTGATATGTCATGTAACTTTTGATCCCATTGTGAAGTTGAATGTTGGACTATTTACAGCCAAATGAGGTTTTAAAAAAATCTAGTTATATGTATTTGCATAAGCATCCTAAAATTTCCAAGCAAAGCTGTCCGATAAAAGATGATTTGGAAAATACTCTTTTAAATTATTGTCTCCTACTTTTTTTAAAAAATGACTCTTTATTCATAAACTTGATGCAAGTTTACAAAATTTATTGTACATTGCCAAATAAATTTGCAATGAAAAATAAAATCCAAAAAAAAAAAAAATAAACAAACAAAAAAAACAAAGCATGCCAAATGTGCAGCTGTCAATCTGTTAGCCATTAGGATATTAAAGAATTCAATAATGTATTCAAGATTTAGCCTTAGGTTTAAGGAACTTTAATGCTTTAAAGAATTCTGCCTTTTCACTAGTTATCTGAGCAACTGGCAATCAGAACTGTAACAAACGTTAACCATGTGGACAAGAATGCCAGAAAATCCTTTTCTACTGTCCTCTTAACCACACAAAGCAGAAGTGCCAAGTTTCTCCAATGTGGTTTCCAACGTTAAAAACTGAATCTTAAAGCAAATACATGAGAAACGCTTTTGAACTTTGTAACTGGTTTGTGCTTCTGGATTACATTTTAAAAGTGCTTAATAACTAGAATTTACTTTTAAATCAAACATAGGTATATAAAAAATCTATTACCGATCAAACAGGACTGATTCGGGTAAGGCATTAAATGGAGCACACTGATTTGAGTCAGATTTTGTAAAAGAATTAACACATGTAGGTTAGTCTTTCGGTAAAAGCCATTGTTACGACCATAGCAGGCTGCCTCTCTATGGTGGGCAACATGGATACATGGCTAATCACCTATAGTGTTCATGTTTTGCAATTCACAGTTTATATCATTAAAGACTATCATAATATTTTCTCTGTTGTCAAATTCAAAAATTTGGGGGAAGGGATGAATTAGCTCTACATGGATTGGATATTTATCTATAGACAAATTAACTGTGTGAAAGGAGTAGTTGTCTAATTTGAGTCAGGCGCGCACTGTAAGAACAATTAATTGTGTTCAGTCACATAAGGACATATCAGGGGGCTCCAGGATGGAGTGGAAACAGGACAGCAGTTTCTGCTTAAAGGGATCAAGAAAAAATAATGAAGTGATCAAGTTTCTGGGAGATATTCTTAAGAGATGTTTATTACAGCTGGATCATACAAGTTATACTATAATCACCATGATTGTATGAGGAACTATGATCATATGCACGTTATCTTTGTGTGTCAGCTGTGACTGTACCTTGGTTTTTCCACTTTTAATGGCAACATGGATTCTATAAGCTCCTATTCCAGTTCCTATGGGTTCATTGAAATAGCCAGATAAAGAGTAGGTATTAGATAATTAATGTTTCTCTCTGTTTTGGAGCCATAAATAACCATTGACTATAACAGTTTCCAAAATTTCTTAGATAAACTAAATCCAAGCCAGAAAGTCTAAATTTTTCTTGTATCTAATTGGAATGTGAGTGAGACTGATTAGAGAATCCCATCCATGGTTTTAGAGATTCACACCAGATGGTCCCATTTGGCCTTAGGCTTCCCAAGAAGGACCCAAATGTTTTCTTAATTTGGACAGTGGACTTTAGGATTCTTTCTCTTTAGCATATTCTCACATTTTCTCTATTCCTTAAAGAGCATAGGATAAGGAGTTTTTTCTCATTAACTGAAGGACTGAATATTTTTAAGCTTTGAAAAATTGTCTCATCTTTATTCATTTAGTTATTCATTTATCTACTTAATGTGAGCATTTTTATCACAAAAAATGTAATACTAATATAAATTAAATTAAATATTCAAGGTAAAGACTTTTATGTAATAGCATTTGAAATACATTAATTGCTATAAAATGATCTTCAGGATTCATGCTTCCATAAGTTATTCAAAGATATTTTAAAAATATTTACAATTTTAAGCTTGTTTTTGAAGATTATATGGATAGCTAAGTAGCATAACTGGAATGTAAGCCTTAGAATAGGTCTCCTAAATCAAAGAAATTTTTTAAACCTTGTGGCAACAGATATTCTTAAATACACAGTTAGGATGCAAGAATGCATTTTTTCCCCCTGTGTTCTGACTTAACTGCCACAGTCCCAGAGTCAAGAGGTGTTCTTTATATGTGGCAGTAAGGCCTCTCCCCACAGTATCTCAGATCCTCTGGACATAACTGCTCTCTGTTTATGGTGGGAAAAGAGTGAGAATTTTAAAAATGATGAAGAGTAGGCTACCGAGATTCATACGTTTTGTTTATTTACCATTTGAATGGGAATTAAGAATATTAATGTATGGCTTGTTATAGTATTAAAAATGGATAATTATTGCTGATGATATTCATTGTAATCAGGCTGACTGCTCATCCTACAAAGGTTTTATTGAAAACCAAAACTAAATCATCTTCAGCAATGAATTGAAGCTGTCAGGTCAGACTTAGAGGGTTATAAAGTCACACGCAATGCTACTAAATCACTCTCATTCTAATCAACTTGAAATCCAAAATCAGGTTAAATAAACATGTGAACGTCTCCTGATGTACTCTTCAAGTCTTTGATTTGCATTCTTATTTTTTTCTTTTTTCTTTTTTCTTTTTTTTTTAAGTTTATTAGGATAACATTGGTTAATACAATTATATAATTTTCAGGTGTACATTATAATTTGACATCTGTATATTCTATTGTGTGATTACCACCCAGAGTTCAGTTTCCTTCAGCTACCATATATTTGACAGGGTAAAGGTGGTCAAATATAGGGGAGATGGGGGAGGGTGAAGTGGGTAAATGGGATCAAATATATGATCACATTTTTATTTGAACTCTTATTTTATTCTTCCATTGCTGTGCAGTGGGATTCTCAACATACATAATTTTTTCTATTTTTTTTTTTTTCTGTTCTAGTGAGCAAAATTTCAGATGGTTTTTCAATCATTGTTAGCTCAAAAGGAAACTCACCTTTTGGTAATAATAGCTGTTTTCCTCCATGAGTAATTGGAGGGGTTATGTAGGTGGCATATTAGCTACACTAATGAAAGAGTTTAAATATTTTAGATGACTGAGAAATGGAGTTTATTTAATCAGATGTCAAGATTGAAAAGTCGAGATTGAAAAGTAATGTTATCTGGAAACTGGAATTTGCTTCAGATACATAATGGTTTGAGCAAAGGTTTCTGAACCTCAGCCCAATTGACATTTTGGGCCAGATAACTCTTTTTTTGCAGGGGAGGGGGTGGTGCTGTCCTGGGCATCGCATGTTTAGCAGCATCTCCGGTCTCTACACACTAGATGGCAGTGGCAACTCCTTTCCCCAGTTGTGCCAACCAAAAAGTTTCTAATTACCAAATATCTCCTGGGGGAGAAAAATCACCCCTGGTTGAGAACCACTAGTTTAAACCAAGTTTGGTGCAAGGCACCTGATAGTGACCCATAATTTGGGGGATGGCTACACAGAACAATCAGGGCACCAGAAGTTATGTCCCAGAAAACGCTTTAACAGTGTAAGTGCTGAGAGAATGGCATCCCTCAAATATTTATAGTGACCAGCACAGGAGTATGGACCAGCAGTAGACCGGTTGTCAGAACCTGCAATACGTGGCAAAAAAGAAGCAATGGTAACACTGAATCTACCCAACAAGGCCCAGGAGGTCTACTGAGTCTTCACTTTGTGAGGGGTTCCCCTTTAGAGAACATGAGAAACGATGCAGAAGAATCATTAAAAAAAAGAAGAATCATTAAAAAAAAAGAACATGAGAAACGATGCAGAAGAATCGATTAAAAAAAAGTACATGGTTTGACATTTTGAGTTATTTTATTCTAATTTATTCCAGTTATATTTTGAGATCCCTGTCTTAAGAACAATAAATCTTTATGCAGCATATTAGAGTCATTGTGTGAAAGCTCTTTAGTCTGTGGCTATAACCTTAGTGGATGGCATTCACAAATGATTACACTGAATATCTAGCTAAATTCTACAACGCTCCAACCTCGGTAACTTATAAAAGGAGGAGGTAAATTCAGCCAAACAACATCACCGAAGAAATATAATAAAGATATAAGATTTGATGACCACTTAAGTCTTAATGCATTTAAAATCATTTTGTTAGAGATGAAACAGAAGATACTAGGGATCCAAAAATGGTCAGATCACAAAACTTCATAACAGAGAGCTGAGCTCAGGTCTTCCACATAAGATCCTACTCAGCCCAAAGAAGGCATTTTCTGACTCCTTCTTATCAACTCTTCTTTCAAGGTACAACAGAAATAGAACAATGCCCAGCTCTTCAACTGTAGCTCAGAAGTGGCAAATGTTTCACATCAACAGATTTAGAATAAAATGAGATAGATAGATACCTAATTACACATAAATAGAATAAAAAGAAATAAGAGGGAAATTATTAAAAAACACACTAAAAAAACCACAAAGTTTTCAAAAAAAAAAAAAACCAAGGAGCATAGTAATTAACAAGCTGAGAAATATTTAAAGAAAAGTGGATGGAAATCAAATAATAGTTTTATTTAAAATGAAAGGCTTGACTAGAGGACTTGATTTAGGTATTTTCACAATGCCCATTATAACAGAGAACCCCAATATTAGGATGTCCCCCTCCCAGGCACAGAAAACTATAGGCCTACGCAACAGGAACAGAAATTTTACCATTAATCTTATTCCATAGTCCAGAACAATTGAAAACACAAGACATCTTTGAGGAGACAAATATTAAAGGAAAAGAGAAGGGAACAGGAGGGGGCTACATATACCAGTTCCATATATATGTCTGATACATATATATGATATATATTAGACAGCTGATTGATAAATAATAAATGACAGGAAGATGGTACATAGAAAGATTGATAGGTGATGATAGATAGATAATAGATAGATAGATAGATAGATAGATAGATAGATAGATAGATAGACAGACAGACAGACAGATAGGCAGACCCCTCGCCTGGGGAGAGTAGACAAAGGGGAAAGGAAGAGACCAAGAGTGCCTTGCTAATGGACACTCACCCACCTAAAAGGAAACAGGAGCAGTGAATACATAATCACTTCTCAATGTCTCACCCATCAATACTGGAAGTCTGGGGTAGATGCATTCTTGGGTAAGCAACTTAGAAAGGGAAAATTGTCTTTTCTTGAATACCTGTGAGAGGTCTAAACAGGGATCAGGAAATGTAGAAAATATGTATCATGCATCAGAATGTGCAGAACCAGTTTCACTCACTGCCTAAACTAACTCAGCCTGACTGAGCTGGAATGGGTACTTTTTACTAAACTGACTGTAGTTACTACGGTTTGTGAATTACATAAATCTAGGGGTGGTGCTTAGAAAGCTCAAGAAAGGAATATTTACTTTCTGCAAAATTAGTAGTATTTCAATATTAAATTTAAAATGGAAACTTTTTAAAAATTAATTTTAAATATTTTTAAAAACATTTATAATACTTTAAAAAGTGACAAATTTTTATCCTGAATTTATGGGTTCTATAATGACATTTATACATTTGCTAGAGATAGGTGCACATACCTGGATTACATATTAAGTTTAAAATTCTTTAGAGATGGAACCTATAAACTATATCTTACAAAATTTTGTATCCCTTCTACATAAGACCAAAGTTTTGAATGTATTATAAGCAGAAAATATGCAGCTTTGGGGAGAGTTATGTTAATATGTGTTCAGCCAGTTCATTTTATAATAGATGGACATTATTTCAGATGCTTCAAAATTGTGAATACATGTTTACACGAGTACGCTGCATATGTTGTGGGTTTGGCATCAGTTACGAGGTACTTCCCCTCTTGCTGTCTGCAGAGTCTCTGCATGGTTGTAGCAGTCGCTTGTGCACCTCCATCTGATAGACACTCAGAGAGCCAGTGGCATTATAATTAATGTTGATGGCTCTGGAAATAAATTGCTCTTCTACTTATTATCTGTTCATCCTTGGGCAAGTTTTGTAATGTCTCTGTTTCTCAGTTTTCCCACCAGTAAAATTGTAGTTGTAACCACAGCACCATTACAAAACTGATATGATGAAATATATTACTACTTGTAAAAAATTTGAAGAGTGACTGATATATAGTAAGTACTCAATAAATATTAGCTATTGTGTTCAGGATGAGTCTAGTACTACGATTAAAGAACAGAAAGAGAACTTAGGTCTTATATGTATTCTAATAATTTTCTTAAAATGAGTACTGTGGACACTTTTCCGATCATAAAGGAATTTGCAGTTAGTGATCAATAGTAACTTGTCAGTTGCTTGAAACTTCATTCTGAATAAAAAGAGATTTGCTGTTTTGGGGTTAAGCAGTAATTCAAAGAAATGGATTGTTGAATATTTTGTAGGTACTTTTTATCACATATCAGAATAACTTCTGTCATGGGAAAAGTAGCCATTTTTACCTAGATAAACATTGTCTCGGTTTCTGAGGATTTCCAGCACATACTGCAAAATGTCATTCCATAGAGTTCGGAAGAATAGATGTGGATTTAAGCATCTTTGACTCTGATTAATAGAGTTGGGAAAATGTGTATAAATACATTTAATTTTCCCCTTACAGAAGTGAATTTCAGAATATATATCAAATCTATTTTTCCACTGAAAATATTTTGTGTGTTGATGAGGATATTTTAAGGACTAGGAGAGAGCATATTTTATTTCCTCCAGGTTTTCTACCTAAATGGAGGGAAAACTTGTAGCTCTAAAAGCTTAAAAATATACCAACTAGTGAAAAATGACTAATTTCACATCAATATTACATTATCTCCTATGTCAGCTATAACAAATTACCAGAAACTGAGAAGCTTAAAACAACAGAAATTTATTGTCTTACAGTTCTGGCAGCTAGAATTCTGAAATGAAACTTGTGGGACTAAATTCAGCTGCTCCCTTCAGAGGCTCGAGGGGAAAATCTCTCTCTTGCTTTTTCCAGCATGTGGAGCTGCATTTCTTGGCTCATAGCCCCTTCCTCCATCTTCAAATTCAATTGCATAGCATCCTCTGTCTGACTCTGCTTCCCTCTGCTCCTGTCTCATGGCTTCCTTCCTTTTCTTTTCTTTATAATCCAACCTATCTCTGCCTCCTTATAAAAATACTTGTGAAGACATTTAAGACCTGCCAGAGGATAACTTCTCCATCTCAATATTCTTAACTTAATCACATGTGTAAAGACTTTTTTATTTTTATTTTTTTCATATAAGAATCAAAGATTCCAGGATTGGGACCTAGGTTTTGGGGAGGAGGAGGTGACACTATTTAGCTTACCATTAATATGAAAGTATTTTTGGAAAAAAGTTAATTTTTCAGACATAGGTATATAGGTATACAAATAACAAGGTATAATTGTTAATCTTATTAGCATAAACTATTATTAGAAAGGCCAGGACTTTTAATGAAAGCCCCAGATACTTATAGCTTTGCTGTATAAATCAATAGCTAACACCTCCCCACCAAAATAATCTTTTTGAGATTTTATAAAAACAGCCAATCAATATCAATTGGTTTAATCAATTCTGCCTTTTTTCTTTGTTTATTTTTTAAAAGTTTACTTATTCTTATAATTTGCTTCTATTTAAACATTTGCAAGGACAGCCACAGCAATGAAAATTTTTTTGTCAAATTTGTTATTATGTCCCTGGTATATGGCTAAACATAAAATGGCATGCTATGTTTTCAAACATTCACTCTGTTTAATCATTCTTTGGAATACTTGAGTTGTTCATACACACGAAATCGATTCTAGATAATAAGAATTAGAGCATCATGTGATCAGGAACAAAAGTTTGCAAATTAGCCTTGAATAGAATGTTTATAAGTGAGTTTTATATTAACAAGTTCTGGCTACTGTAACAGATTTCTATAGACTAGGTGGCTTAAAGCAAACATTTATTTCTTAACAGTTCTGGAGGCTGGAAGTCCAAGGTCAGGTTGCCAGCATGGTCAATTCTTGGTGAGATAACTACCTTCTTGATGTATTCCCCCATGGAGAGAGAGTGAGCTCTGGTCTTCTCAACTTCTTATAAGGGTACTAATCCTATTGGGGGGTGGGGGTGGTCTTCCACCCCAATGAGTTCATCCAAATCTACTACTTCCAAAGGTGCTACCTTTATATACCACCACACTAGGGATCTGGCTACAACAGATGAATTTCAGGGGGAACCCAAAAATTTAGTCCCTAGAAAGTGGCAAGAAATTACCCCCTAAAAGTATTTAATTACAAAAAGTATATTTTATCACAGATCACTTAGGATATGTTGTTAGCACCAAAGATATTTGAGATTAATTCTCTAATCTTTCAATGTTAGCATCTAATTTATATCATTTCTCAAATAAAATTACAAGGGTACATAGAGTATTTTTCAATTTCTTGAGAGAGATTAATGAATCACAAAGAATGACAGGATTAACAGCAACTATATTCTTAAAGTTATGAGAATTAAGATGTTAAAATTTGTTTTTCCATCACAGGGGAGAACATGTTTAATCATTTTCAAATTAAAAAAATTGAAATGGTACACTTTAGTTCATCAGAAAAATGCAATATTACTCAAGTGATAAGAGCTTAATAAATGTATTTTTGAGTGCACTACTTAAAATTTTTTTTAAATGCTCTCCTCTCCACAATGAGGGGACTTTGATTTAGTTAGTAGCTTTGTCATGTAGGGTAATTACAGAATATAACTGAGTGGGTAATTATTATATTAATTATGATTTCTAAATGAATCTGTTAATTTAACGAGGGGTAAATGTCTAGTTCTTAACAATTATCTTAAAATAGGTGATAACAATGGTGCTCTTCATAATCCTAATAAACACTCAGCTAACCTTTGTCAATTAATTTAATTAGCTTAGTGGGATTTAGATGACCTTCATAAAATATCCTGTAGATTTATGTAGTCAAGTTGTAAATAAGAAGCTTAATCAAGCTGAAATATAAAGGAAATTGACTTTCCTTTTATAGAATTTTATTTGATTCAAAAAGGTAAATAGATAATATAAAATGTGCAGAGAAGCTTAAAGCTCCTTATTTATATAGAGCATATAATCTGCTGTTTTAATTCATTTTTGAGATGAAGGCTATAAATAAATATATATGTAAATAAACCACAGAATTTTCATGTTAGGTAAAGTTTTCTAGTTAACTAGCAAAAGTGGTATGCATGTATATGTATATATGCATATTTGTATATGTACACACATATAATGTGCATATATACACACATATAATGTATAATGTGATGTTAATGTATACATATATGTATACATGTATACAATCTTTAAAATTTAAATAAACTTACCAGTTGTTGGTTTATATAGTATTTCATAAAGGAATTTTGTAAGATGTAAGTTAAAGACAGGAAGCCTAGAAACTGCCAATACAATATCTCTCTAACATGTTTCATCTCTAAAATACAAAATGTTCAGTTGTCAAGGATGGAGACCTCCATCAATGTTAGAGAAGTGTAATAAAATTTATTTTACAGTTATTTTAGGATTAACAATATAATGAAAAATATCTGGTTAAATTATTACAATTATAGCAATTATTTTGTCATTTTATCACAAAAAATAACCCAACATCTTACACTGAAATAAGACTACTTATGAATCTGTGCACAGGACATAAAATTGATTAAGGGCCTGCATTAATTCATGGAGTACTAGGTAGTTCAATTCAACCTTTCACTGAGAATAACAACGTTTTGGTTTGACGAAATACACAAGGCATCTGTTGGTGGTATAAGATATAGTAGAAATATAAGATATAGTAGAAATATAGAAGATATAGTAGAAATACTAAGAAAAATTCTAGTACTCAAAGCTGATTCTGCTAAGAGTACAGACATATTCTGATCTGAGAAGAAAGAGCCAGAAAAATTAGCTGTATTTTTGATGTTCTCCTTGGGCCATGGAAACTCATGTCCAAAATGAGGGCACAGCAAAGGAGAAAATGATGGTATACTATCAACTTAAGTTTTTATCCAAAAAGACTATACATTAGATAAAGACGAACCAGAAGTTAAATAGCACAATTTGGTCTGTTTGCGACATATCTGGACTGGATGAATATTGCTGTTAATACATAGAAAATGACGTAATTATTAGAATTATTAGAATTTTGTTCCTCTTTCTTTTCAGCCTTAAGCTTTTATCCACAAGCTGAAAAGGTTACTGAGAAATAATGTGCTCTTCTACATATATTAATATATCATACTTTTGACGTGCTTAAAGTCAGTGGCTTCCTTGTTTACAGTAGCATTAACCCTCCCATGAAAACTGACTTTTTAATTGTTGGCTCAAAGTTATGACTCAGCTGACATTTGCCGAGAGGACCTGACAGACTGTTTCTAGATGAGGTAAATAAAGAGAGTAGGAATTCTACCAGCATCCTCTAGCAGAAATTCAAGTTCTTTCCTTTTCTGTAGCCATCGCCACACACAATAGTAATTCATGACATGGACCTATGGGCTTGTTAATAAACTGAAGTCTTTCTTTGGGTAAGGGCAATAATAGTCTCTTGAACAGTTAGTTTTGGTAATGTGATTTGGAACATTATCCGTGAGTAATTTTTTTAAAGTACTTAACAAATTGTTACAAGCATGACTGAGCAAGTTAACTACTGTGGTCACCTGGGATCAGGGACTCACTGTATTTCATAATGTCAGAGAAAACTCCTTGCCAGTAGAACAATGACAGTAGAGAAAGTAAAGAAGAAAGTGGTCATTTATTTTCTCTGATTTTTAAATTAACTTTCAACATTAATAAATTGTTTTATAATTAATATAAATTATTTTGGCCCATATTTGAGAGGCAAAACTCTCAACTGAACATCTTATTTGTCCAAAAAATTTTCTTTATAGAATATAGGCTAAAGTTTTTAAACCTCCCTGACTGATCATATAGGGAAACTCAATGAAGAGTTCTAGCTGAATTATGATTAGGTTACTTGAGGTAAGTTGGGCACTCTTAGAATCATAACAAATATTTCTCCCCAGGAAAATAAAATTAATTAACCAAACTTTCTATTTTTTAGATAATAAAACTATTTTCATGATACAGAGCTTTTCCAAAACCTTGTTAATGAGGGTCAGAACTGAGATTTGGGTTTTTGCCTCCTAATTCTAAATTGAATTCTTGTTCTCAGTCCTCTCTAACACCTGCTTTATACTTTGTTGGTTTTATAATAGTAAATAGTTCCTTTAACTGTGTTTTGAGAATGTGTATGTACATTATAATACATTTGCATATATGTGCTAAAAATCTTACTTATCAACTTTCAGTTTTTCTTTTTGCTTCTATATATTTAGATATTCTTTTTTGTTGCTACTCATTTTGTAGAAAAGTATAGAAAATCATTTTGGCAATAAATGTTCATAGATTGTTTTATTTCAAATAAAATTCACTTCCGAAATTTTAATTATAATGTTTATAGAAAATGAACTGTTCATGGAAAATACATGTTTTACTTGAACTCCTAAAAATTAAAACATTTCTAATAAAATAAAATAACATTTTCCCACTCTTTCATAAGACAGTTTTACTTAGAAATCTCTATGTGGGAAATGTTTTGGGGAAAGGAGAAAATTCCCCATAGCAAACACTGTTGGTGACTTGCTTGTGACTTTTTGAGTTTCTCCCTATGTATGTACACTGGTAGTTTCTTAATGAAAGAGAAAGCTGTGATTTTTCTCACCGTAAGAGCAAGATCCACATGCAAAAAAGATGGAGTTGCTGGGAGGTGAAGTCCCCTGGAACAAGTCCTTCACGACAAGGAAAAGGAGTTAATAAATACATAAACCATCTTCCTATCTGCTCGGGTGGACAATTCATAAGCAGTCCCCAAACAATCTCCCAGCAGTCCCAAGTCAGACTGAGGCCCCGTTTGCCTACCCTGTAAGTTGCTTCTTAACATGCCTGGCACTGCCTTCCTTTCTCTCTTTAACTCACTTTCCTATCCTCTACCAATTCTTCCTAGAATCATACCCAAAATAAACTAATCAGGGGAAATGCTACCCAAAGTAGTCTCACAATAGTCTGATAAAATTTTTAACTCTAAAGATGTTTATATACTGACTCTTGAGGTTTGAAGGTAAAACAATTAATAAGATTCTTTTTCCCTATCCAAGTCATGAGTCAAAAATAAAATAAGACAGTAACAGTTAGGAGATGGAAGCCAAAATACAGTGTCATTATTGATGTAGATGATATTGCAGAATATAGGTTTTGTATCTGAAGGCAAGAAAGCTTTATAATATCCAAATCCACTATCATATAAATTATTTACCGAGCCACAGGCATAGCTTGGCCACCACAGGCAACCCATCCACTCCACTTCGGCTTTCTCCTTTGCCTCTGCCACTTTCAGGGGTAGTTACTCTGCAGGGCCAATTGAGAGCAGGTAATAATATCTCATGAGAAAGAGACAGGAACTGACTTGGGCATGCCCAGTTTCTTCTTTCTAAATTGCCCATTGGGTGTTCACCCTTCCCTTTTGTGAGCAGGAGGGAGTGAAAAGGAAGAGAGAGGTCCATACTGTTTTAGTGGAACTTCTGCTGCATAGAAGGAAATGATAAATCAAGACTAGAATGGAATCATTCCTTTGTTTTCCAATCTGGTCTGATGCTGTTAACTTCTGTAATCACACAGAGTTAGACCAAGGAAAAATACTATTGTCTTAGCTTTAGATTTCTTTTTGATTGACTATTTTTGACAGGTCTTAGCTTAGGCAAAATGGAGGTTCCTCTCTGTACCTTTTACTCTGCTTGCTTCTTTTGTTTCTTCTAGAAAATTACATACAAAAAGACTAGTTGATGATTTATATTTTCTCGTAATGTAAACATGAAACTACAATTAATACTCTTAATTTTTTTCTCTCTTTCTGAGCAAAAAAAAAAAAAAATCTACACGGGTATGTAGCCTAGTTTCTGACTTAACTTACATTAATACGGTAACAGCTTTTAAAAATTTTTTTAAATTTTTATTTATATATTTATTTATTTTTTGTAAAAGTACAAATCCTCTGGATTTCTTTCAGTTAATGAAAACAGATACTAATGTAAGTCTTTCATAAAAGTGAAGTGGTGAAGTAGTGGAGAGAGAACTTTGGGAAAGTAAGGTATACTCTTCCCTTTACATCATTTTGTCTTACAAAAGGTTTTATAGGAACTCTCTACTTTCAGATATTGGGGAAAATTTGTAATGAATGACAGGTGCTTTCAGATCTAACGATTCATGATTCCACTGTAAAGTCTTTAATTATCTTGATTAAAAAAAACAATAACTACATGTAAGATTGTTTGCTTTCTTTTTTGATCATAAAGTTCATTCTTATAAATATGCTAAACCTGGGAAGATTAGTTTAAAACACACTAAAAGCCACATTTGCCTACTCTAATTATCCATGTACACTTTCTCTCTCTAAAATAAAGTATTAGTTTTGATGTTGCATTTCAGAAAACAATTCTATTTTTTTACTTTCAAATCTTCGGTAATCTAAATCAGACCTTAGGAAATCATTAAAGCACTTGTAGTCTATAAGGTCTCTTTAAGTAAAGATTAACAATTCATGATTTTTTCCTCACACTATTTTTCAGTATCTTTTCCATCTTTGTCACTGCCATAACCTTTTACTTAATCCTCATATTAAGTATTTTTTGGAAAGAATTTTAGTCACTTATCAAATAGTCATCACTTATTGAACATCACTTATCCTTCTTATTAGAAAATAAACCACTTTTTTTCCTCCATT
Source organism: Pteropus medius (assembly GCF_902729225.1). Classification (NCBI taxonomy): domain Eukaryota; kingdom Metazoa; phylum Chordata; class Mammalia; order Chiroptera; family Pteropodidae; genus Pteropus; species Pteropus medius. Next base: position 25,198,044 of record NW_024355205.1, on the reverse strand, counting down.
TTTTCCCTCTGTTCTCCTGGTCAATGCAATCACCTTTTGTACCCTATTCACTTCTGAGAAGTTCTTTAAATTCAGATCATTTACTTTGACTAACTTATGAATCATCCTGTTTGTCCTTCAAATACCAGCTGAATGTCTACTATTAATTATTCCATACAAATATAGGTGCTTATTACTTGAACAATTTCACCTGTTTTAGGACACTCTTTTCATAGTATTCTATAAAAAAGGCCAAGTTTCCCTGTGCTAACACATAAAATTAGAGCTTAATTCAATTTTTTAAACTACTTTTGAAAGAGTAAAGCCCTGTCTTGCTTGGGCCAAAAGCTGGAAAATTAGCTTGAACTGAAAAGGGAAAGATAAATAAATAAATAAGTAAATAAGTAAGTAAATAAATAAATAAATAAAAACAGTCCCAGTGTTAATGAGGCTAGAGAACAGATAAACAGAAAACATTGTTTCTCTCTGGTCATGCCACAGACTAATATGCCTTAATGACCCCTCTTTGAGTGACTAGTACTTTATAACCAATTATACATTCTTACCTTCCCATCTAGTGGGGATACTCAATTACTAACCTGTCTCAGAACAGCACTCAATCCTTAACTAAACATTCACTTCTCCTAATTCTGTCTCAAAAATAGCAATCAATCCAGAACTTTCCTTCACTTTCCTTAGATCATTTTTAGAATTCTTATGTGGAAACCCAAACCTTATACAAGGCATTTCCCTCCTCTATCTTGAGTAGCTGTTTTCCACCATTCCTCGGGGATACTTTCCCTTGGTACATTGTGTCAATAAACCTTTTTTGGTTGGTGGTCTTTTGCTAATTAGATTTTTATATTTTATTATTTTCAATAGTTCATTGCATCAGAAGACAGAAACCACTGGTGTTTCTTCCATTTTTAATATCATGCAATGTGAGCTGAATGGGGTAGTTATGTTTTCAGTAGTAGCTTCTATAGGAGTTCAGAGTCTAGGAATGCAAACAATTACAATATTGGCATCAGTTTCTTGCTAAAAGTTGCTTGTGTTTTGCTGCTTTTATTACTGTCTGTTACTGAATTTTAACTAATTTTGTTTTTGCAGTAACAACACATATGGTATTAGAAGAGATGTCCATTTTTATCACATAAGTTCTATACATGTTCTTATAAATGACAGGTGCATTCTACATTTCCAATTGAAATTAAATTTATGATAAAAAATCACATTAAAGTATAACCAGAAACATTGTAAAGTAAAGAGATAGACAGTTATTATTATTTAGTACAATATTATTCTATTATAGAGCAAAAATACGTATGTATGCATGTAGGATGCAGTTGAGGAATAAAGTTCTGCATGTTAGCGTCATGATTTTGTCATCAATGAAAGTGCTTAGATGTATTTGTAACTGTTTTTATTCATTTTTATTTTTGTGCAAAAGATAATTGATGAATTATACTAGTTATCTCAAAAATCCAAATTGAAATCCCAGACCTAATGATGCCTGTTTCTGTCTCTGTTTCTATATCTCTATGCATACGTGTATCTGCATCTACAGATACATCTTTATCCTCATTGTGAATATAAATTTATACAAGTGGACTCACTGATTATAATATCAAATTACAACACTATCATATGTGCCTAAATTAAAAATAAACATAGAATTTGATTAGTATTTCTTTAATCTGTTTTAGGAGCCAGATTGCTTGATTTAGGATACTTGGAAACCCACTTAATTGCTAGATGGCATTGGATAACTTGCTTAATCATTTTGTGCCTTGATTTACTCATCTAAAGATAAAGATGATAATAGTTGATTCATATGATTATTGTGAAGAACAAATTAATTCAGGTGAAGAGTACTTAAAGGATTGTGTGATATACTTAATCCTCTCAAAACATGTTGTCATAAAAACTGAAATTCTGAGGCTGTGTGTGTGTGTGTGGACGTGTGTGCATGTGCGTGTTCACACTCATGTGCACACGGTGTAAGGAAATTGATATAACACAGGGCTCACCGCAAAAATTTTCCTAAGATGCTTATAAACAAAAGTCCCACTTAATTTCTTGCAAAATATAAATGAACCAACATACAATTATTTTATTTTTTAGAATTGATTTGAAATGTTCAGCTGTCAGCAGAAAGTAAATGTTCTGCTATCTTTTGAAAACCAGGATAATAAAGAGACTTCCATGTATATGGGGCAGGTTATTCAATTATTAATTTGTTCTCTCATGGCTTCAAAAATAAGTTACAGTTTACTGAGAAGCCATTAGGGAACTGCACTGTTCTGGTAACGTTAAAACAATTCTGAGTCATTGGCAAGGTATTTTATAAAACAAACAAACAAACAAACAAACAAAAACTTCAACAATTCCAGAATTATTAAAATAAGATTTTAAATGACTGTATAGTCAGTCATTATTATTTTTCTCTTATACTTCAGAACATCATAGAATAAAGTAGTGAAGTAGGTTGGAAAATGTTGTAAGTATAAAGGCAGGTAGTGAAGAATAAAAATCATTAAATGGTGGATTTTGAAGTCTGGCTTCTCACCAGCCCTTGTTACTAGGCTTGACCATTCTGAGAGAATAGGTTTCAGTTATGAGAAAGAACCTTTGAGAATATTACTCTATATTCTAGAACCAATTTCTAGAACCAATTATTTCACAATGATTAGGATTTACCATATCTTTCATGTTATACAAGAAGCAAAATAGCTTTATTAATTGATATATTCAAAACGACATATTGTTTCAACAGAGAACACAGGTGTGCAGTAGTTGTGAGGGAAATGATTAATTAGAACCTTGAGACATTTCTTAAATTTTCGTGGGTTATAAATTTTCTAAATTATTTGCTTAGAAAAACTACCTTTTCCTAAACTATCCTTCAGAGAATAGGAGGTTTAATGTAGATTCTAGAGATAAATAAAAAATGAGCTTTGATATCTCTAAGTATTCAGTGTTACTCTTTGGTTTCCATAGAGATAACGTCTACCTGGCTACTTTAGTTTCAAGCCTTAGGTAAGAAAATGTAGAGAATACAATGTTTTAAAGATGAATCGAATAAAGATATTTTTGGTATTGCGATTGTGAGAAACGACAAATGGAATATGAAGTTGATGGACCAGTCAGGACCTTAGATTCCCACAGCTAAAACAGTACTTGTCTTTAGAATAAGCAATGAGAGACAGAAATCCCTTTAGGTAATAGCTCTCTGTCTCTCTACTTCTGGCTTTCATTTGCTCTGCCTGTTTCTCTCTCTTTCTTTCTCTCTCACTATTTTTTTTCTCCCTTTCCCAAATATTTTTTTATAATGCTAAATTATACTTCTCTTCAAGTCACTGCTATAAAATTTATGTGTTATAGAGGAAACAAAGAAGGAATATGTATTTTTATAGTCATATAAAGACATGAAGTAGCTTAAATGAGTAGAAATGACGTTCAATGATTATTGATTCCTTGCTTTTATAACTTATTTTTTTTTTAATATCGGCAAAGTTTAAGGCTAACCTTTTCTCATTAGATGAAATCATAGGGCTTTTCTCCAGTCTAAGGTTTATTAAGTAAAGAGTTAGTTTCAGCTATTCTTTTAAATAGAGATTATTTGTTATAAATGACACAATTTATCATAATTTCTGTTGATAGTTTATAGCCTTCTAAATCTATATGCAATACATATTTTTAGAATCTCAATTTTAAAATAATAAACTATGATATATTTTCAAGACTGTACTTAATAAAATCAGTTTACATGTAATAACTGTGAAAACTGATTTGTAAAATCAGACTACAGTAACAGAACAATCAACATGGATTTTGCAAGAGAATTCACCATGGCTCAATGTTTTTCACCACATATCATTTTAAAATATGTATGTGAATATGAATTAATTATGCCTTTCCTCTGTGACAAGGATATAAGTATTTGTGTTGAAAAATCTTGTTGAAATTAGCAACACCCTTATTCTTTTCTTATATTTGTGCATGCTTTTTCAAGCACCTCTATTTTACCTTAACTTTCTGAATGAGACAATACATTTTTTTTTGTTAGGATTATAAATTAACACCCTCATTTGTTAGCATAATCCAATTTCCTATTTTCTCTGTCAGTGTACATCACCTGCTATGTACCCTGAAGCCAATTAAATAACAAATTTCATCCAGTTAGTTTGCTTATCTAATTTTATTTTAGTTAGCTGAAACATTGTCTTTTGTCCAATTAAAATCACTTTGGCTTACGAGTCTGAAAAACTGAATATAGCTCATTTATAAGTGTCTTTAGCTGGAATCACTAAGGTAATTAACACTTTAACTGTGTCATGTTAGAAAATTGTAAAGAATAAAGAAGATTCTCAATAAGGTTTCAAGAAATAGATAGTTATCGCATACCAACACTTCTAAAAAACACTGAAAATACCATTTTTTATACTTAAGATTTGATTTTTAACTTAAGCATGCAAAAAATAGAAAGAACCTCACCACCTGTGAGATCAATGATAATTGTTAATTTTCTCATTAAGAGAAAAGGAAAGAAATAAAATAACTGAATACCAGAATACCCTATGCAACAAGCCCTTACCTTTGACTCTGTGTGTGAGTGTGTGTAGGTGTATGTGCATGTGCATGCATGAAACATAAAATATCTCTCTAAATATTTAGATGCTTATTAATATATTCGTATATATATTTGGATGCTAATATATATCATTCTTACATACAAAATTTTTATATTTATTAGATGTAATTCAAATAAAAATTCAGTCATTGAAAAGTGCGTTTATACTTTGGAACACACATTTATATGATTTCAGTAAGAGAGGAGAAAAACAGTAATGCTTCATTTGGTGATTTTGCACTGTGTCTAACCTGTGAGTAGGTTAGAGTTGATCAAAGAGACATTACCATGAGTTTGGGAAGTTGTAGGTGAAGCAAGAGCCATTGCTTTCAGAAAGTTTGATGATTAAATGAGGTGAGAACTGGATTCCCAAAGCCCAGTGGTATACAACCTCTCCTGGATCCCTCCCTATTATTGTCCAGCCCTTCTCTCCTATCTCTGGCTGACCCACAGTAGCCTCAGTTCCACCAAGCAACGTAGAGGCAGCAGCTCGCACTAGTGCCCCTTAGTGGTGGCTCTGAGACATCTGGATCAGCCTGAAAGCTTCAACTTATCTCCAGATCTCAGTGCTTCCAGAGGGGATGATTAGTGACTTTTCCTTAACCCTTTAGCTCCACTTTCCAGAAGACTTCATCTTCCCATTTCCTCCTACAAATGTGTATGACATTTTTCTTCCAATCTCTTCTTTGAAGTGTACATAAGCTACCTCCTGCAACCCATTATTGGTAACATTCATGGTTGTTCTGCTTCCTTGATGCTTAAAATAGCAGGCGATAAAGCTGGGAACTAACATGCAGTAGCTCTGTAATGAACTACTTTCTTTTGCTTACCACATAGAGGGCAAAGAGTCTGCTCTTGAAACATAAAATCTGAAGGAAGCTCTAGGTAGCACACCAGTAGGCTCATCCTTTTTATGCCAAACAGTACTAGAATCCAAATAAATTTTCCTATGCTCTAGTTTTAAAAATCAATCAGACTTCACAGCTAGAATTACCAAATAATGACCATAATAATGTGGTAAGGGAAACCATGGCCTTTACATGAAGAGGCTATGCCAAGTCTCATTGATTTTTGTCACCAATTAGTATTCATTGAAAGGTTTCTCTTTAATTGCTGCGATATTGGATTCCCACAGCAAGGCTGATGAAGAAAATTCACTTCAAGAAAAGTGTGTTTGTAAAGCTATAAGTAATTGGTTTTGTAGGACAAAAAGCAATAGAGCTCATATGTATGCTTGAATAAAATTCTGGAAAAGCATGATAAAGAGTTTATTTTAAAAATTAAGAATGGTTAAAAGTAAGCAGATTTATTTGCCTCTTTTCTATGTGCATTATTATTTTTTAAAGGGCATATCATCTAAATCTATGTTAGCATAATTCCTTAGAGGGTCCCTGTGATGTCACCACAGATTTTCAATGTATACGATATTTTCTGCCCACATGAATTGATAACAAATGAAACTCACTTTTATAAAAAATAATTATGGACGTATAAGCTTTAATCAGTATTCATAAAGAATTCTCTACAATTTGTGGGCTAGACAAGACACTAAGCTCAACCTCTAATGTGGCCATAACAATCTTCAAAACAATTCTTTGTGTGTGTGTGTGTGAGAGAGAGAGAGAGAGAGAGAGAGACAAACATAGGGTGGATACCCTGCTGTCTATTTTTCTGTAATGGATTTTATTTTTATTCTTTATCTCTCAGAGAAATAATGACAGCCTTTCAGGTTGATCAAAGATTTTCTTTATTGAAAGATTTTTGTAGGAAAAGTGAAGTCAATGGGTATTTAGTGTCAGAAGGCCTTCTCTAATTCCAAGTGGAGTTTTAGACTAAGAAGAAAAATAATGTGTAGAAGGAGACTGACATGTGTTACAAACTTCAGGTTCATTCTAATAACATAAAAATATCTTTTCTGTACAACAGGTTTTGAATAAAGGAGATTAAAACTACTATAAGGCATATTTGGCATGCTGTGTATCATATGTGGAATTTATTTATTTTGGAGCAGTAGTAAAAGTAGCTCTTTGGTCACCAACAATAAGTTGAAAACTAGATTTGTAGTCACTGTATTCTATGGTAGTAGTCCCTGTATTTGCAGGGCTAGAATTGCCAAGGAACTTGTCATCAATGCAAATTTTTGGCCTCACTCTAGATCTACCTCTGGGGGTAGGGCCTGATCATCTGGGTTTTAATAAACACTCCAGGTGATGTCGACCCCCACTGAAAATTCAGAACCACTATTCAATGGGAAAAGGCATGAGTAAAACTTAAAATATTCACAAAACATGTTTATGTCTCTGTGTAGGTTTGTATAATGTTAGATATTAACTGTTTGTGGGGTTTTTTTTTGCCACAAAAAATAGTTTTCTATTCAGGCATCAAAGCAAGACAGTGTCATCAGTCTCAGAGTGAATTTTTCAGAACAACACTAGAGAATAAAGGTGGTAAAGCTTTGGTTTTTAAACTTCAATGTACCTGGTTAACTTGTGAGAAATTAAATACATATATTTTATTTTAATTTAAGAAGGCAAAATCATTTTGGTTCTTTGCTTTAAATCTCTTCTCTAACCTATCTCCAATATGAAATGTCTCTTTCTGATCCAGAGAGGAAAGGACTGGAAGATGCAAAGCACATGGGCAAAATCTTGAGGAAAGCATGAAGAAATTCCTCTTAAAATTCCATTAGATATAGTGTTTCCGTCACAATTATAGAAAATATTTGCATGACATGTTAGCATTTGAATTGAAATTATAAGTATTCCAAATTTTAAAAAGAAAATATAGAACTTTCAGCAAATGTTGAATTTTAGAAAGTCGTTGTGCACTGCTTGTACTGGTGAATTTTTCTTCAAAATGGAGTGTCATTTGTCCTCAGAAGCCAAATCGTTTTCTTATGTGTCATTGTGCTAGGCTGGATAGTGCTGCCTGAAGATATCCATGTTCAAATACCTGGAACCTATGAATGTTACCTTACAGAGCAAAGAGGATGTTGCAAGTGTGATTAAGTTAAGGATCTTAAAATGGGGACATTATCTTGGATTTTCAGAAGGACCTTGAATATGACCGTAAGTGTACTTAAAAGAAAGAAGCTCAGGGAGATTTCATGCAGAAGAAGAAGGAAATGAGATGACTGAAGCAATGTGTTACATTATTGACTTCAGAGATGCAAGAAGAGGCCACAAGCCAAGAAATGCAAGGAATACAGCTCTAGAAGCTGGAAATGGCAAGGGAATGGATTTTCCCTTAGAGTCTTCAAGGGGAACATGACTTGATGAACACATTGATTTTGACCCAGCCAAACCAATTTTGGAGTTTTGACTTCTAGAACTACAGGAGAATATAACTGTGTCGCTTTAAGCCATCGATGTGTGGTAATTTGTTACAATAATAATAGGAAACTATTAACAGGCATCCCGTTATGTCTGTTCTAGGTAAGTTTATGAAACACTTAAATCTGTGTTTTGTAATTTTTTTTTCTTCTAGTTCACTTTTTAATTTTTTTCTTCTAGTTCACTTTTTAAATTTAAAAAATGTTTCTATAAGAAGCATTATTTTTTACTTTAAGATACATTAAAATATTACTTTAAAAAAGTTTTTTTATCTGTTGATGCCTACAAATGGAAGCCACAATTTGAGAAAGGTCAGAGCTGGATGGTTTTTCTCTCATCCACCTGGCAGCTGAGACTCCTGGGGCTGGTGAATTTCTTGATAAAGTAGCTTCTTCATTCACACGCTGAGTACCATGATACTTCTTTGCCTTTTTCTCCCTTTATGACAGGTTATCCTTCTTGATCTCTCCATGTCTGAAGGCTTCTCACAGAATAGTAATAAAAAAAAATAAACGATCCGATTAAAAAAATGCGTAGAGGACCTGAACAGACACTTCTCCCAAGAAGACATACAAATGGTCAACAGACATGAAAGGTGCTCAACTTCACTAGAAAAATGCAAATCAAAACCACAATGAGATACTATCTCACACCTATTAGAATGGCTATCATCAACAGGACAAGTAATAACAAGTGTTGGAGAGGTTGTGGGAGAAAAAGGAACCGTCATACACTGCCAGTGGGAATGTAAATAGATGCATTCACTATGGAAAACAGTATAGAGTTTCCTCAAAAAAAACTAAGAATAGAATTACTATATGATCCAGCAATCTCTCTTCTGGGTCTTTAACCAAAACACCTGAAAACATTTACACGCGAAGATATATACACTTTGATGTTCATAGCAGCATTACTAATGGTGACATGGAAGCAATTGAAGTGTCCTGAGATAGATGATGAAGAAGATGTGGTACATATATACAATGGAATATTACTCAGCCATAAGAAAAGATGAAATATTGCCATTTGCGAGAACATGGATAGATCTTGAGATAATCATGCTAAGTGAAATGTCAGACAGAAAAAGCTGAAAACTATATGATTTCACTCATATGTGAGATATAATTGAAAGCAACTATGAAACATGACAAACAAACAGAGACTCATGGACATGGACAGTGGATTACTGGTTACCGGACGGAAATGGTGGTAGGGAGAGGTAGATAGGGGTAAAGAGGGTCAAATATTTGGCAACAAAAGGAACTTTAACTCTTGGTGGTGAACACACAATGCAATATATATATATATTACTAACTGTTGAATGATACACTTGAAACTTATTTGATTTCATTACTCAATGTCACCCCAATAATTAAAAAAAAAAAAGTTAAACTTCTTATATGATGGCTGGCTTCCAAAAAGTACAATATGAAAGGTACAAAACCAGGTAGAAGCTGTGCTTAGAACTCTGTGTCACTACTTGATGTTCTATTTGGCACAGAAATCACAGGGCCTGCTGTGAATTAAGGGTTGGAAAAGTAGACTCCACCTTTGGTGCATAAGTGGAAGGATTACATTGCAGAAGAGTATGTGGAAATGGGAGGTCTTGTATGGCCATTGTTAGAAAACATGATTTCCCACAAAGATGAAGCTTTCAGTAAACAAGAATCTGACAATATTTTTCTAGGCCAATCAAAAGGCAAAGACAAAACTAATTAGTGTGCTTGGATAAAAATCTGTGAGGTAGAATCATTTTATTAGTCCTTACTACAGCCTTAAGAAAACATTCCTGTGATTATACTTTTCTTTTTGGTAGTTCCCACTAAGGAACTTTGTACATAGTTAACTAGAATTCTGACATGTCCTGATATGAGGAAACAATTATCCTAATTAACACAGAAACTTGGTGCTAAAATATAAGATAGTAAAATGGCTTGTTGACTAGTTACACACATGCGTATATACATGCACATCTCCATTTATGACGAGTTTTTGGTGTGCTTATTAATACTAAATGAAAGATAGTGTAATTCATTGCATAACTGCGGGAAACAGTCTATCAGGAGAGATGGTTAAGAGTTACCTAGTTATCTCCAGACTTTAGCGAGAGGTATTAAAGTGCAATCAAATCATGCTATCAATGAGTAGCCATCATCTGGACAAGGGTATCAGAAAGGAAATGAAGAAAGTACATTTGAGAACTTGAAGAACACCTAGAATTTCGAGAGTAACATAATGTTGAAAGGGTCCCTTAAATAGAGAAAATACCAATTAAAAAAGTGAGTTTGTTATCATTATATGACACATTATTATCAGGGTAGAGAAAGAGTTACTTAACGAAGATGGGTAGAGAGGCTCCAAATGTGAGAAAAAAAATCCAACATATTTTCAAAGAAAAAACAAAACAAAACAATAACTTTAATAATTTTAGGGGAAGACTTTTGTTTTGTTTTGTTTTTAAATGGGAAATATAGGCATTAAGAAGTCTTTGACAAGATGACACTTTTCTAAAAGAGAAGGTAAAGGAAAATATCTGGTGTCAAATTCTATGCTGGCAAAAAGAAAATATGACTGTCTCTGATTAGGGGAAAAAATGTTCAGAATTAAAACACAAAATAGTCTTAGATTATAAAATGAAAAAAAAAATTAAGTAAAAACCTGATACAAAAATTACTGTTATGAAATAGACCTCATCAAGATTCTCTGACAGCTCAAATAAAAGAAATTTGTTAACTTCTTTAGTGAATTCTCCCTTTTAAGAGAGCCATACTACCCTGAACAAGCCCAATCTCGTCTGATCTTGGAAGCTAAGCAGGGTCAGGCCTGGTTAGTACTTGGATGGGAGACCACCTAGGAAGACCAGGTGCTGTAGGCATAAAAAATAAGGGATTGTAAGCTGTGACCAGGTCTTTGCAATCTGTGAGGTCAATCAAGGGGTTATACCAGAAAGGATGTGTCACAAATGAGTATCTCCCAATAAATCAAACAAAGAAAGCTATTTTAAAAATGTCTTTGTTTTTATGAACAAGTGCATTTAACTGTTAGCTGTTGAATCCAATTATTTCACCACTCAATATAAACATATCTAAATTTTATTTTTCTTAAAAATAAAAACATTCCCTGGCCTTATTATGAATTTTATTTGTGCCTAACCTAAGCTTCTATTTGCTAAAAATTTATGTCAATTTACTATTTTCTCTATAGCCATCGAAATCAGTAATCTTTGTCTGACAAATTCACATGAGAAAATCTTATAGCTTCTTTTTCTCCACAGGATCAATTTTTCTTTCACAATATGTGCAATAAGTTCATATTCAAAAGTGCTGAAATGGAAATAAATCAATTGAGCAAACCAGACTGTTTTTAAGGAAAAACATTTGGATAATAACTTAAATTTAATTGTAACCGGAAAGTGGTTGCTTCCATTTTAGAGAAATGAACAGTCAGTGCTAACGTTTAACTTCGAGGCTGTGCAGAGCCAGGTACGAGGATATGAGAGAATTGTTCAAGTTCCTGCTGAGCAGAGCTTTAAGAACTTGTCAAGTAAATCTAATATTTTTCAAAAGATGTAATATGTATCAGTGCATAGAAGGAAATTTAAGAAGCTATCTCTGGATTTGGCCCAAGGAGAAATACAAAAAAAAAAAAAAAAAAAAAAGGAAAAAACAAAACCAGAGATAAAGAATGCCCTAAAAGGTTTTATTTTTCTTTTTCATTTTTTTTTTAAATTTAAACTGACAATGAAGTAGGACTAAAACTTAAAAATAGTTACGTGTCTCAATTTCACAGATGAAGTAGAATAAAATATTTGAATGCTCCAAGTATTGCTGGATTTGAGAACCAGAGTGTGATAAAATGTTCTTAAGATTTAAACAATCCAGAATATTTATATAATATACTTGTTTACTATTTAAATGAATATGTTTTTACAAAATTTTATTGTTCTCTTTCTGTTCGATGTGTTAGGATATTTCAGGAATATCATATACAGATATATTATTCAAGTGACAGACCTAAATGAAAGAAACACTTTTCTATCTAGTAAGAACTTCTACATGTTTGATAGACTGAAATATTATATTTATTCTACTGTCATGTAGACAGAGAAAGAAGCTGTTGTAAATACATTTGAAAACTTCCTTAAGTATTTATCCATTTATCCACTGATGGACATTTGAGTGGTTTTCATCTCTTGGCTAGTATGACAGCACTGCTATGAACAGGGATGTGCAAATATATCTTTGAGATTCTACTATTATTCAATTACTTTAGATCTATATTCAGAAATAGGATGTTTATACTAGTTCTGTTTTTTTATGAACAATCAGAATGTGATATACACATAAAATGGAACTTTTTCAATGTTAAGAATGAAGTCCTGTCACATGGTACCATATGGATAAACCTGTGGACATTACACTAAGTAAAATAAATCAGTCTCAAAAAAGCAAATACTGAATGTTTCCAGTTACAAGATATCCAAAGTAGTCAAATTAGTAATAGTCAAAGTAGTCAAATTTATAGAGACATAAGTAAAATGGTGATTAGCAGAGGCTGAGGTGTGAGGGAAAAGAGAGTGGTTGTTTAATGGATGTAGAGTTCCAGATTCGCAAGACAAAAAAAGTCTGGAGATCTGTTTCACAACAATGTGAATGTACTTAATACCACAGAACTACACACTTAAATAAATGATTTTAAAAAATGATTAAGATGACATATTATTGAATTTACACTTGAACCTATATAATTTTATTAACCATTGTCACCTCAATATATTTAATAAATTTTTTAAAAAATTAAAAAAATGATTAAGATGATAAATTTTGTGTTATATGCATTTTACCACAAATAAAAATGTAAGCACTGTAGAAGTCCAGGTTATTTGAATTTGTTCTTATCACAGTCATCTCAACACTTCAATCGTTTTTAAACAAAACTTCCTCATAGAGACCATTCATGTAACTCTGCTTAAAATTTCTAGCACCCTTCAACCCTACACTAGTCAAGTTCTAAATTATCACAGTACCATATGTTATTCATAGCATTACAACAACTGAAATGATATACTTTTCTTAATGTGTTTGTTTATTGGCTTACATCTCCTTGAGAAATCAGCTCTAGGAAAGAACAGTCTTTGTCTGTCTTACCTTACACGCACTCTTAGAATCATGTCTGGTGTATAAGAGATGCTTAATAAATGTTGTTCCAATGAACAAATAAATGTAAAATTTCTGGTTAAGTTAAATACATTAAATGTTTCTGTTATATGACTCTTTGTGAAGATCTTTTAAGATACAGGCAGATTGAATTTTATTATATTATAGACCTTATTTTGAAGGTTTAGATGGCTGCTATATAGCATATGTTTAGTTTCTGTCCTCTCAATAATATTCTCACTTTATCCTCTGTAACTAATTCTGCTCAAAGGCAGAACATTTGTTTCTTCTCTTTTTATTGAAAAATTAAACAATGGAGATTGAGCAGATGTAGGATTTGTCAAAGCAATCAGTGTCACAAGCATCTTTAAAGAATTATATTTAGTTTATTCATACATCATGCAACACATAGACATGGTCCATTTAGAATTTCTGTTAAGAGACTGTCAGCGTAGCTAAGAAAAAATTGCACACACAAAAAACTTCCACTGTGAGGCTGATAGTATTTTAAGGACAAAGTCATTATGTATCTAAATAATTAAATAGGTGAAAATAATTTACATAGTTTGTAGAAATATTAAAATATATACTTCACTCATACTTTTTATTAGCACATTAATATATTCTAGGGGGATCTATGATGATATCAAATTGCTATTTTGCTTGCTGTGTATACTTGGAGTCTAATCAAAAATTAGCTTTATTCTTAGAAAAAAATTTATTCTCATATTTTTTAAATATTGGTAAGAACTTAACATTTTTACTTGTTTCTACATATTTGATATGAAACATTTTAGTTATTTTTTTAAATTTTAGATGTCTATAATCATCATTCAAAAAGATGACAATGATATTAAATTGTCATTAAGCTTAACAACAAAGTAAAATAGAATTGATTATGCAAAAGCAGCACCTGGTTTTTAGTATCTCAGTATTCATATCTTTCAAAGTGTAGTTATACCAGATTTTATTTTGACAAAGAAATGACACATTTAAATATAGTAGTGCTAGTTCTATGAGTAATTATTCACCAGATAATGCAAGCTTTAATCACATTTTTACATTGAAAAACTCTTTTATCAAATGATATAATTGAAATAAAATCTAATTATTAGTCTAATAATCAATACATAATATATAACATTTTTCTATATTGTATGCAAATCTCCATATTTTTTCTTCCATTTCAGAGTTTCTTTTACTCTTCTGGAAATTAAATTTTTCATAAGACCATTAGAATAATTTTCTTCATCCTTGCAAATACTATTTCACTATAAATAATATCAATGTGCTGTCCACAATTAATAAATGTAATTTGATAAACCATCAGTAAAAAAAGAGTTTAAAATTATGCCTAGTGTATTTTATCTTTTCAGAATTGTTGAAAGTAAGTTACTTAAAAGCTAGACTGCATTTGCTAAAAAGATATTATTTGCTTTAAATATCACCTAGATCCTTCTGATGACAAAAAGATTATAACAAAATAAGGAATCTTTTTTCCTCCAAATTCAGTGAATCAAGTATTCTTTTCTTCAACTTTCCACTTGTAATGTGAAATGTGGAGAGAGGGAAGCCATTATGCAACCAGACATGGGAAAATATCTTTGTGCTTAGGATAATAGATCAGAAAGATGGAAAGACTCTGAACTATTGCTTTTATCATGAAAATTCTTCACCAGCCTGTAATGTTTACCTCTTCTCCTGTGAAAAAATAAAAATCAATCCTTATTCAGTTAAACTACTGTATTCAGAATTATGATATGGGCTGCCAAATATAATCTTAACACATTCAGGACATGCATGTTGGCATTAAGTAAGTGTGTGTACATATATATTTTTAATATCTATAGTGCAAAAAAATTATTTGGCTGGAGTATATTTGGTCAAAATAGCACTGAAACTTCATACTGTAAAATCTTCTCTTTTTCTTTCTGTCTCTTGATCTTTCTGACTCCCCAGATAAATGTCTTTTGAATATGTATGTACATATTTACAAATATATATAATTCTAATATTCATGGACTACATGACACATCAAAAGAACTGAAGGTACACATCTATGTGTCTTTGAACCTGGAATCAGACAGAGGTGGCCAACAACTTGATCCCTGCAGGATGACTGGACCAAAAGACTTCCAAGCACAATAGATCCCAGAGCCTGGCTTAGTTGTTGAAACTAAGCACTGCGGTAAGACTCACACAAATATAATAAGAGATTAATGGAAGCTGCACCAACTGTATGGATCTATTGCATATATGTACTATTAAGGGTAATGACATCTGGCTTTATGAAAATTAGTTTCTCTAAGAATAACCTGAGAATCATTCTGCCTTATTATTATTATGTTACTCTGTATATGATGTTGGGGAGGCGACGGAGGATGTGGAGGGGACAAGGCACTTATCTGTTGGGTTTCTCTCAAAAGAGTAAATAACTGGTATTTTTGAGTAGGCCCTGCCCTGCAGTCTCTCGGAGGCAAGGTGGTCTGCAGATAAACTAACTGATCTTGCTCCAGGACTGCCCTTTTCTGCTCTCCTTGAAAATTAGTTAGAATTTTCATTGCTTCCCCAGAAGTAACCTTTTTCTGAGCAATGGAGTATCTTTATGACTAGACTCCTTTGCAACTGGATTCATGCCTAATTCTGAGATTCAGTTAAATAGTACACTTGGCCAAAGACCCAAAACCTTCCATTGCACTGAAACCAAGGCTCTATCAGTAATAAAACTATTAATTTGTCCTCAAAATTGATAATATTTGCATTATTTCTCAAAATGTTCAGAACTTGATGGCAAAAGACACCTGTAATATGCACTTGCTGCATTCTTGATGGAAAACTTTTAGCAAATTATTCAAAATTATATTAGCAAAATATTTAGTAAAATATTCAACTAATTTTTTGAATAATACTCTTTTATTCCTTTATTTCCATATTTATGAAACTCCCATTCTTTGTAAGTTTTTACTTTTTAATATTTATTTACATAGTCTTTCAATATCTTTCTTGTATTTTTCAACTCTTTGTTTTTCTGCTGTATTTTAAATATGTTGTATTTTAAGTGGATTTAACAGCAATTAATTATAATTCACTAATTCTTTCTGTGTCTCTAGGAGATACCTATGTAAAAAAAGGAATTTATGTTTCTGGAGCTGCAGATTTTATTTCATTCATTCTTATTGGTTCAATTTACTTGTTATTGTGTTATGACTTTCAAAAATAGATCAACTATTTTGTATTTTCTATCTTTTTAATTTTACTGGAATTGACATTGTCTATAGTATTTTAATTTTGTGGCTCTCTTTCTTAATATATGCTTCCTTCCTTATATAGTTTGAAATACTGCTAACGTTATAATAGAAAGTATTTTTTTCCCTTGCACTGAGATCTCTTTTGCCTGATTACTCATTTTATGATGCCCCTAAAGAGACACAAGGGTATGTGATATAAGAAAGACGAGAAGGATGTATATTAAAGGACATTTGTAGATAGAGGTAAAATAATTGAAAGAATTGTCATCTGTTAGTGCCAGTTTTCTCTTCTCCTTCAGTGGGATACATGTCAACAAGTTATATTTATTTGGCCCTCTCCTCTACTGTTAACTCATAAAACTTTTTTCTTAATCTTTTTCATGGTTTTCTTTTTCTTTGTCTACCTTGTCAAATATCGATGGTTTTTTCATCTATTATTATTTTTTCTCCTCTAGTTTTTTATACATTCTCTTTAGACAACCCATCTAAAGTTATAAATACCACCATGAATATAAAACCATCAGTCAAAATTAAATGTGCCTGCTGAGTTTAGATTTCAAAATACCTACTGGCTATCTTTTCTTTGGTAATCCATAGTGACATAAAACCCCTTGTATCTTTAAATGTATATATATCATAGTTGTCAATAAAAAATCTGTGAATTAGCTTTGACATTTCCTTCTCATTTGCTCCTATATTGTAAAACAAAACCAAACCTTTTTTTTTTTTTTTTTTTGGTGGAGGAGAGGAAATGAAACTTTAATATTGCAATTCCATCTCCATTTCCCCTCTCCTTCATGTCCATACTGTTGCAGAAGTTAATCTCTAATTGTTTCTCCCTGGGGTCACTGCTGCAACCTACTCTGAGGTTGTCCTGACTACTGGACCAACTTCCATCATCGTCCATACCACTGCTCAGGTGTTTCTTCTAAATGCCCTAATCTTACTGTGAAAGGGTTTGAATATACTCCTGTATAGGTACAGAATCTGAGGCAAGGATTATTAGAATACATTAAATAGAGTGGTAAGAAGATAAATTTTCTCAAGATATGAAATTTCTAAACATAAATTTTAAAAGCTGAGCTATGCAAGACTGTGATATAAAAGTCATGCCTTATATTAACCACAGAATGATGCATTGTAAGTAGCCACATAAAAATTATTTTCACAATTATTCTGAGAGTGATGAAGAAAGAGTCTAATTTGGTTCTGACTATTTCAACTTGCTCAAATTAATAATCATACTAATTTGTTGTATATTTATTGAACTTTTCCATTGGGAATGAATTTCAACTCTAGTTAATGCTTATATACTTATATAAATGAGTATAATGTCATAAGATATCTGAAGGTTATATTGCAATTGTATAAAATCTATACATTTCATAAAATTTGTTTGTTATTTAAGCTTTTTAATTAATATTGGCATTATCATTATTACCTAATCTTGTATATTTCTTGGATGATCCTTTTTCTTGTTTTAAATAACAATTTTCAGTTTTTCTTTCCTTATTTATTTTATACTATAAAGTTTCAGGATTGTATTACAAAAAATAAGACTCAAATTCAAACTGTGATTCAATTTTATCATCTACTCTGATGGTTTTACCCACA
This sequence comes from Pteropus medius, assembly GCF_902729225.1. Lineage (NCBI taxonomy): Eukaryota > Metazoa > Chordata > Mammalia > Chiroptera > Pteropodidae > Pteropus > Pteropus medius. The sequence goes on along the minus strand of NW_024355205.1, from coordinate 25,180,082 downwards.
TTTTAAAATCTCTGTGAATAAAATGTGTTCTTTCGCTTGATGTGGATTCTTCCTACACTTTCTTCTTGCTTGACATTCACAAGAGCTTAATTGGCACACTCTGGCAAAGAAGCCCACTAGGTAAAATGCTGACACAGAGATTTCTTTAAAAGCATCCAAGGAGACTGGTTATTATAATAAACCTAAGTTTTCAAAAGAAGTAGATAAGAGGATATAAAATAGACAAATTCAGCTTGCTGATAAAGAGTATGCGTATAGACAGACACTTGTATTCAACTTTTTTTAAAAACTTCCTTCTTGTTAAATAATTACTTGTTTCTTTTATATTTTTCATCTGGCACAAACATGATACTTGAACAATAGGAAAAGAGACCCAGATAAGAAAGTACCAAAATAAGGCAAATTATCCTTATTCTGTACTTCACTTGACTCTGTAGTCTTAATTCAGATTTATTTCATACTGATGTATTATGAATTGATAGGCTGCTCTTCAGTGCAACTTGTAGTTGTGAATATAAACAGTAGCTGAAGCAATATAACTATATTTTCTAATCATACTGGCAGTGTCAACTAACAGCTTTATGATGGAAAATAAATTTGATGCAACACTTTGGCACAAAGAAAAAATAGGAAGACGAGTAAAAACAATAAAAGTAAAATGCATCAAACATGGAATCATAAAATTAATTCTTCTGACATATCTAGATCATCTAGATGTTATAGGAAGGGCAAGAAATTGGATCTCTGGATCCTGACCTTTGTGGCTTCACCATGAAAATTAACTTTAGTAGAACTAGGTTCAATAATTTTGAACCTGGTTGCCCTTACCCACTAGACTTAAAAAAAATTGAAATACAGCCATAACTGCTGATAAGCTTTCTGATCATAGTAATATTTATTTTAAAAATTGTTTAAATCTTAGAATATATAATGTCCTGTTTTAGACTGTTGCATCGTATAAAACCATGTACTAAGAAATTCAACAAAATTCTTTATAGTTCATCAATTGTTTACTCTGCCATGCTTTGGCAATTTTTAAATTACATAGGGTATTTTAATTAAAAACACCGTGATATCATTGCTCTTATCAAAAAAGCAACATGGTATTTATTATGTCATAATAACTATATATCTCTGAACAATTATGTAAGTTATACACCTCATGATGCTGAGTATTATCCATTTTTGTCTGTATAGATAATTATCTTTACTATCCTGCAGGAAAGAGGTATTCATTGTCACTGTTAACATGCTACAGCCTATACGACCTAAGTGTGTAGAGTCATATCTAGATACAATGATCATGATACATTTTTAATAATAATGTTTTCTTTACCTATAAGGCCAACCTATATTTTTAAAAACAATATATTTTAGATACCGTCCATGTGTTCATAATCTTGCCACACTGATTTTATTTGTTTCTGTTCTGATTCATTTAGAAAGTTCTAATTCTATATTTGCATACAAATAGGAGATGTAGAAAGGTAAAATTGACATGAAGAATTGCTAAATTATTTAAGTTTGGCTAGGTTAATGGATGAAGTAAATATCACCTGGATGTTGATACTTAGCAGAAGCTTATAAAAGGGAAAAATCCAATTCAGTAGCTTATAATTGAGTCACAATATTTGTATGGTTTATTGGTGTAATTTTGAAGATTAGGATTACTGAATATAAAATAATTTTAGGTACATGGAATTTTCATCATTTATACATAAGTAGATAAATAATTTGTATTTTTGAAAAAATATTTTTGTTAAATAATAAACCACATACATCAGTAATAACATGTCACATTTGTGCAAATCTAATAGGCTTTTAATTATTTATTATATTAATTTATTTTCAACTCAAAAATACCAAAAACACTGAATAATGAATAACAAGTATATTTAGTATATTTAGATTTAAGAAGGGATTCACTCTCTCAAGACAATACATTAGTTGTACTTGACTGTTTAATGTGTGGGAAAATTAATTAGAGTCATTTGGAAGATTTAGAATTTATATCATTATCTGAACAGCAGATTAAGAGGAATGTACTTTTTTAACCCTAATAACATTCTCCGTGGATTTATCCTTTTTGAAGAAGGGAAAGAAGTGATGTTATAATAAAAATCTTCCTGATTTGATACCTTATAAAAATAAGGACTGTTTATCAGAGTTTGTCTATATATGTGTGCAGAGGTCAGTAATTCTTTTTTGGTTCCTTTTTGCAAATATGGAGACTAACACAGAAGCCAAGAACACTTTGTGAACATTTGTATGTGATTATGCCTGTAGAAGTTTACATTCATTATAGTTATGTGGATATTTTAGTAGCACATCTGATAATTTAAGTCTAAAAATCTTATTTTAAAATATCACTAAAAAAAGATGTTTAAACATTTTTTTTTCAACTCAACCATGTAGTGACTGGAACTGTAATACTTTAGAGAAGTGTTTATTTTCTGTATAATATGAATAAATGATTGTTGGAGCTTTTAGTTAAAGTATCTAAATCATTTTTCTGAGGAAAACACTTAAAAAGTAAGTAAAATACATAAACAAACAAACAAACAAACCTTGTTAACTAATTTCAGAAATGAGACAACTTCCTTAACAAGCCTATATTTTGAAAGTTAGCATCAAAGATATTAATATTTTATTTCACAGAGCTTTGTATTACTGGAATATAATGGTTCTTTTTTTTTTAAGTCAATTATTTTATTAAGAGAGTTCAGTCACTCAAATGTTAACTGATTGCAGGCACTTGGATCTCTTGAAAGTTCTAAAATCTCACAAATTGCAAAACAGTTTAGAATTGTGACTAAACACACACTAAAGAAAGTTATGCTTTGCTGTATTATACTTTCATTGGTCACCTACTCTTTCTTCATACAGTAAACACATAATGAAGTAATAAATTTGCCTGAAAGATTAATAGTTCAATTATTTTTACACCCAGAAGAGTTTAAAATTTATGAAAGTATGATGTGTCTGCTTCACTCATTATTTTATCTCCAACAGTTAGCTCATTTCTTATTAAAGGGTAGATGCTTAAGATATGTTAGATTAATACAGGAATAAAAAATGTGTACTTACTATGATTAAACAGCATGAATGGACTAAGAAAAGATGGAAATTCACTCAATAATGTCTTAAGGGACCGCAGTCGGCTTTTTCTGTCTTCTTGCAGCTAAGCTTAGTTCTTCCGATTCACTGTTTCTGGAAACACTAGAGTTTACTTTCTAGAATAATAATCTAATCACTCTGAAAACTCATTTGTTGAAACTCTGCTTTAAAGACCAAGTTGTACGGTAAGTGAAGATTACATCCCCGTAGTCATTCTGGACATTTTCTTTAGATCTACCAGAAAAAAAAAAAGAAAGAAAGAAAAAGAAAAGAAAAAGAAAGAAGGAAGACCTGCCATTTATTGTTATTATTAATTATTTTTCTGTACGACTAATAGGTCAATGTCTTTTGCCTCCAGGAGAATTTAAACTTTATGAAAGCATGAACTGTATATGCTTTCCTTGCAATTTTATTGTCAACAGTTAGCTCCTATTAAAGGGTAGAGTTTCTTCGTTGCCCTCAAGCTAAAGTGCAAACCCTTACAGATTCTGACAAGGCTGTTTATTACACTATTCTTAAGTGCCTCCTCTGCCCATCTACTACTCCCTCCTTCTCACGCTAGGCTCCTTATTATGCTGCTTTAAAGCACTGCTCACACACAATTGCCTTTTCCTAGACCACCTCACATCCCCAACTCATTCTGACCTATATCTAAACTAATCCTAATTTAGATATCATTTTCCTCAAGATTATCAATGTAAAATTGGGGCTAATTTCCCTTTCTGTTCATTCTCAACCCGTCTTCTTCATCACAGCAATGTTGTTATTCATATTATTATTATTATTATTATTATTATCCTCTTACTTATATAAGCTCTATATTACCAATCCCCCAGAACAACATCTGTTTCTACTCCATGTTATAATTGAAGCAAGACTTAACTCTTTCCATCCCTGAATCTCCAACTAATATTACATCCCCAATACCCACCAAAAAAGGTTAGGAAATTCACAAGCCATTAGGAAGAAATGTAGATTTTCTTGAAGATTTTGAACAAAAGATTAATGAGATAATACCTTTATCTTGGCTCTAAGCATTTTACGCCAAGATTTTCAAGTAGACCTCTAACTCAAGCTTGTCTTTTGAGCTACAGATCATAGATCTTCCTTTTCTTTGAAACTCTCTTCATTTAGTTAAACATCAAATTTTATTCTCTGCATTATTGCAGCTATGGCAACGAAGGAAGCATGCAAACTTCATTTTACTCCTCCTTATACAATATAAATATTAAAGTAAATAAAAACAATAATTCATTGGAAATCCTCCATTTTTTTGAAAATGGAGGATTTAAAGAAAATATCCAGAATGATTATGGGGATATAATCTTTATTTAACCTCACAATTAAATTTTTAATGCAATATTTCAAGAAGTAAGTTTTCAGAGTGCTTTTGAATCTCAAATTGTGTAAGTAAAATGAAGTGGCCTTATATTTTAAGAAAGAATCTAGAAATGAATAATGAGATAATTTATATAGTTTAATTAAGGAAATATAAAAAATCAGCATCCTCACTTAAATAAATAATTTGTCTTGAGTATCTTTCACTTCGAATGTTGAAATAAAAATATATTTTCTAAAAGTTTAAATTTGCATGAGTGATTATAGTAATAAAGGTTAATATGATTCTTCTTTATTGAACCAACTTTATTTACCTTAGCTTTGTCACATATTTAGGAACAGGACAATTGGCTTCTTTTTGCCTTTTTAAATAGTAAGACACCAAACTGATATACAAATTAAAGATAGTGCTACACTAAAATTTTACTTAGAAAACCTGACTAAGTTGTAATAAGTAAATGAAATGATGATTTCATTATGCATGAAGATTTCTGTTTCTAATCTGGACCATGTCAATAACGCCTAGCTCGGCATATGCAAATGCCAACAGAACATCCATTCTTGGAGAACTTATCAGGCATCTGCAATCTAATTTACATAAAACAAAACACTTGCTCTTCCAGAACTACCCTTCCTTCAGTCTTGCCCATCTCAGTTGGGGATAATACCACGTTCCAGCTGCATGGTCTAGATGTTTTGAAATCATCCTTGACTCTTTTTTTTCCTTGATATATCCCATCCAATGAATCAGCAAATTGTGTTAGCTCTCCCTTTCAAAGTGTATTCAAACTTGAACTACTTCTCACTGCCTATGGTAGTACAACCTTGGACAAAACCACCAAAATCAGTGACTTGGATGACTGCAATATTCTTTTAACTTGTCTCTCCATAGCTGCAGATCTTAATATAACAGCTGGAGAAAATCTTTCAAAAGCTTGCTTTCAATCATGTTACTCTTCTGCTCAAAACCCAAGGGCATCTATTCTCTCTCAGCATAAAAATCAAAGTCTTAATTAAGACAAAAAAAGCCCACAGTAATCTGCCTGAACTCTGCTCCCTTCCTGCTTACCTTTTGCCCTCATCTCCTGCTACCCAGCCTGCCTTTCTGTGTTTCAGTCACACACAGTAGCCTCTCAATATCCAGGCACATGTCAGTCTCAAGGCCTTTGAAGAGACTTGCAGCACTTTCTATCAGATATGCACAAGATTCACTCTCACCGCCTTCAGGTCTTTACTCAAGTATCTCACTGCTGAGACATTCTAGAATCACTCTAAATCACAACGCCTCCTTTTCTATACCAATTTCACGCTCATTTTCTTTTCCTCCAGAGCACTGATCATTGTCTGACATACTATGCATACTTACTATTTATTTGTATTTTACCTGCCTTCCCACCACTGGAATATATATTTCATAGGCACAGAGGGTTTTGAATATTTATTGAATGCTTTATCCCCAGTGCCAAGGACACATAGATGGCACTCAATAAATACTTTTTGAATGAATGCGTTATGGAAGCAAGCTATTTAAACTATAGAATAAATTATGCAGTGTTTCAATTATTAATGTTATATCTGCATAATATTGTGAGGGAGGTAGGATTGACTCTACAATGCCCATCTAGCAGCTGAGGAAAATGAGTGTAAAAAGATTGATACTATTTCCTAAATTAGAATCTAGGCTTCTCAAATTGTTTAATCTTGTTGTATATGTTAAATTCCTATTGCTATTGTAGCAAATTACCACTTAAAACAACAAAAATTTATACTTCTGGAGGTTAAAAGTCTCACAGGTATCTCACTAGGATAAAACCAGGTGTCAGCTAGGTTGGATTTCTTTTTGAGGCTCTGGAGGAGAATCTGTGACCCTGCCTTTTCCAGCTTGTAGAGGCCACCGGCTCATGGACTCCATATCTGTATCCCTCCAATCTCTGCTTCCATGGTTACAGCTTCTCTGACTCACCTGTCTCTCTTTTACATTTATAAAGACATTTTTCATTATATTGGGCACATAAAGATAATCGAGTATAACCTCCCCAATTCAAGATCCTTAACTTAATCGCTTCTACAATGTTCTTCATGCCAGGTAAGGTAACATGGTTGTAGTTTTGGGGATCAGGAAGTGGACCTCTTCAGAGAGCTGTCATTCTTCCAGAATAGTAGCTAATATGCTATATCATATCCTAACTGTAATCTTAATGTAAATTACATATTTATTTTTCTTAGAACGTTTGAATTCTGTAACTTTAATTTATAAAATTATTTCAAAAATTATTAATCTGCATCTTGTACTACAAGATTATTTTCTGTTACTAAGCACCTTCCTTTGAAATGTATAATATATTCAACTGCTTGTGTCTTTTCTTCTTCTAATTATTTAAAGTAATTGCGCAAATAAATCATTGATCGAAGCAACAGTTTCAGTCAGATGCTCTTCTTCACAGCATTTCCCACCATACTCATTTAAATAGGCTTTTTTATGTAAAGCTTCCAAATGTTTCAATATATTTTATTTTCTTTAGTACTTACTATAATCTGTATTTAAATTTTTATAAAACATTTTATTTAAGATAATTATATTACCTGCAATTGTCCTCATGGATATTTGATCAGTAATAGATGAATGCTTATTGTACATCAAAAACCAATTACTTCTCTAAAGTAATTATGATCATGAGCTTTGATAAGTGGACAATTTTATATTTCACATTTTACATTTTGTTTTTCCCAAAATAGCCACTGGTAAACAAAATCATAGATGTGGTAACATATGTTTGAGATATATTATATATTAGATTTAAATAGAAAAATAAATAAATTAACTTTTCTTTTAACCTTTGTAAAATGGAAATGCTGTCACCCCATAAGTGAGTGGCCAATTGAGACAGTTAAGCTTCAGGGTTTGTGCTATTAACAATTCTGTTCTACCTTGATCCTCAAAAATAAAGACGACCTTTAAAAATTAAATTAAAATTTTTGAATAGAAAGTATCTAAATCAAAAATTACTTTTGTGGTTCAATAAATATGTAAAGCAAAGTAAAAATCACTAATGGTGAAGTCGAAATAGAGTACATGTAGTAATGTAGATTTTATTTCTTGAATTGACTAAACAAGAAAGATTTTTGTAAGAAAAAATAAAAACTATTAATTGAAATTGATTTTAGAAGTAATTCATGGCAAAATAAAAAAGACAGTACAGACTGATATTATCTATATATGAGGTATGAATTAGAATTATTCTAATTATATTCCACATACATTCACAGAACAATGAGTAAGATTATGAATAAAATACACAGAAAAGCTGACATTTATTGAATTTTTAAGTGCCTGGCACTGCTCTAAATCTACTGATGTTAACTCATTTAACTCATTTATATTATACTAAAGACTGAGAGCTGAACTTTTCAACCCAAAATTGTGATTACCAATTAATTATAAAAGAAAGACTTTGTTCAAAATTCACAATGCAGATCGATGATACTGTTACTCCATTTCACTCCCAGTCCACACCTGCTTCACAATATTGCCAATCTCCAAATATTTAAAAGTTGCCTTTAACTTTCAGATATTTCTTATTCAGGCAGAGAAGAAACTAGCCTGCAGTGTGCTGTGAAATATTTTGAGCTGATCTGCTGATTGTAACAAATAAAAATAGGATTTGATAAGTACAGACATCTATAATTTTTTTAGTTTAATATTACTTTGGAGGTAAAGTACTTCATCTATTATAAGTTTAAGCACTTAGAAATGTGTTTTATAAAAATAGAAATAGAAGATTTATTCTTTATTATGAATATTTTAATATTATTCTAAACTTACCAACTGTACAAGATAATTTATTGCTAGTATATCAAGTATAATTGTGCCTATACACTTTTGTGCCAGAATCCAAATTACTTATAATAACAACTCTGAATTCATGAGATTTCAATCAGAAAGTCAATTGTTGAGAGAATGCTACAAAAGGAGCTATGATGAGGGAGAGGTATGAAGAGAAGTTTGCTTAAAGATACTCAATTATAGACACTCCATCTCATTTATTTCAAGTTTCAGTTAGATATTTTGTTGAAACGGTGTTTAATGAAATCTGACCTTTTTCTGTGAATTTGATTTAAAATGTTTGAGGAAAAAAAATGTCCTCAGCACTCTGTTATCTAATTTATCAAAATATAATCTGGCAATATAACCTTTTAGATTAAAACAAAAAATGAACAACCAGTTAGCTTCCTCAATTATGCTCTTATATTCAAAATAAACATTTAAAGCTACGTCTATATGTTAAAAGTTGCTGCCAGTGTTTCCACAAACATCTACCTTTCTTTATTACTAGTAAATATATTTCCAACACAATACACAAATGCTTACCACAGGCTGTAATTTCTAGCAGTAGAGATGTGTGCAACTTCTGGGAAATGCCTTTAAGAGGAAAGTGTGTGCCTTCTCTTCTCTTTCCTGTACGTATGGACTGCAAGGCAGATATTGTGTTGAGTTAACCTCTGCCAAGTGGACCGGTAACCCATTCCACAGATAGTTTTCCTCCCCCAAATCATCAGGCTTCCAGGCTTGCCTTTGTACACCTGACATGACTGTTGTGTAAGACCGAAACAATTGCATATACTTTTCAAGTCCTTGCATTTTGTGATTCCCTGCGAAAATTGCTTAGCTTGTATCTTAACCAATAAAAATTTAGTAGAAATAAGTAGAACAATTCTGGACCAAAAATATAAAAAGTAATGTGGCTTGTCCTATTAGAACAGAGAGAAAGCTGAGCCAAGGACACAGTCACTGTTGCTGGAGTTGGCGCCTTTTGATAAGTCATGGTAACAATATCACTAGCAATTCTATAGAAGGAAGACCATATACCAACAGACCTTCATCTTTCGGCAGAAATGGTTGGACACATGTAAAATATTATATTTTCTGTTGCTTGTTACTTTTAGTAAAATTCTACCAGAGCCAAACTGAGATTGGTTTTAAGATGCACTACTCTGAAGAGGTAGTATGAACAGGAGACAGCACTGTGTCCCCAAGCTTTTCTCCATCTCCTTAGTTAGACTTTGGAAGCTAGTCCAGCTGCAATTATTGAATTAAAGACATTTTGTTACCACTCTAGCCTATCGTTTCAGATGACTTTAGTGCAAGATCAGTGTGAGTGAGACACTGAAAAAGACTACCAGTGAAGCAGCTGAAATTATCCTTCGGTTTCATTCAACATGTGATGAAGCTGGTTGCACAGAGAGGAAGGAATACCTTTTACTTCTTATGAAGGCACTCACTGCCCACTCACCATGCCCATGTCCGTGGCAGTGCTGACACACCGAGGGGCCTCCTATTCTAGCCATCCAGAGTGGTGTCTCATTTCTCTCATTTTGACATCCTGCTTCAAAGTAGTTGTCATTACGTTGATAGACGGATGGATGGCAGAGTTCTGAGGCCAGTAAAATTTTTTTAAATGCAAAAAAAAAAAAAAACAAACGGAGTTTTGGAGATTAAAACAGACACACAATGAAATAGACCAGCTGTTTAGAGATAGTCACTGTATTGTAGTCACTTGCATGTGGAACTTTTTAGAATCAAGTAACCTAGAATTCTATCATGTATTTTGTGGGAACTGTATTACATAAATGAATGAACCACCAGATCATTATTACCTGGACTGCAAAAGCCTAAGAAGCATATCCCACAGGAATCAGGTAAAAATGTCGAAAATACTAGGCGGCTCTAAAGTATATAATTTCCTTTTTTTTTTCCCCACTATCATAGGTGTGGCCACAGATTAAAATGAGCAAAGAAGAAATTCCAAGAGAGTAGAACTCGGAACTGCCATATAAACTCATAAAGAGGAATTTCTCAAAATCTAACACAGAAACTTTTCGCATTCATGCCTAACATGTATTGGCAATTGCTGTAGAGCAGAAGATGTTTGTTTTCTGTGCTTCCATTTTCCAAATGAGAGTATTATGGCAGTTTTTGTGACCCTATTTTATTTTATATTTCATATGGAAGGGAATTTGATTTAGTATTTGGGTTAAAAACCTGCTGGAGAGGATTGCTTATTATGAAGACATTGTGAAATTATGCCTTGCTGTAGTAAATAGATGGATCCTTCTGTGGCCATTATTGGGTTAGAGGTGAGTGTGTTATATCATGGGAAGAAGGACCTACCTGACAGTCCAGGTAAAAGCTATGTCCTCTGCCTTCATTAAGTACGACCTAACGTTCTGTTTTGGGTAATGAGATATAAACAGAAATGATGTGGTCAAATTCTAGGCCATCCCCTTTAAACGACGCATAACCTTCTCTTGTTCTCTTTTCTTTTTTCTACTGGCTATAACTCTTTTTCACTTTGTGGACAAAGGCTTATGGAGATAGAATAGAAGATTAAAGAAGTCTGGTTCCCTAATATGATCAAGTTGCCATAAAAAAACCAAAATACCTTCCTGATGAGAGATAAATAAATATTTTTAAGCCACTATATTTTGAGGTCTTATAAGTCATAATAGATAAATCAATCATAAACTATTATGAAATTTTACTAAATTTGGAAACTTGCTTGGAGATTAGACATTTTAAATAACAATTGCTTCTGCTAATTATTTTTGCATTCTAGGTGACTTGCTGTAGCATAAGATGATTTATACCTAGTATGTGTCTGGCACACAGGATTCACTCAATAAGTTTTTGTTGAGTGAATTCATTTAAAAATTTTCCATCATTTATTATTCATAATTCATTCTTTCCAAAGACAAGAATTGTGCCTAGAGAAAGTTTTATAACCTCCATAGAGTTGCTAGAATTTTAATAGTATTCCAATGCCTCTGCCTTTATCAAAACACAAACATACGAGCCAAATTAGCCTCACAAAGCCAAAATGAAATTAGCTTTTGACAAAGCAATTCCAAAATAAATTACCCCGAACAGGCCTTTTCCTCCTTTGGAAGTGCAAAGTTCTGCTGTTGCGCAAATATGCTTCTGTGCTTGCTAATGACATTTGTGTGGTCTGCTCCTCCGTCAGCTTTAACTATCACTTTGCTTAGAGCGAAGTTTGGGTCTCAGTTTCAGTGGCATCTCATTAGCTACACTCGTTTTGTAGCTTTCTGCATACAGCGCACCTCACAAATGAAGATGTGCAGAAGCAGTAGGATGTTGGCCTAGCACATGATGATCAGTCATTAAGGCAAGAACAAGTGTCATTTACCCAGCAACCACTATTTGATTCTTGTCACCTTACACTATTTAATAGTATATTATATGATCTTATAAGAGCTCTGAATTATATTTTAAGCCATTTTAAAAGATATCATAGAGTTGATAGAAACGAAACAATAAATATTATTCTCATTTTTACTTTTATATTTATTTTATTATAGCTTAATTAGTTTAAGTATAATCTTGATAGAAATTTATTCAGTTAGTCCTACTTAGTGAACTATAAAATATACTGCCAAGAAAGAAGTTGATTGGATAATAAAATTAAATTAAAACTAATGGATAAGAATAGATTAAATATGATAATAGAATAAATATGTTAAACATAAAACAAAAAACAGATGTTCCCCTACATATGCTATCATTATGTTCTGTTAGTCTTTATTTGACTATAGTATGTATATTTGTGTACCATACATACAGATCTCTTCTTTCCATTAATTTTCTCTTGGTGCTTCACTGAAGATAATTTCTATTGAACTCTCTTTCAATTCACTGATCTTTTTAAAATTCTGAGTCCATTGTTTATTCCCTAGGAGACTTTGTCTATTCCTCTATCAACAGATAGAAGCTATGGGTGGTCATCTCAATTTCCTACTAAAATGGTTATTTCAGGGATAGGTTGCAACTATACTTATTCCATCTTTGCTAGTGTTCTGAAGTGTGAGTTGATGTGTGTATGAGACTTTCAGTGGGACTTTGCCTCTTAAGTGCATAAGACTGGTAGATTTCACCTTGTTGTCCTACCCCGCACCCCATCCCTTAGGTGTAGACTTAGAGCCTGCCAGGTCTTTGTCAGTTCTTCCTGGAATTTCTAATTTTTGGAAATTTCGACCTTTGCTCTTTAGACTTTAACCACATGCAGGTTTGTAACCTAGCAAATATCTGGAATGAAAGATCTGTCTGAAATATGATGAAAGTTTCTCTCTCTTGTCTTTGTCTCCTGTGTACTACATAACAATAAGGCAGCACTCTGGCCCTCAGTCAATTGAGCTCTCAGAAGCAGTAGATCTGAGTTCACATTTTCATGGTGAACATAGTCTCCAACGTGGAACACAGAAATCTACTTTCTAGACATGGTTAGAGAGAATAGCTCCTCCATGTTGCCAGGGATTTCTCTTCCTGACTCAAAATTTAGAAGAAGGAGGTTAACAGGATGAAAGGTAGATTCTGACTACAGATGGTCTTTAGGTTGCAACTGGTACTCTCCCTCCCCCAGCTGAACAATTCATTCTCAATTTCCCTGACCCAGCTATTACTTCAGTACTTTTTCGGTGACTTATTCATTAGTATGACCCAAGCCATCATTACAGTGGGATCTCAGTCTTTGGTGCTTATGCTCTTTTTGGGATAGGGTTGTTGCTCATGTCCATTCACAGTTGCAATGGGTCAGTGAAGAACTAAGAGGTAGCAATGTTTTTTCTGGTTCCATACACATTCCTTTCTGTCCCCCATTGAATGAAAGCAACCCAACCATTCTCTGTTCATTAAGGTCAATTTTACATAACTGCAATGACAATTCCTGTTCAAGTTGGTTACTCCCTGGCCACAAGATGTCCAAGATATTCTGGAAACAGTCACTATTTGTAGTTTATTGAGACCCTTCCCATGTTTCCTGACAAGAATGACTCTTCCTTTGGTGACTAAAGCTCCGGTAATGCACAGCTAAGAACTGCAAGGATAGAAAGCACAAAATCTTCAGTGATAAGTGGGATAACTGGATGACTCCTGCTTTCATTCTTCGGATTCCAGACACGTATATTCTTCCAATTAGAGACACAATGCAAAGTCTCTGATTTAATGTTTATGCTGTATCTGGAAGGAATTTTTCCCTCTCTGGAATTTTAATTCATGTACTTCTCCTTGCTTCCGCAGCTATCCGATATTTCTAAACTATATTTTTTAATATTTAAAATTTTCCCCTAGTTGTTACAATGACTTGTGGTTACTTTCTACATTCTATTTGGAAACAGAAATATTGCTCCGGGCACATCTATTCATGTAATGATTAAAGTCTGAAAAAAGAAACAAACCAAATTATTAAAATATAAACCTTTAGGTCAAGCTAAAATTGGAGAAGCTGATGCTGATATTATACTTTTTATTAAAATGTGTTTGCATTATTTGGAAGTTTTATATTTATCATGAGTTTATGCACTATTTTTTTTTTTCAAATTTAAAACAAACCCAAAGTTTGTCAGAAAAACATTTTGCTACATTTAGGTAGTTTTTTTATTATTTTATTTTTTTTAAGAAATGGAAATTCACTAGGTATTCAAGATATCTCCTCACTCCACTTCTTAGAGATGATGCAAGATCAGACAGATACAAATTGCTTGAGGCTCATAAAGCATTGAACTTTCTATTAAAAATGAGTTTGAATATACCATTTCAGGTACACAGAAAATCATATGTGAAGGCACTGAGATGAGAAAGAGTTTAGTGCTTTTAAAGGACTGAAAAACATGCTTTTGTGAATGAAAAAAAAAAAGCAAAAGAGAATGGCTTAAAATAAGAATAAAAGGTGGGTGGGCCATGGTTAGTTCATGAAAGACATTTCATTACATAATAATTATTTTGGTATTTTTTCTGTTATTGGAGAATTGTGGTAGCAAATGAAAATCCATAATTTTCAGTATTCACTTTGTCCAAGACTATTTAGAGTTATGAAACTTTCATTAGAAGTTATACCCCTCGAATAGATTAACCATATGATGTGCAGTGCCTTTCTATCCAAAACTTTTATATTACCCTTTAAAGCTTTTATTTTGAAAAAAGGAAAAGGCATTTGTCTGAATATGATTTTTAAGTTGTACATATTTTCTGTCATTATAAAAAATGAATTTGTGAAACTGGTTCACTAAACATTAAACTTTGAAATTTAATATATCAGATTATTAAAATACCATTCAATAACTAGTTCATGGACTTTAAAATTAAAATACATCTAATGATTAAAACTATATGAAGAAAATTTTACTTTTGTCTAATTGCAATTAAAAGGAAATGTAAAAATAATGAAAATGAAAATAAAAGTAATACTTTCCAACAAAGACCTCAGTGACTGATATAACAGAAACAAGATATGTGCTCAATAGAAACAAAACATATATAAGCCAAATTACCAAATAAAACAATTCAAATAAATAAAAGCAAACAAAACAATATTGCCAACCCCTATAGAGCCTGTGAATATGTTATCTTGCTTGGTAAAGGGACTTTAGAGATGACTAAATTAAGGAACTTGAATTAAGGAGATTACTCTAGATTTTATAGTTGTTTTTTTTTTTTTTTTTAACAGTACAATCTCAATTGTCCTTTTAAGAGGAAAGTAAGAGTGTCAAAGCTAGAGAGAAGATACGTGATGAAGGAAGCAGAGTTGGAATGATGAACTTCGAATGGAGGAAGAAGCTATGAGCCAAGGAATGTAAATGGCTTCTAGAAGCTGGAAAAATCAAAGAAATAGATTTTCCAGAAGAAGAGAATTTTAAATCTTAAATTCTCTACGAGCCTCCAAAAGAAACCCATGTCTGTGAATACCTTGATTTTGGCTTATTGAAAAAGAGATATGTGTTTTGAATTTCTAACCTCCAGTACTGTGATATAATACATTTTTGTTATTTTTGTTGTTTTAAACCACAAAGTTAGTGCTGATTTGTTTTGGCAGCAATAACGAATTCGTATAGCATTGCTTCCACTTATTTCTAAAGTCATGTTTTCTTGCTTAACCATGTAGTTTTAGAGAGATATTAAGCTCTCTGGGGAGGGGAATGGTAGATTAGAGACAGGTGAAGTAGCCTGGCTAGCTTCTTCACAAGAGGGTAGTGGCTGCCTGTGGTTATTGAAACATACATTTCTGAGAAGAAGAAGCATGCAGTGGGTTTGCCTAAATGCTTATCTTTTTCCTAAACTGTTCTGATCATTGATTAATTTATTGGGTTTTCTGAAACTTTTCTGAAACTGAAACTTCACTTCTTTTTTGAATGTTTTTGAGTGTTTGATTAGAAAGCTGTGAAGGAACAAAAAAGCATCAACACTTTTCATAAATCTTAACACACAAATTGTCAGACTAATCTCTTTCATGAGTTTAATAGACTATGTAACCTAATTTAATGATACCAGAACAATAGAAACCTTGATGGAAAACAGAAAAATCTGAGCACCAGTTACCATATTCCAAGGAACATGATATAAGTGGAAAAGTTCTCTGTAGTGAGAAACCCTCATAGAAACACATCTGCACTAGCCTAGTCTTCCAGACAGAATCATCACATCCACGGGGCAGTGCACATCCACCTGCCATATAGATTCAGGCTTTTATAACAAAGTAGCTGTAGTACAATGTACAGTCTCAACAGAAATAAAAATAAAATAGCAAAATAGCACTTACCTTAGAATAGAAATACAAATAAGATTTAACTTAAAAATTCTGACTACGGGTCTATACCTGGCACTTCTGTAATTTATTCTAAGGCATAAATTAAATAAAACAAAACAAAAGTAAGAGCTCAGTTGCATTTTTTGTTCATAAGGTCTATTTTCTTGGTATTCCAGGAGCTGATAAAGGTGTTGAAATATGATCCCAACTCTTCTAAACAGGGTCTAATTAGACAGCAGATTAGTTTATAATATAGTCAACTAATCTTCATAAAATTTAACACGAGGCTGACAGCATCAAGTAAAGAACTTAGAAAGAGCAGTGACAATTTTCTTCCTGCCTCCCTCTGACAGAAAAGGATTTCAAAATCTTTCTTTTTTTTCTTCTTTTTCTTCATGCATACCTTCATTAAAGCTGAAATATATACTATTAGTATAAATGTAATACTAATTATAAACATTATAAGTAGCCTTAATTATAGTTATGATTATGTATATAATTATGAATTTATTTGTTAATTTTTTAGGAGTTCATCTCTATCCTAAACATCATTTATACTTTTTTTCCATAGCTGATTTACCAAGCATGACACTCCATTCATACTTCGAATGTTTAGGAAAATAAAACCTTACGTGAAATATATTTTGTACATTTATTAAATCTATTGAATGATAAAATATTTATTATATGACATTTATAGTATCATATAAAATTCTCATTTATATTCAAATGTTACATGTTACATACTTCTGTATAAAATTACTTAAAAGCAGCATATAAGTCACATGTTCTTATTTCAAAACATGAAATATACATTGTGATATCCAAGGACAAAGATTTGAAGCGATAGATGGCAGTATTGTTGCATTTTTTTTTTATGAATGATATAAAGTTTTTGCTTGCTTTTACCCCTCACCCAATAACCTTCATTACTTTCTTAAAGTATTATAGGACAATGTAGAAAGATACTCAAAATTTTAATTTGAAGACTTTTTTTTTTTAAATTAAGCAACTTTGATTTGTATTTCCTCTCTGTGTAAGATACAGTACCTAGAGAATGACAGGGGTGGGGAATGAAGGTTTGCATAGCTAACCCACAATGTACTGGCACCTGAAGTTGGCATAATGAGCTGAACTCACATATCCTAGCCTTATCTTTAGTTTATTGCATTTACAGAGAACTTTCAAAACATTTATTTTATAATACCTATTTAGCCTTAACAAATCTCTTTGATTTCAACATGTTATTTGGTGCTGGAATTAAATGATATTTAGTTATTATCACATCACTTGTTATCTGCTATCTTATGGGTATTTTTAAGGAGCATTTTTCAATGAATAGCTAGATCTCATAAGGGAGAAGAAAGTACCCTTGTTCATCTTTTGAGTGGTAATAAAAAGATATATAAGAAAAATTATAATAATGAGACAATAATGAAGTAAACTATGCATTTGAAAGAAAGGAGCAAAAGGAAAAACGAATGAGTCATCCAATTAAGATTGTTTTCTAAAATTTCAGCATGCAAGTGGAACTACAGAAGCAAATGTACTGAGTTTAAACTTTTGCTGCTCCAGAAGTGTTTGATACCTAGGGAAGAAAAAAAATATTTCTGTTGGATCCAATGAGTTTAGCTGTGTAAGATTTTTCTTTCAAGTGTACTGGTTCTCAAAAACGAAAAAAAAACCCTTAAAATTTGCACTTCGTTTCCCCTTTTTTTTTCGTAAAAAGATCAGACATGAATTGAAGTTAATAACTGAAGAAGGTACCAATTTAATCTCATCAATTTTTGTGAGAGCTTTCAGCTCTAAGAATGCAATATTAAGGTGTCATACCTAAGTGATGTATTATCAATGCTCTTTTTTGTACCTTCAACATAATAATATAGCAGAACTCTGTCATGTACCACAAATAGCAACAATGGGGGAGCAAGTTGAACTTCTCTGTACCCTTTATAACATAATCATGACACTATAAAGTCTTTATTTTGAAATATCTAAATTTGACCAGATAACATAAAATGAAGATCAAAATTCTTTTCATGCTTTAACACTGCTTTTATTTTTATTTTTTTGTCTACAATTTTAATACTCAACATGAGCAAAAGATGACAGTTAATTTTTCTTAATGTTAATTTTAAAACTCTGTGATTTTCAATAAACCTTTATACATACAACATAATTATATCCTAGAAACCACCCTGAAGAGAGCTAGCATAGTTACTGCAATCCCAATTGCCATCTGTGAACAACTAGACATAATTTGAAAGTCAAAGCACTTTAGTCAAATAATAAGTAAATGTCAGAAAGTGCAAAGAACAAGTTCTGAGAATCTGACTCAGAAACTTTCTGCTATCTTGAGTAGCTTACCATTAGAGAAATGAGTTAGTATGTTGGAATTATCCCTTTTAAAGACTCAATGATTATCAAAAAGCATTTAATTAATATTTAAAAGCACAGATAAAAATATAAGGAGATAATTTTACTGTATTCCAGAATGTTGTCATATAAAATAGAAATAACACTTAGTAAATAGAAGGCTTTATTTAGTAATTTATTTCTATCCATAAAGGTTTTCATGTATATTGTTTGAAAATAGACTTATATGATAATTTATAAAAATCGTAAACATTTTTTAAAATTCTTAAAAGTAATTTTTAAAATTATAAAAGATAATTTATAAAATTATTAATCTGTTATGAAATGTCAATAAATTATACTAGAAGAAAAAATGTTTTTATGTAAAGTTTCTTTCAAAATTATAGCACTATGATATATGAATATGTGATGTAACTTTAGCAAAATCTTTCTACTCTCTTTAGCTCGGCTAGATCACAAAGTCTGTCTACCATAAGAAACGAGAGAGACTGGAGACTGAGGGAGATATTTTAAGATTGGTTTCACTGTGATATACAGCTGTGCTGTCAAAGGAGTACAAAAGAGGATACACAATAAATCAGACTTGTTTAAGTGAGTTTTTGTATGTTTCTTACCTTGTTCCTTGCAGAGGCGTGCCCACTTTAAGGGCAGTGAGTTTGGCCAGCATGGGACGAGCAAGCCGCCTTGATCTGGCTTTATTAGTTAACAGAGAGACTGTAGAGAGAGTCATGTCTGTATATAGGAATCTATTTATCATCTTGCAAGAGAATTCTTGTTACACTCAAAATTCTGTTTTTACTGGGTCATCAGGCCAACATTTTTAGCAGTTGGACATTATAGTTGACAGGAATAAACTTGCAACTAGAAGTGAATATGGTTTGGAGATCTAATGCACAGCATAGTGATTATAGTCAACAACTGTATTAAATACTTCAAAATGGCTAAGAGACTAGGTCTTAGGTGTTCTCGCCACAAAAAAGAAATAACTGCATGACATGATTGAGGTGCTAGCTAACACTATGGGGTTAATCATATTACATATAAACATATATAAGTATATTAAATCAACATGTTATATACTTTAAACTTACACGATGTTATATGTAAACTGTATCTCAATTTTAAAATGCTTATTCAACTGTGCTGCTGTATGCAGTGCAAATATATATAAGAAACATTTATTAAAACATTTCATGTAAGCAAAAACTTTAAAGTAACCTTACATTTCTGGAATAAATCACACTTGGACACAATGTTCATTCTTTTTATATATTCCTGGACTTAATTTGTTAAAATCATGTTCATGATTCTTGAATGTATGTTGATGAGGGATAGTAATCCTTATTTTATTTATTTATTTTTTTGCTTGTCTATTTCTTATATTTGTCTGGTTCGAGTGGATAAATTGAGTTCATAAAATGAGTTGGGAAATGTTTCTGCCTCTTATTTCCTGGAAAATCTTGTATAGAATAAGTATTATTTTTTTCATCAATATATATATATTTTTAATTAATTACAAAGCTATCCAAGTCTGGAGTTACTTTCTAAGAAGGCTTTTATTAGAAAGTTAATTATTCAAAAATGAATATAGAATTATTTAAGTCATCTATTTCTTCTGAGTGAGCTTTAGTAGTTTTCCTTCTATGGAATTTGTACTTTTTATCTACGTTGTTGAAAATAATACTTTAGGTATACAGGTTTTTAGTATATGAGATCATTCATGTCTTTTACATTTTTTTTTGTGGTCAGAGAATATTTATGTCCATGAATCTTTTACTTCCATCTATGTTTTTATATCTATTGATATAAAAGTGTAATATCTCTAGAACTTGATCTTAGTATGTGTTTTTTCTTTTCTTTTTTCTTTTTCCTGGATCAATCTTTTTAGTTACAAATTTATCAGCCTATATAAAGAAACAATTTATGGTTCGGTGATTGTTCTACTGTACATTTGTTTTTATGTTTTGTTTTGTTTTGTCTCAGTAGGTTTGTTTACTTGTGCATTGTTATTGTTTATGATACACAGTACAAGATTGACCTGTTGAAATTGTTGGTTCAATTTTAAAGTGATTCACAATGTCTTGGTCCTTCTTTTCTGTTCCAGGCATGTAGAATTTTAAATTTATGACAAGGTAATACTTAAAATATTTAAAATATCTTTGGAATTCTTGAGGGAAAAAAACCAGTAAGTAGAAGTTTATGATAAAATGTAAGTTGAGGTTATAACTACTTTTTCTTCTTTAAGAAATTGCGTTTTTAAAAAATTAAGTATAGTTGGTATACAATCTTATATTGGTTATATTAGTTTCTGGTGTACAGTATAGTGATTCAACATTTTTATACCTTACAATGTGGTCTCCGCACTAATTCTAGTAATCATTTCTCACCGTGTACACTTAACACAATATTATTGACTACATTCCTCTTCTCCTTTTTACTCATCTCCCTCCCACCCCTTTCCTTCTTGTAACCATCCCTTTGGCCTCCATTACTATGAGTCTGTTTTAGTTTTGTTTGTTTCCAGGTTCTACATATAAGTGAAACCACACAGTATTTGTCTTTCTCTTCCTGACTTGTTTCACTTAGCATAATACCCTCTAGATCCGTACATGTCTCAAAGAGCAAGATTGAATTCTTTTTATTGCTGTATATTTTATTTTGTGTGTGTGTGTGTGTGTGCGTGCACGCGTGTGTGTGTGTATCCCCTCCACATTTTCTTTATTCATTCATCTATCGGTGGACACCTAGGTTGTATTCATATCTTAGCTATTGTAAATAATACTGCAATGAATATAAGAATACATATATCTTTTCAAATTAATTTTTTAAGATAAATACCCAGAAGTGAATTACTGGGTCACATGGTATATTTATTTTTAATTTTTTGAGAAATATTCATACTGTTTTACATAGGAGTTGCACCAAGTTGCAGTCCCACCAGTAGTGCACAAGGGTTTCCTTTTCTTCACATCCTCTCCAGTATTTGTTGACTTTTTGATAATAGCCATTTTGATTAATGTGGGATAGTATCTCATTGTGGTTTTGATTTGCATTTCTCTGATGATTAGTGATGTCGAACATATTTTCATATGTCTGCTGGCTATCTGTATGTCTTCTTTGGGGGAATATTATGTTCTCTTCCCATTTTTGATTGGATTGTTTATATTTTTTTTGTTGTTATTGACTTGTTTGAGTTTTTTATACATTTTGGATATCAATCCCTTAACAGATATATTATTTAAAAACATATTCTCCCATTAGTGAATTGTTTTGTAATTTTGTTGAAGGTTTCCCTCTTTATGAAGAAGCTTTATAGATTGATGTAGTCTCATGTGCTTATTTTTGCTTTCATTTCTCTTGCTCGAGGAGATGTATCCCAACAGATATTATACTTCCTGGTTTCAAACTGTATTACAAAGCTGTAGAAACCAAAACAGTATGGTATTGGAAAGAAACAGGAACATAGAACAATGGAAAAGATTAGATGTTCCAGAAATAACTCCATATATATGATCGACTAACCAATCTTTGACAAAACTGCCAAGAATACCTAATGGGGAAAGGATAGTGTTTTTAATAAATAGTGCTGTTAAAACTAGATACCCACACACAAAAGAGTAAAACTGGACCACTATTTTATACCACTCACAAAAATTACCTTATTGTGGATTAAAGATTTAAACGTAAGACCTGAAACCGTAAAACTCCGATAAGGAAACATAGAGGAAAGCTTCTTGATGTTGATATTAGCAGTGATTCTTTGGATATGGCACCCAAAGCACAAGAGACAAAAACAAAAATCAACAAATAGGAGTACATCAAATTAAAAAGCTTCTTCATAACAAAGGAAAAAGCAAAATGAAAAGACAGCTTATGCAATGGAGAAAATATTGACAAATTTACATCTGATAAGGTGTTACAATGTAAAATATATAAATTATACAACTCAACTGCAAAAACAATTTTTGATTAATAAGTGGGCAAAGGACCTGAATAAATATTTTCCAAAGATGTACAAATAGCCAACATGTACATGAAAAGGTACTCACTTCACTAATCATCAGGGAAATGAAAATCAAAAACCACAATGAGCTATCACCTCACATGTGTCAAGATGGCTATTATTAAAAGGGCAAGATATAAGTGTTAGAGAAGATATGGAGAAGAGAGAATTCCTATACCCTCTTAGTGGGAATGTAAATTGATAATAGCCATTATGGAAAATAGTATGGAGGCTCCTCAAAAAATAGAACTACAGTATAACTCAGGAATCCCACTTCTGGGTATTTATCCAAAGAAAATGAAATAAATATTTTGAAGAGACATCTGCATTCTCATGTTCATTACAGCTTTCCTGATAATAGCCAAGACATGAAACCAATCTAAGAGTCTGTTGATAGATGAATAGATAAAGAAAATCTAGTGTGTGTACACACACACACAGACACACACACACATACACACACACACACACACACTGGATTAACTTTCAGTTATAAGATGAATAAGTTTTGAAGATTTAATGTATAGAATGTTGATTATAATTAATAATATTGTATTGTATACTTGAAATTGCCAAGAGATTAGATCTTAAGCATTCTTACTACGTGGAAAAGAAAGATTGCCATGTGAGGTAATGGGTGTGTTAATTAACTGAACTGTTATAATCATTTCACAAAGTAAACATATCCAATCATCACGTTTTACACTTTAAATGTATACAATTTTATTAGTCAATTATGAAGCTGAAAAAAGTAAAGATAAAGTTTTGTTAAAAGGAAGCCCAAACTCCTGCAATTCAATAATAAAAGGCAAGTGAGCCAACTTTTTAAACGGGCAAAGGATTTTAACAGGTATTTCTCTAAAGAAGATACACAAATTGCCAATAAACTCACGAAAAGATGCTCGACATTAGTCATCGAGGAAAGGCAAATCAAAACTACATTAAGATACTACTTCACTTTATAGCCACTGGCATGGTCATAATCAAAAAGACATGTAATCTTGAGTAATGGCAAGGATGTGAGACAACCAAAATCCTAGTATTTTACTTGTATAAATGTAAAATGACCACATTTAAAAGCAGTTGGGCATTTTGATAGCTATTATCTTTACATATCACATCACTGCCTATTAGTCTAGCTTCCTCCTTTGGAGTACTGGTCTCTGTACCTGGGAAGGAGGTGACTGATGCTGTGACAGGTACTAGACTAGGGTAAAAAGTGAGAACTCCTGGTCATGAGACAGCATCACAGTTGGGACCAAAAGGAAGACATTTTGGATATCTGCCAAAGTATCTTTTTATTATAGTCTTGGACAATGGGGAGAATTTATTGTTATTGCAAACCAATAAGGAAAGCAACTTAAAAAGAAAATGTTCTGAATCATAACTAAGTTTGTGTTTATGTAAAGTATTATCTCTTACCTTTTAGTTTGCAAAGAAACAGTAGTGTTTTTTTTTTGGTTGTAGTTTTATAGCCTTTCTGCCCCCTTTACTCCCTCCAATGTGTATATTAACATTCTTCAATGAAATAATATGGCATTTAACAAAGACTGCTATGTGCAATACCATATGTAGTGTTTTTATTTTAATTTTTAAGATGTTGATTTATATAAAAATAAAATGAATAAAAAAAGGAAAAATACCAACACTCTACTGTTGGTTAAATTTAAACATGTTTACCTGCAGAAATTCTCTCATAAACAACCTGCAGTAACTTGAAATGCATACCCTTTTCACATTTCCTTTTCTCATGTATAAATTAAAATGTTTGCTGCATTTTGCAAAATGTCAGTTCTTCAAAAATGTGTCTGAACTTGCAGTGTAATAAAGGTTAGATGAAACCCCAGAATTATAGTGGCGTACTGTCACTTAGGTTTCAAGCAGCAAAATAAACCACATAGCTAAAACAAAACAAAACAAAACAAAAACAAAAACAAAAACAAAAACAAAAACCTCACTCACCTTCTCAGAGAGAACTTCTTGCAATATGCTAAGAGTCTGCCTTATGACACTGAGCATAGTCTGATATTATTTACTCTCTGTTTGTTCCACTTAGATGTAAGATATATAAGATCAGAAATATTATATTCTCAGTGCCTAGAACTGTGCTTGTTATTTGTTATTACGCTGACCACAAATACACTTTATTTGGCTCATCTCGTAGATAAACAAAGCAATTTGATTTGAAAATAGTATAATGCTTGAAGCTGTTTTACATATATATTGTAGGTAATATTTATATTCGGATAGATCCATATGTACCTGATGTTAGTGTTATAGACGTTGCTTCTACTAAGGTTGGTTATTTTAAGGTTATTTTTTAATTATTACAGGTATTTAAGGGTTGACAGCATCAAATATACTCTGCAGCTCCAGGCTTTCATGCTGTCAATGAGTAAAAATATATACAGAGAATATTTTGCATTGTCTATCAATGTCACAGACAGCATGCTTTTCAAGTTACTCTGTTCTAATTGCTGATGCATTTCAATGGCCATGGGAAATCTATACTACAGTGATTCTTCCATTTTTTTCATTCTCTTTTTAGATTTCAAAACTACGTTCTGTGAGAAACTCTCTATCCAGAAACTAAATAGCATCTAAAACAAAGACTTGTCTCACTTTCTAGATTAATGTATAATTATCCATAAAAGAAAGTTCACAGAGATTGATATAATTTATATACAATGGTATTGTTTATTTTCTGTACTGGGGAAAATAATTTGTAGAATTTCATTTTTTCCCCATTTCTCAGGTAGCCAAGCCCAACTCCTCCTTCAAACCACAGTGCAACTTGAAGAACTGATAGTTTAAAGTAGATGTTGCTGCTAAGTGTTTGGTGGTGTGTGAATCACCTTTAAACATAAGATATTGCTCTGAACATGGACCACTGACCCTGGGCCTGAACCATAACTCAAACTTTGCCAGCCTCAACCACTAGTTCCAATAACAAATGGAACAGATACTAAAAAACTACCTCGCTCAAATAATGTTTTTGGATTGCTTGTTTTGCTCACTTGCAGAGCTGAAAGATCTATTTGTTTTCTAACCTTTAAGGACAAAAATGCATTAGTCTTTCTACTTCTAATCCAATCAGTGCCATTTTTCCTCTTGTAAGTGACTGGTTGTGTGGAACATCGGTCTGTCATTTTAACCATTGGCTTATGAAAACTTTAGTGCGATTCAGAACTATACTCTTCTGTGACGTTCAATACAGGGCTGTGACTGACTGGAAATAGATACCTCAGGGTTAATCTGTTTTAAATCTTGGTTGTCCTTTAACTTTAGCTAGCTCTTTAAAGAATAAAATCACTGTGATAATTGCTCTGTATGGAAGAGTAATAAGTGAAAATGGTTTTTAAACTATATTTTTATTATATTTATTAAATGCAAAATGTAATTATATTAAAAGACAGCATAATGTATTGGTTATTAACATGGACTTAAAGGTAGATCACCTGGGTCCAAACATCAACCAGAACCAACATCTCACTGCGTGACCTTGAACAAGTTACTTAATTATGTTGTGATTAATCACCTCTGTTTTCTCACTGACAAAATGTTAATAAGAATAAATAAATCACTGAGGAATGCAGGCACCGTATAAATTTATGAATACTCCAAATGTGTATCTATATTTTACTACAAATTGACTTTATTGGTTGAAAAAAATCTAAAAAAATATGATTGTGCCCAGTATTGCCTTGCACACAGTTTGTGTCCAATAACCCACAATTGGAGTGCTCAATTGTTTGAAACAAAATAGCATGCAAAATTTATGTTAATTTTATCATACCAATTTTGTGTTAGTTATGATAGGGCAATTTTGCTAGATAGGCAACTATTCATATGTATTTTTCAAGGAGACATTTTTTGGTGGCCAGTTGCTCTGAACGTGCCTGTCATAAACTTCAAGGCATGTGGTGCCTAAAGTGATTTTCCTTTGACTGGTACCTTCGTTTAAGGGAGGTGGGGAATGGTTGGGAAAACAAATAAAACTAGAAAGGTAAATAGAAGTCAGATGAAAAAAGACCGACAGCATGCATTTCTACATCATGAAATACTTTAAACAGAATTAAATCTAGAACATTATAGTGATCCCCGAGGAACACTATGGAATATATTAACCACATATAAATGATATTCCTTAAGCATAGTTTTATGAGTTATTTTAGGGCATGATGTACTAGTCTCTCAGGATTATTTAGTAATAGTAATTGGATTTATGATTTGCACTTGGTTTCCCTAGAGCTTTAAGAGTTTTGTCATTTAAGACTGTGCAGGTAGCTGGCACGTGTCCACATGACCAGTTCACTATGATAAACTGCCACTGGGATCTGACTTTGAGCTTCCTCTCTGGCACCTGGTACTGAGGTGTTTTATACACATGCTCCTGGCAGTTTGAGATCTGGATTGAGCTCACTCTGTGGGCCGCAGTAGCGGAAGGACAAAGAAGCATAACCCTTTTCTGCTGGTGTACTGTAGCCTTTGCTTATACAGTTGCTCAATGAGTATATATACTTTGTAAACTTTGAGTCTGCAACAAAACTCAAGGTAAATAATGCATAATTAACACTACAGTAAAAAAATAATTGTCAGTAAAATTCTTTGTGTTGGATCCTTTTGGAAGGTTATTTGTGGTAGTTTATTAAAACTTTTGATCTTTGTTTATATTTTTATTGTCATTAATTTGTAAGTAAACTGTGGCCTTGGCTAATGAATGTATAACAGTAGTAATTTTAAAATTCGTTCATCCTTAAAGCTTTTCTTCAATTTATTTTTTTTACACTAAACTTAGGTTTCTATTTTTGCATTCAAGTCATAACTAATATATAATTAATTAGACATATATAGAGATTTGGACTGAAAAACAATTCTTAACCAAATTACACTCACTTTGGTTTTATTTATACAATAAATTAAATAATTAGATTCACTTCTTTACTGTCTTCACCAATATTATTCCTTTACTGCTCTGATGTTCTTTTGATCAATATTCCTCAAATTAAAAAAAAAAAAAATTTACCCTGCTTCCAAAACTTTTCCAAAAACACATTTTAAATTCCAGAAATTGCTTATTCCAAGTATTTACATATTTTATTTTTTTTATATAAGGATGTCTTCAAAATCTATTACATACTCAATTCTTTAAACATTCACCTTTTTAAATTAAAGATAATAGTTTTTTATAGCTTTACATAGATTTTAGCTCAAGAAAACAGATATTTGCACATTAGATAAGCAAATAATGTGATAGGTTTTGCAAGGTCAGAAAATATAGTTGAATGGAAAAGCAGAAGCAGAAATCCCTTCTTTCTGATGGGGCCAATATTCTATCTCTTTTGTGCATCTTTGCTGTTTGTGTGTGTGTGTGTGTGTGTGTGTGTGTGTGTGTGTCTGCTCCATGCTCATGCTTTTTTCTGCAGAATCATTCCCTTTGCTTGCTTGAAGATTCTCTTTCCCCAAAGTTTTGTTAACATGTAGCTCTGATTTATCAAGGCAACAATTGCAGCACCATCTCTTACAATATTTTGGTTCAAGTGACCACATCCTCTGAGTGCCTCAGTGTACACTTCCGGGAGAGTCATTGCCTGACCCTGCTTGGATTACGAATCGTCCTCTCACCAATTGGCTATGCCTCAGATTTAGATAATAATAAAATTCCCATTTTATGACCTCTACAAATCCCAATGTATACTTCATGTTTACTTTGCAGCATTAATTTATTTTTTAAATATAAAAAATTACTGGGTCAATGTTTTCATTTATTTCTGGGAGCTACCAAGTCTTACATCTCCATGCAAACTC
Organism: Pteropus medius; assembly: GCF_902729225.1. Lineage (NCBI taxonomy): Eukaryota > Metazoa > Chordata > Mammalia > Chiroptera > Pteropodidae > Pteropus > Pteropus medius. Next base: position 25,151,849 of record NW_024355205.1, on the reverse strand, counting down.
AGTACCATGCACAGTCCTTTACACATAATTAATACTCTGAGAATGAATTTTGGTCACCTTGAGATATCTTTATATCTAAGCCTAAGTTGAAATCTATTTCTAGATCTATTCAGTATAAACACCATAATCATTTCTAAATGCTTTTAAGGGAGCTACTAAATAGCACAAAACCCCAAGTAAAATTTAAAAAAAGAAAGAGCAATGACAATATTAGGACATTATTTTACTATTGCTACGAGAGAGTGCTACATTGACTAATTTCATAGACTGATATCAAATAAATCTAAATTTACTTATTATCCGTGTCTTATATATCAAGTTAATCTCTCTCTCTCTCTCTCTTTTCTTTTAACTTATATGATGGGAAAATAATACTTGTTTCATAGGGAGTTTTGCTGTGTAAATGAGATAATAAATACCGAGCTATACTCGGTGCCTTACATATAACACATACTCTATCTTTTGAAATTGACTTGCCATTATTTTGTGGACTAAGTGGAATGAGTTGATCTCAATATTCACTTTTAAATGCTCTTATCACAAGCTACCATTCAGATCGGAGTAATTGGCTTTTTATAAGAACTTGAGTTTATAGATTATGTACCCTTATGGATTTATATTTTCCCCTAATAAACAACTCTAAAATATAAATATAGAACTATCTTATAAAATAAGTATTATTCTCAGTTAATAAATAAGGACCACCAGGCTCAGATATATTAAATAAATTGACCACGTTTATATAGTTAGTAAGTTTCATACTGGGTACATAAAACTACCGTAGTTAGGCAGTAAAAGTATCAAAAGTCATAGCAAATATGAATAGTTTTTAAAAAGAAAGAGGGTGACTCTTTCAACAGTGGTACAATATAGATAGATATAGTAATAGAACACTATAATGCAGAATAAGGAAAGCTATCACAAATAACAAAAATATGCGAACCTTGATCACTAAATTTAAGGAATTCAGATCATATAGAATAAATTGAGCACTAGCAGTCCCCATGGAACCACACATAGCAGGCTGTGCTTGAACGTGGAACCCAACCAGCAAAAGCCATGCTCCAGACTCAGAGATTCTGAATTAATTTACCTGGAAATGGACATATGGATTTTTTAAAAATAATAATAAATAAATAAAACAACTTTCTATATGGCTCAGCAGTGCATAGAAGGTTGAATGTCAAGAAAGTGTGGAGAAAGGGGTCGAAAAGAAGATTTTGCAGAAAAACAGCTCCGTAGGGCCCAGAAAATAATCCTAGCAAACTGTAGGGGTTATGTAGGTGATGTAGTGAGGAAGGGTGATGTGCCATATGGGGAAGGATGACCATTCTGTGAATACATCTATATCAACCACATAATTCTGTTTTTCTTTAAAGTTATATCCTTTTTTGTTTATAAGCTTTTAATTTTTAGTTATCGAATATATTATTCTTCTACCTTATTAGGTATTTTTTTTGCCTTGTTTTAGATCAATATAGTCATCTTAATGCTCTATCAATTCTCATTTTATAAAAGAATTTTTGCATTATTTTGCTTGTCCATCTACTTAGCTTTTTACCTTATTATGTGTTTTGGAGTGTGATGTTTAGACTATGTTTATATTTACAAATAAACACCCATCCACAAGAACCGTTTGAGGAGTCAGTTCTTCCTCTGTATTAGTGAGGTTAGCCATGTTAAAGGTTATTTGCTTATAGGGAATAAAAAAAGAGTCAAAAGTTACAGTCAGATGTCTACCTTCAAATGACATGCAAAATTATGGTGTACGGCCATATCCGATTTTTGCACTGACTCTTGATGCTCAATTAACAGTTTTACTATACACTGAATAGACAGTCTAATATGGTCTTGAATCATTTTGGGTCTTTAAAAGTCAAGGTCTTTCATAATTCTAAATTTTCTATTTTAGATCTAGAAGCAGCAGGCTTTTTTTTTCATTGTGAAAGATCCCAAATTTCAGTAACCCAAATCCACTTACTTTCACAACATACAATCCGAAATCATTTAGATCTAAGTTTCCTTGTCCTCATGTATTCTATAATTTGTTTCTTGATAATCATTCATAATCCTTTTTTGCCAACTCAATCTATATATCATTGAATTAATACTGCTCAATAAAGTTATCTCTCACCTTCATGTGCCTATACCCTGCTTGCAAACTACTGCTTTCATCTTTGAGTCTGGGAAGTCTATTTTGTGCTTTGACCATCTCCTAAAACTCTCCTCCTATATGTGGGAGATGTCAGTCCAAATTTAGAAGGCCAGAATTACCCTGATATAGCTTCTATATAGCTAACCATGTGACTTGGTCACTGTGACTTTCAGCTTTCTCAACCTCAAATAAATTAGTGAGGATAAGAAAGGAGATGACCTCCAAAATCCATCGTAGTCAAAAGCTTGCAAAGTTTGATCTTCCCTTAATTACTTACAAAAATGGAAAGGCTTAAGAATTTGCTATCACTGTATTTCTGAAGTCCAAAATGATAAGGTCTCCAGAGGAAATGTAACCATAAATTATTTTTCAGACAGTTTAAAGTGCAAGCAATCTTTTTCTTTTGTATTTTAGAACAATTTCAAATTGCATATAGAACCCCTATGACTTTCTGTGATCATAAAAATGAAAGACTAGAATGAAACAGATGAATAGCCAATGGCTATCATACATATTAATTGAATTATTTCCTAAGTATGCACAAATATGAATTCATAATGGCCTATTAAAGGAAAAATTTCAAGTTTTATAAGATCTAAAACTTGAGGACGCATTTTAAGAAACTAGCACTCTCTCTCTTTTTTTTTTTAGATTTATTGTGTAGGGGATTAAAAGAACAAAAGAACAAAGATTCCTGAGAACAAAATAGAGTATTTTTCAGATTTTGTTGTGTGTGAACTTACTTTTTAACTTTTAGAATATGTGATGTAAAGTTCTGTTCATTATGAATATGCTGATTCAATCATTAGTTTACTTTAATACACCTCAATCTAGTAGATCCAGATCTACGAAAAAAAATTCTTGAAACAATTAGAATTTTAATGTCTGTTACACAGTATTCTAATAAAAATTAATTAGGGTAAATATGTAATCAAATATCTTAGAGAAAAACAAATGTTTTGCATATAAATGGGAATCCTCCATTATTTTTTAAGTATTTCTTACTTACTATCCACTTGATTGCTAAAAATACTTTCTACTCTTTCCAACATAAGGAGAATAATTCACAAGACATATTAAAATAATTCCTTGTCCTCTGAATATCAGTTGAATTTGGCCAGTGGTGAAGATGGAGAATGAGGTCGGTGTTCATATTTCTCTGGTACCCTATTGAGACCATAGTGTCCTTCAAGAGAAGATGACTGCTTTCCTTCAGGTGGCCTTTTCTACTAGACTCTCTCTTTTGCATCTCAGTAACCACTTGCCTCTTTTGTCTTATTCAGAAGAACATTTTGATCAGTCTGCTTCTGTGTTGCTGCATTGTTCCTTGTGTTTTTTCTACATCTCACCTACATTTTTGTAAATGTCGCCCAAATGCAACCCTTCAATTATTGTTATATGTGCATGCTGCTTACTTCATGTGGGTCAGTGATTATTACCTTCCATACTTTGTAGCAATACTTAATATAAAATGATATCTTAGACCTGGCTCTTTTAAAAAATTATTTAGCCTTAAAGCAAATACTAAATGAGTGCTCACACCATGTGCAAGGCTCTCTGTTGGATATGAAGAAAATAATAGTACATTATTTGGCTCATTCTTTTCTGTTGGTAATAATATCTCTAAATGGCTACTTCCCCTCAGGTTTCTTCAGAGTCAATATGCGTATTTGAAATTCTACTTTCAAATATACGATGCCTTCACCTTAACTCTTGCTATAACTAACAAAGGATTTTTCTCTTTTCTTCTTTAATTTTTGTTTGTTTCAGTTTCATTGGGCATTCTTACCAGGAGCAGATACTGTCTGAGCATCATTACTGGCAGTCACTGAGACAGCAGTTACCAAAACTTGCAAACATTCTGACCTCCAGGGAGCTTACATCCTGATATGGGTTCTTTACATTATACTACTGGGAAGACATTGTTCTTTAATCTGACCAGAAAAACATTCATTTTTTTTTCAGGTCATTCTATTACAATGGATTCCAGTTCCCTGAGCCATGGGAAGATTCAGCTATCTTCTTAAGCCATCTGTGTATGTTGCTTCAGTCCTTCAGTCTGCTTCTGTCTACACTGAAAATCCTTCTGTGGCATTTTAGAGTGAGTCATTCTTCTTGATCTTCAGCTTATAGGTTACATTTCTGCATATTCATTTCCAGATCTTTCCATATGAAAATACAATTTACAATCCATTTAAAGAGATTTTTCCTATGGTTTTCTAAAATATAAACGTACATTTGAATGGAATTGCTCAAGATATAAAGTAAAGCATCTAATGATTACCTTTAAAAGATTTTCTTGAGAAAGTTGTTTGGAATAGGCAGGAATTTCTTCTTTATATCAAATTTTTCTAGTTATTTTGGCTAAATACCTTTTAAATTTTTTGGAGGGAACTTTAGAAATATTTTAAGTAAAAAAGGTTTAAAAAAACAACCTTATTGTCTGGAGCAAATTATTATTTCCTATATGAACCCTGGGATCTTCACAGAGATATGGAGAGTTTCTATAGTATTTAAATTATGAGCTAATTTGCAGCTGCAGTGTCTATAACTATTCTGCAGCCACCAAGCTCTGCAGATATAAGTGATCTTTACAACCAAGCACTATCTGTTTGCCAGAAACAATTCTTCTGAGTGTGTGGTGGTCTCCTGTTTTCTTGTCATATACCTAGTATTTAATTTCTGTGTAACTGTCAGACATAATACAAGATCAAAATAAATATGGGTTTAAAATTATTTGGTTTTCAATTTTTTCATCTAGTAGATAAATATTTACCAGTTTTCTCACAGTAGGCTCACATCCAATTTTAAGACACTGATTAGAGAGATTTCTTTGAATTCAGCAGAAAGCAGGAAGTAGTCCCCCCAGGTCTCATAGTGATTACTATTTGGTTGAAACCATTTGAAACTTCTTAACATGAAACTGCAGATGAACTGCCCCCTGTGTCCAAATGTCACTTTGGTTCATACCTAGGTTACTGTTCTCTCTAGTTCAAGTAGCACATTTACCTTCGGGCCTTGATTTTAGGCTTGCTCAGAAAGAGTATTCCATCTATTTGACTGTTTGATGTTTTTATTAATTTCTACTAGAATTATACTCCAATATAATTGCACAAGTAGTAAAAATGAAATACCTTATTAAATTTGAGCATCCATGAAGGATTAAAATAAAATGTTTTGTAAGATTACATTGTTCCATAGTTAACATACACAATTAGATTGTGAACAGGGGCAAGATTTTACCCATTATTAGAATTTCATGTCTGTGAATTGACCTCCTACCTCTTACAGATGCCAGATATTGAAAGAATTCACATTAAGAGCTTCCTCCATTTATGATTTGTGCTATTTCCAGATTTCTAATTTGGAAATACTAGTGGATTTTTCTAGATTTGTATTTAAAAATTGTACTTTTTTTCCTAGGAAATGTTGTAAATGACTTGCCTCAACACATTATTGCACTTTTCTCCTATATGCAAAAATCAAATCTTCAGATTTCCACATATCTCAATAATTTCTGATTGTTAATATTATTCTCTCAGTATTTCCTAATTTATGTTTACCTTCAGCCATTTCATTTAGTTTTTATAACAAGCCATTTTTTCCAGATGTTACCAAGAAAGCGTTTGAAATTTTTCAAGTACTTTGCAGTTCTTAGTAACTACAACTATTCCAGGGTATTTTAACCACTTTATAGAGTCTCAGGCTTCGAATGATAAGTAGGTTTAATAAATCATTTCTGAACTATTGGCGGAGTATTCCTGGATTACTGTATACAGAAGGTGTTATAATTGCTGTTGTGAGTCTGTGAGAAAGGAGAAAGAGTTTATATACTGAATAGATTTCAACCCAACTGAAACCTCTCAAAACATGTTCCAAAAAGAGAGTTTAATTGAGAAGGAAAGTGTTATCAGATGAGGCTAGAAAACTCTTTGGCTCATGTGGGGCTTCCTAGACAGTCCTGAAGTTTTTGGTCCTTATTCTAAGAACAATGGAAATCCCTGAAGGGTTTTGGCTAGGATCTGCCAGCTAAATCCCCCTCACACCCACCCAATACCAACTATGGGCCTGCCTTCTCTTTGAAATAGCAACTAACCTTTTCTTTTGACATATTTTCTAAGACTAAAACTCAGTCCATTAAAATAGCTAATACAACCTTGAAAGAAAGGGTAAAGTAAAATTATGATGGAGAAAATTCAGAAGGTGAAGGTATTATCAGGAAATGTCTTAGGGGAGAAGGTCTAGGAAGACCTTAGCGAGCTGGAGATTGTTTAAAGCAATTTCCACGTCTGTGAAAACTCTGTCTAGTGCTCTGACTTTTGAAAATATGTTCTTTTCTGTTATTTATGACTCTGATAGTTTGATATGTTTTTGACAGGTTTTTGGTTATTACTTAGTGCTATACATTTATAGCAACAGAAAATTAAATTTAACTAAATATTTACCTGTTCTATTAGACTGATATTAAGAACATTTTTCTTCTCTGGATTTATATATTTGACAATTTATGGAAGAATGCTATGTTTTTATGGGAAATCGTTTCCATTTTTATATAGACTATACATTTTATAATTTTGATAATCTTGAAAACAAATATTATTAAACCTAGGATTGCGATGTTACTTTAAAAGGCCATAAAATTAATATATGTTGAATCACTCGGAAATAATCAGAACAAGCAGTCATTATTAGTAGTAGATTCATGGGGGAAAAAAAATAGATAACTCTCATTCCATAAGTATATTGTACATGAAGACAAACTTCTGGATACAATATTTGTTTCGTGGGCAACATCTTGCAACTTATAAAATAAATTTTACCTTGGCCTAAGGATGGGGAATTTGTATTTGGACTACTTCTGTAATATGTAAATCTGAGTTCCTCAAATCTGGGCCCCCAAAAATGTTTATCCACAAGAGTGTGTGGATGAAAAAAATGGTGCTGTAATAAAACTAAGCAAAAGTAACCTCACATGGTGATCTGATCATAAATTCTTAACTGGATGGGTGGGTCATAGTAGATAGTCAATCTGAGGCATATAACTTTTTAGTGAAAGGTTCGTCTTTGCTTTAAGCAAGCCCTGTCCATTGTTTTTGTGAATCTAAGTTTAATGCACCTTCGAAATAAACTTAACCACCCTTGGGAGAGCACATAATCTTAACTATCCTGTAATCCAATCCCTGCTTTGATTTCTCCCAGTTTCATGTAATCTTTCTTGTTTTCTCTCCTTAATTTCAAATGTATAAAAGAAACTAAAATATGTCATTTTCCAGAGCTTTCAAGATCTTGTTTCTTGGCAATTGTCAGTTTGGCTCAAATAAATTCTTATAAAATTTCTGTACAGGTTTGAACATTTCTCATGTCCACAAATGCTACAAGAAGGTTAATTTTTCTCATATTAACTGCTCTCTACCCCATGAATTACTTCGATTATTTTATTCTTATAATTCATAAATAAAAAAAAGCTTTTTGAGATAATGAAATAGAAGCAAATTTTTATTATTATTAGTTCTAATACCATTTTACAAATATCTGTTTAAGCAAAACTGATTGAAATATATATACATATATATGACTAAATATGAACTATATATGTGTATATAAATATATATGTGTGTGTGTGTGTGTATATATATTATATATATATATATATATATATATATATATATATATATGTATGTATAAACACAGGCTTAGTATGAATACCAGGTTTGGCAACTATTTTTTAATATGAGAATGTTGCAAATCTAAATATGGAATAAAATTAAGTAAAATTTTTGCATTGTAGGTATTTAATGAACCTTTCTCAAGTGAATGAATAAATAAATGACTAGGCTATATGCAAAAAAATATGTTTTAATTATCACATTGGTTGAATACAATGGAATATTTTAATAGAAATGGATGTCAAAAGAGATCTTACACTAATAAAACATTTAAAAAATCAGCTTTCTAAAACACTGAAAACTAGAGAAAAATTAGCTTGGATTTTGCTAAGAACTTTAATGTTTATGGAACGAAAATACTAATGAGTCAAATTAAGAAAGATTTACTAATTATAACATTTGTAGAATTAGTATTTCAATAAATAATTATCTTAAAAGAAGTTTTATCTAGCTTATATAAATATTTCAGTTATAAAGTGTACATTCACTGAAAACAAAAAAAATTAGTTTCAAACATTTTATATTAAAGACATCATATATTTTATTAAACACTTAACAATGGGTCACCAAAACACTCTGTAGTTCTGTTCTGGTTTTTTTTTAATTTATAGTTTAGCGTAAGATGGGACTTCACGATAATGCAAAAGACTTAATATTGAAAAATAAATAAATAAATAAAGTGGGTATCTATACTCTTATTTGCTTTGATCTGAAGACACCAATTGCACGAGGTTAACACAGCTTAGTGCTCCTATCTCCCACACTCTTCCTTTATCTGTAGTTTTCTTTATGCTGCTGTAAACAGGGATCTATCTGATATCTAATTCCTGTCTAAGACACACAAATTCGATATGAACATATGAAAATAAAATCTGATAAGGGCGTAAGATATATTTTCTCCTAGGATGGTTTGCATTGTAAAATAAGAAAAAAATAGAACATTCCATAACAAATGAGTACCCTGTCTGCGAACTCACCCCTGCCAACAACCTCACAGGAGCTCTATACATATGATTTGATGGGTCATCACAGCTTCCCGGAGAATAATTTTTCTCAGGCTCTAATGGAAGCCCAAGGGTTCTCAATTAGATCAGGCACTTCCAAAGACATATCTTCAGAGACCTGAACAATCTGTATTGCTTTCCATTCATCCTTTGATGTTGGATGCGTCTTTTATGTTTATCTTAGAACTGAGTTTATGTGATTTGTAATTTTTTTAATGTCTCATTGACTTTGATCTTTGATCTCTTAGAAGGCAGGCCATGGAGTTAATCACTTGTTTTTTATAGCACAGTGTTCGCCTGTAGTCAGTGATCAACAAATGTTTAATGGAATTTAATTCAGAGTTTTTCCCTTAGCAAAATAATATTAAATATTGTACTCTCTTTTTAATAAACATATTTTTATACTTTTACATTGTGGCAAGGCAAATAATGAGATGATGATTTTCTTTAATTTTCTCTGAGGTGCATATCACAGTTATATTGGCTGAATCATTCAAACTTTTTTTTTCAGTGCTTACAGCTGAATACATCAATTGGATTAAGTGAGACTCTCATCCTAGAATGTACTTTTGTTAGATTTTAACATGCAGAATTTTTCAGGTAATTAGTTCTTGTTCATGCAAGGTGTTCATATTAGGAGTTCCCTGTTCATGCAATGACAGTGGAACATGAAAGTTCTTTCTAGCAAACACTTATTAAAAACCTCTAATGAATAATTATTTCTAAAATATGTTAATCTAATTAATAAAATTTTTGGTGCATAAGGACTTACTAAGGTCTTGGCAGACAACTCTGAATATGAATTTCAAATGTGAGACCTCTTAAACAAAATAAACACAATTAATTCATGTGTCAACATAAGAAACGCCCAACCTGTAGATAATTTTTATATTTTATTTGAGCCCAAACTGATGACAATGCCAGAAAGCAAAATCTCAGATACTCCAGAGAATGATGGTTTTGTAATTTCTTTTATACATTTGGGGGAAAGAGTGTAAAGAAGATTACAGGAAGATGAGAGAAAGCAAAATGAGGATTGGTTTAGAGGATAGTTAATAAGATTATGTACTCTTAGGAGGGCGGTTTCACTTCTGAGGGGTCTAAAAAGAGGCATATAGTTTTCAGATTGGTTTCTTTCACTTAACAATATGCTTTTCCACTATATCTTTTTGTGGCTTGATAGCTCATTTTTTATTGCTGAGTATTATTCTATTCTACGAATGTACTACAGTTTGTTTACCCAATCATCTATTGATGGACGACCTGGTTGATTTTCAGATATGATAATGATTAGTAAATCTGCCATAAGTATTTATGGGCAGGTTTTTGTGCAAACATGTTTCAAAACTTTTGTGTAAATACAAAAGTGTGATTGCTGGATCATGCGGTACGAGTATGTTTAGTTTCTAAGAAACTCAAATTGCCTTCCAAAGTGACTGCCCTAATTTGCATTCTCACTAGCAATGAAGGAGAATTCCTGTTGTTCCACACCCTCCCTGGCCTTTGTCAGTATTTTGGACTTCTGTTATTCTAATAGGCATGTAGCAATATCTCATTGCTGTTTTAATTTGGAATTTCCTAATGGCATATGATGTAGAGTACCTTTTTGTATATTTAGTTTTTCTCTACATCTTCTTTCATGAAGTATCTGTTCAGATGTTTGCCTATTTTTTGAGTTGTTCACTGTCTTATTGATGTTTTAATTATCCTTTGACTATTTTTGATAAAAGTCATCTTCTCAGCTAAGTCCTTTGCAAATATTTTCTTGCAGTCTGTGGCTTGTCTTCTCATTATCTTGACTGTATCTTCTGCAGAGAAGAAGTTTTTGATTTTAATGAAGTCCATCTTATCCATTTTTTCTCTTATGTGTCATGGTTTGGTGTTGCATTAAAAAATCACCACTAAACCTAAGGCTGCTTAGAATATATCTTATATTTCTTCAAGGAGTTTCACAGTTTTGAGTTTACGTTTAGGTCTATTATCCATTTAAAGTTAATTTTTGTGGAAGGTATGACATCTGCATCTAACTTTTTTTTTGGCATATGTATGCCCAAGCATTCCAGCATCATTTGTTGAAAAGAACAGTTTGCTTTTTTAGTTTTATGAAATCACCAAAAACTTACACTGATGTTTTCTATAGCTACTAAATGCCATAAATAATTCCTCTGTAGCTGTTAGACTGACATTACTTACAATTCTAAGTTAACAATATCCTTAAAGTATCAAAAAAATTATAATAATAAAACAAATAAAGAAGATAAAAGATATTTTTGCAGTTATTTGTGAATCTTAACCTAAACCTCAGAAATCTGTTAGTGAATTTGATTTCTTCCATTGCCAAAATTCACTGTATTCACCCTTCCATAATCCTTTCAGTATTATTTAAAGTGAAATAGGTATGAGCATTCTTTGATATAGACAATAAAACTCTACAGGATAATATGCTCACAATATTTTTCATGTGCTTATGATGAAAACACGTGTTTTATTATAAGCCTGAAGAAGAACAGCTCTTCATAGCCTATTTAACACCTTTATGCTGCTACGGCCCTCTTCTTTCTGCCAAGTGTGTTGCTATGACTGTGGGAACTGGATTAGCTTACCACTCTGTTCTGCATGTAACACCCTCTCTTAAGACACAAGAATAAAAGTTGCTCATAAAAGTAATAATAGTTGGACACCTGATTCAGAAAAGTGTTATTTCAGTGAATGAACGAGTTCATCATTCTGTGCTACATATATAATACATTCTGAAAACACATGTACAATATGTTTCTGAGTGTGGTAGTTGCATGTCTGATTCAAAAACAGAGTTATTTCTGAGTTGATTTCAAGTTTTCTTCTTTTCAAATGTGGACATAATTCACATGATTTATGGGGGTTGAGAAGTTGCTAGACCTGCCATTGACAAACTGGAGACTCAGGGGAGCCAATAACATAGTTTCAGTCTGAATCTGAAGGCCAGAGAAGCAGAAGAGATGAAAATTTCAATTTGAAAATGAGCAATTTCAAGACCCAGGAAGAGCTAAAGTTTTAGTACAGGTCTGAAGAGAGGAAACAACTGATGTCCAAGCTCATGGCTGGCAGGCAAGAGATAAAGCCCTTTTACTAAGCCTTTTCATTCTCTTCAGATCTTCATTTGATTGGATGGGGCTCCCTCACGATAGGGAGGGCAATATGCTTTATTCCATGTACTGACTGATTCAAATGTCACTCTTATCCAGAAACACTCTTAGACATATTCAGAATAAAATGAAATAATTATGCATAGACATAAAGAAGGAATTTCTAATTCTTAAGCAGTCTACTACATTAAACATTCAAAAGAAATTTTCTTGTATTATCAAATAGAGATGATAAAATCTGCGTTAAAGTTTTTTTATAGGATTAAAAGCTTAAACTAGATGCATATTAACATGTTTGTATAGAGTAGTACACATTTATACAATTTTCTAGGAATTTGAATGTTCAGTAATTTTCTAAGCCTTTAAAATGCATGCAGCATTAGGCTCTTAATGGGACTCATGATAATGGAGATGGATTATTTCTCTCCATTAAACTGATTATGTATAAATATATAGCTATCCAAATAGTAATGAGCTCATCAGTTTACTTCCAAGGTATGTAGAAATATCTGTCTTTGTAAAAAACTAGCATTAAATTTTATTTATTTATTTGTTTGTTTGTTTGTTTGTTTATATAAATATATATCCCATCTTTTTTTCTGGAAACTGAGGCAGCTGAATATGTGCATGCATTCATTTTTTTATTATTAAATAAAGTTCTTATTTGTAAATATCTAATAATATGTAGTTGAAGTAATATGACAACTTTAGAGCCATAGTCTCACAAGTTAGCATTTTGAAAGCTATTTTGACCTTTCTAAACCCCAAGTGTATCACTCAGTATAATAAGTGATAATTTCCTGAATAATACCCAAGTGCCCTAAAAGAGCAAGACTTCCAAAAGTGCTTCTTAGTCTCCTCGATGTAGTTTACACAGTAGGAAAATATAGTAATTTTTGTCACAGACTTACATTATAGGGTAAAATACAGTGGTTGCAATTATATTTTTGGTGTTTTAAACTAAGTAATTCTAAAAGAAATGTATTTCTAATAATGGAGTGAAATTTACATGCTGATATACAATATTAAAAGAACATTTTCCATTTTCATAAGTTTTATAAACCAATCTCAAAACTACTTTTAGAATATGAATTAGTATCAAGAAGGGAAGGGACATATCAGGGCAAATTTCTTTAGTGCACAGGGAATGATAATTTTCATCATCTTTATTGCTCTCTGAGGTCTTTTTTTCTAGTTCTGCAAATGAATATTTTGTTGTTTTAAAGTTTGAACAATGAATGAAACATATTATTTAGTCCAGTGAAATTATATACAAAATCCTACTTATTTTGCATAATCAGCTTCTTAAGTTTTCTTAAAGAAAATATTCTTATTCAAATCATGCTCTGTATAATAAAGAAAAGTTTGATTTATTTGATTGATAGATAAAACATACTTGTGTAAACAGTATAATGTACACAATATGTTCTCATGATATCACACATTAGCTCAGTTTTCCCCACTACACTATTAAAAATGGTATCTTTCTTACAGGGAGGAATCTTGTCTTTCTCTTATATATCCATTTTCTCCTCATGCTTAATCTGAATAATACATGATTTTTCAGGGTTATAGTCCCATTTGAAACTACTATTTAGAAATTAGTAATAAATAATCTATAAAATTTAATTCATATTATATTTCCATAAAAGATAGTCTCGAAAGTAGATCAAAAGTTTGTCATTTTTTGCATAGAAGAATACATAGGAACTAAACTCAAGGACCTTGGACTTAAAGAGGATTTTATGAATTTGACCTCAAAAGCAAGGGAAGTAAAAGCAAAAATAAATGAATGGGACTACATCAAACTAGAAAGCTTCTGCACAGCAAAAAACAAACAAACAAATAAAAAAAACCATCAACAAGATAAAGAGACAACTATCCGAATGGGAAAATATATTTGCAAGCAACACCTCAGATAAGTACCTAATATTTAAAATATACAAAGAACTCATACAACTCAATAACAACAAAAAAATAACCAAAAGATCCAATCAAAAAATAGGAAGAGGACCTGAACATATACTTCTCCCTAGAGGACATACAAATGGCCAACAAATATATGAAAAGATGTTCAACATCGCTAGCTATTGAGGAAATGCAAATCAAAACCACAATGAGATAACATCTTCAGACCTGTTAGAATAGCTATAATCAACAGGACAAGTAATAACAAATGTTGGAGAGGATGCAGAGAAAAAGGAACCCTCATACACCGCTGATGGGACTGCAAATTGGTACAGCCACTATGGAAAACAATATGGAGGTGCCTCAAAAAACTAATAATTTATCTACCATATGATCCAACAATCCCTCTACTGGTTATTTATTTACCCCAAAGACTTGAAAACCCATATTCAAAAAGATATTTGCACACTGATATTCATAGCAGCATTATTCACGGTGGCCAGGACATGGAAGCAACCGAAGTGTCCTATGATAGACGATTGGCTAAAGAAGCTGTGGTACATATATTCAATGAAATATCACTCAGCCATAAGAAGAGATGAAATACTGCCATAGATGGACCTCAAGATAATCATGCTAAGCAAAGTAAGCCAAACAGAAAAAGTTGAAAACCACACAATATCACATATGTGGGATATAAACCTAAAAGCAACAAACAGGACAGACAAACAAACAGAGACTCATGGACATAGACAATAGACTAGTGGTTACCAGAAGGTAGCAGGGAGAGGGAAAGGGGGAGGTAAATGGGGTAAAGGAGGTCAAATATGTGGTGACAGAAAGAAATCTAACTATGGGAGGTGAACACACAGTGTAAATATATATATGCCTTACTGTTAAAGTGCACTGCTGAAAATTATTGGATTTTGTTAACCAATATCACCATAAAAAATAAATTTAAAAGCTTGTCATTTTTTATGAAATTTGGAGATGAGTGAAGAGAAGCTTTAGCCCCAAACTTTAAAAAAAATTTTTAAATGCCAGAAACATTTTTCGACTCACAAGTTCACCTGTAAAATATCTATCATCTATCATCTGTCTGTCCATCTGTCTATCTATCTATTATCTATCTATCTATCTATCTATCTATCTATCTATCTATCTATCATCTATCTATCATCTATATCTATTATATATTTATTTTGTTTATTATTTATTAATGTAATATATAAATACATGTATATTCAGTGAATATATATATATATAATACATATATATATATAAAATTAATGAAATTGCCTGCTCCATTAGCCTATATATTTTATACATTATATACAAAGCAACATTTTGATCATGGATCATAGATGTTTAATGTCATAAAATAATCTTTGTATTTTGTTATTTAATCAATTAATTAGAATTCTTAGAAATAAAGGTTTAAGAAGCATAAGAAATCTTTATTCATTATTAAAGTCAGTTTGATATGGCATACAGCCTTGGTGTTATTGGACATAAATTTCATACCAGGAAAATGTTATGTACTATAACAATGACCACATAACCTCTATTACAAGATTTGGAGTAACAAGTTTACATTTTGTAGTCTAAAACTATTTTTTTAAACAGTACCAAGGTTATTTCTATGAGCAATTCTACATTAGAAAACTATGCTATTTTTATTGAGGTATAATTGACATATAACACTATATTAGTTTGAGATGTAAGTCATAATGACACGATATTTGTATATATTGCAAAATGATCACCACAATGGTATACTTACCATCTGTTATCATACAAAGTTACACTATTTTTCTTGTGATTAGAACTTTTAAGTTTGCTCCCTTGACGACTTTCAAGTACGCACCACAATATTATTGCCTGCAGTCACTATGCTGTGAGTTACATTCCCATGGCTTATTTATTTTATAATTAGGCTCAAATTTTTAGCAGGGGATCTGAAGGAAAGATTAATACTAAATGTGCAGTATACTAGATACATTTCTGAAGGAGATAAATTTAATGATGATAAACAAAAGCAGGATTTCTTGTGCACTTGGGTAAACTGAAAGGAAGATTTTAAAATGCCAGACAACACGTAGCTATCTGGTGAGTGTGGTCTCTGCCACAGGGAGTTTACATGCAGATTTTCAAATCTTACAGGAATTTCATATATATCACTTTCTTTTCTTCTTACATAGCAAGAATGTTCTGAGCTTTTACACTTGTTGATTTCACTAAAACTGTCTCTTATCAGTCATGTACATTATTCCCTCAGGTTTTCAGATCTATACTAAAAGGTCAAATCATCGAACAGGACTTTCCAGATCATCCTATTTAATATGCAATACTAATTTTTTCTGTCCCTTTCTTTGCCTTATTTTCTTAATAATTCTTATCTTTTCTGAGAACATTTATTTATTTAGTTGCTTGTGAATGTACAGAGTATATCCTCAATAAGAATTAATATCCATGAGAGCAGGAGTTTTTAACCTTAGTCACTATTAAATCCTCAGTGCCCAGAACATCGTCTGAAATTCAGGACATGCTCAAAAAATATTTATTCAATCAATAAATGAATAGATGGATTAATAAATTTGTCCTAAAGAAAAGATGAAGGAAACATAAAGTAATTATCTTATAAAATAACTATCTTCAACACAAGTCATGCCAACTATAATACTAATTATGATAGGTAAGATTTTTAAGGACATATTTGAATTAACTTATTTGTTCCTTTCAACAACCCTAAGAGTTGTTTTTTTGTTATTATAGACAAAAAATAGTAGCTAAGTTCCATATATATTTAGGCAGACAGTTTCCCGTATTGTCATACATTTTCGTGGACCACTTTGGCAGAACAGTTGTTTAACTAGCAATGTTCTTTATTCTGGAATCTAATAGGAATAACTCAATAACAACAGGAGTCGGTTCAGGTTTTTGTTTGTTGGATTCTTATTTTGTTTTGCGTGGTTGCCTAGTGACTCTGGTGAGGTTATTGATTTTGGACATAATAAAAGATAAATTTACCATATTATATATCAATCAGAAGTAGCAAAAAAGATGCATAATACTGTATTTAAGACCTTGGGAAAACATGAGCGACCAAGAACAAGAAAAGTTTTGAAGCATTTATTATTCTGAAGGTGTACATAAAGTGTTGGCTTCAGGCTTATCAACATCAGGGAGAATGATGTCTGAGTATCTTAAAATCCTTGTGATAAGTAGTTGTCTCTTCCAACAATCCTGTTACACAGCTTTGTCTTATGCTCCTAGACTGCATGCTTCCCTAGGTAAGACCACAGGGCAACTTTTGTTTTATTAAGCATAATAACAAATCAAGAATGATCTGGATTGGAACTATACATAGTTCAGTTTACCACATCCCCAAATCAATTTCAAATCTGACATATTAGTTTCTATTTCATTTCTTTATAAGAGTTTAATGTGTAACTTGAACATTCTGTTATTTATGTTTTCTTCAAAGATTTCCAAAAAATTGAGGTTCTTACAAGCGGGGTCGCTCGCAGAGTACCTGTGTGTGTGCGCGCGCTCTTGTGTGTGCAACCAAATTGCTTAATATAAGAATCTGCAACCAAATTGCTTAATATAAGAAAAATATCCTAGAAATAAAAGAGATATTTTGGAAGTGGGAAAACGAGCATGAAGATGAACACTATATAGAATGGTAAAGAAAAATAATCCTACATTGTCAGTGTTGCCAAAGAAACAGTTTCATTATTATATTTGTTGCTAGATATATAAAGTAGTTCTTTCCTTTCCTTCTACCCTTAACCCATTTATGTTCGCTGGGGCAAAATCAGACCTCTATTCTTCTGTATATATGCATATCAAAAGTCTAAAGTGGTGACTTTTAGGAGAAAATAAGATTAGAATAAATCAGTGGTCCTGGAATCTGTATCTTTATTTGCAATCTTTTTTGGGAACTTAGAAAATAAAAAAAGTGTAGATTCCTGAGTCCCACTACCAATTTAGAATGGGGATGTTTGGGAGGCATAAATCAATATATTTTAAAAAGCATTCCAGGTTGTTAGAATTATCAGTCAGGATAGGAACAACTTTGATTGGTGACTTTGGTGTTTCCTTCCATTCTGAAATACTAAAATGCTAAACTCTCTCTGCACAGTTTCTTTCTTTTCTTCAGTTGCTATAGTGAGAATGAAAAAGCTACTTTGCATTGACACTGATTCCCAACTATGTGTGCATTTGTAGCCAGAAAGACTGATAAATTCCCAGCAATTACTAGGCTGCAAATCATGAAATTACTTTTAGAGCATTTGCTTAGGAAATCGTCTTAATCTGCCAGGTGCATGTTACCTATAGTTTCCTGGCAGGCTGAGGATATACTACATTGTTTTAATGCTAGAGTATCTTGAAATGTTTCTGGTGATCACTCTGCTTTAGTTCTCTCACTTAACTCCATCTGCTAAACAGTTCCTTTAATATATCTTACCGATTGAACATCAGCTATGTGATCAGTATCAGTCTATGTAATTAGTATGTGACATGGTCAGATCGATTCTTTTCTAAGTCTTGGTATTACTGATCCTGTCTTTTTTTTAATTTAATTTTTATATTTTTATTTTTTCCAATTCTTGTTGACATATAATATTATATTACCTTCAGGTGTACAACATAGTAATTAGACATTTATATAACTAATGAAATGATCATCCTGACAAATCCAATATCCATCTGACACCATACATAGTTATAATATTACTGACTATATTCCCCATGTTTTACTCTGTAATTACTAATTTGTACTCCTTAATCCCCTTGCCCTTCACCCATACTCCCCACTCCCCCATCTGACAACCATGAAAATGCTCTCCGTATCTATGAGCTTATTCTGTGGTATTTTTGCTTATCTTGTTCTTCGGACTCCACATATAAGTGAAATCATATGATATTTGTCTTTTTATGTCTCACTTACTCCACCCAGCATAATACACTCTAGTTCCATCCATGTTGCTGCAGATGGCAAGATTTCATTTTTTTTTTTAAGGCTGAGTATTCCATTGTATATATGTACTACCTCTTTATCCATTCTTCCACCGATGGATATCCAGGTTGCCTCCATATAATGGCAATATATTGGTAAATAATTCTGCAATGAACGTATGGATGCACATATCTCATCAAAGTAGTATTTTGGGTTTCTTTGGATAAATACCCAGAAGTGGGATAACTGGGTCCTTCTTCTCTTGTTATAGCCTTTGTTTTAAAGTGTCAGGCATTTATTTGTATTGCTATCTCAGCTTTTTTTGTTTATTTGTTTTAATTTTTATGAAATATTTTTTCCATCCCTTTACTTCCAGTCTGTGTATTTTTCTATCTGAAGTGAGTTTCTTATAGGCAGCATATATATATTCCATTCAGCCATTTATGTCTTTTGATTACAACATTTAACCCATTTACATTTAAACTAGTTATTGCTAAATATATAGTTATTGCCATTTTATTATTCATATATTTTTTTCTTCTTGAAATCTCTCTAACATTTCTTGTAATACTGTTTTGGTGATGATAAACTCTAGCTTTTTCTTGTCTGGGAAGATCTTTATCTGTTCTTTGATTCTAAATGATAGTTTGTTGGGTAGAGTAATCTTGGTTGTAAGTCCTTGCTTTTCATTGATATTTCATGCCAATTCATTCTGGCCTGTAAAGTTTCTGTTGAGATATCAGCTGACAGTCTATGGGAACTCCCTTGTAGGTAACTAACTGCTTTTCCCTTGCTGCTTTTAAGATTCTCTCTTTGTCTTTAATCTTTGGCATTTTAATTATGATGTGTCTTGGTGCAGGCCTCTGGATTTATCTTGCTTGCGACTCCCTTCACTTCCTGGGCTTGTACATCTAGTTCCTTATCCAGCATAGGGAAGTTTTTCATCATTATTTCTTCAAATAAATTTTCAATTCCTTGCAATCTCTCTTCTTCTGGTACCCCATATGAAGTGAATGTTGGTACTCTTGATTTTATTCCAGAGCCCTCTTAAACTACCCTCATATTTTTGTATTCCTTTTCTTTTGCTGTTCTGATTGGGTGTTTCCTGCTACCTTACCTTCTAAATCACTGATATAATCTTCTGCTTCAATTAATCTACTATTAATTCTCTAATGTATTTTTTATTTCAGTTATTGCATTCTTTATTTCTGACTAATTCTTCATTATGTTTTCTATCTCCATTTTTATGTTTCCTATCACTTTGTTGAAATTCTTACTGAGATCATTGAGCAATCTTACAACGAGTGTTTTGAACTCTGCATCTGGTAGGTTGCTTGTCTCCATTCTGCTTAGTTACCGATCCTGTCTTAATATTACACGCTTTGCATGAATGATAATAATGATAAAGTGGCACCAAAAAAAGAGAAAAGCCAGATTGCAGTAGGTTTGAGTCTTAGAGCTTTGGTGCTGTCATATATATATATGTTATTAACATATAATAAATATTATATAATAAATATTTTATAGCAAAATAATAATATATAATGATATATAATACATAATGTATATATATATATACCTGATTTAAATGGATTTCAAGAGCATAGCTAAACACAAAACAAAAATATACTCATATTTCAAAGGACATTATAGCATTCTTGATTTGGTTTGTTTCTGTTAGAGTTAAATATATTTTCACGAGAGAGTGAAAAGCACTCGGTGATTATTTTAAGATTGTAATTTCCTATGAAAATTACATCTTAGGGCTTCATTTCCCTCTTACTGTTTGGTGACATAAGACTTACTTTACATGGTCATCTAAAGAATAGCACTGAATCTGCAAATTAATTCAGTGCTATTGTAATTTCCTTGTGCAACTGTCTTATTTTTTCTGTTTTATGTAAATGATCCAGATGGCAACGATTCTTGTGAGATATATAATATAACACAATTTGGACATCATATGTGATTATATCTATATCAGATATTGAGAAAATAAGGTAGTATGATGTATTGTAGTACAACTTAAACTTTTGAAAACATAAGTTCTTTTTCCTACTTTGAATTATTATTTTGCCAATTACTTTTTGTTGTTGTTGAGCAAATTTTGAATCTAGATTTTTGGATCTAGGTTTTATTGATAATATAATAATGATAAGAACTTCCTTTCAAGGGTGCTATAAAGACTAGATAAAATATCTGTAAAATACATGTCTCACAGTTTATACTCAATTAATTCAAAATATTTTTGTTATTATAGTCTTAAAGTCAAAACCATAAAATTATTATAGTAATAACCGAATATATATACTGATGTTCCTTGACTTACAATACGTTATGTCCTGATAAGTTTATGTCCTGATAAACCTATATTAAGTTGAAAAAATATATATATATTTTTTAATTTTTTAAATTTAAAATTTTTTTTAAAGTTGAAAATATTTTAAGTAGAAAATGCATTTAATACAGTTAACCCACTAAACATCAGAGCTTAGCTTAGCCTAACTTAACATGCTCAGAACACTTACATTAGCTTACAGTTGGGCAAAATCATCTCACTGTCACTGCCTAGTATCATGAGAGAGTATTGTACTACATATCATTAATTCAGGAAAAGATTAAAATTCAAAATAGGAAGCACAGTTGTTTCTACTAAATGCCTATCACTTTTGTAAAGCTGAAAAATTATAAGTCGAAACCATCTGTATTTGATTTATCACACTAATAATCATATACATACATCTCTCTCTTTATACCTAATCATCTATATCTATATCTACAGCATCTATGTCTATCTATATCATCTATGTATCTATATCTCTCTAATCTATATCTATAATCTATATTTATATATGATTTTCTTTATAATCAAAATTATTTAAATCCTTTAGGTTTTTGAAGGAAAATAGTTTTTCTTAATACACTTTTTAGAAACTTGACCTATTGCTTCATCATGACCACAGGTATAAATCTCTTCTTATACTTATCTTCAGAGTTTGCACAGTGTAATTCTAAGGTTGTGAGTTTTTCTTTCTTCCAGATATTTCCCTGCCCATCAGTTAAGTTCCTGCTGGCTTTGACCCTCAGCAACTCTAAATGGTATAACTTCTTATGGTCTGAATTTTTTCTCATAGAACACTGCCTTAGTTCTCCTCATTTGTAATCCACATCATGTACAGGCTTTATTACCACATTTGGCAAAGGTCTGGCAGGCCATCTAGCAATGTCACCACTAAAATCTTAAAATAGTTCCTTCAGACTAGTTTGGCTGCTATGTATACATAGTCATCTATGATAAGAGAGAGACAACATTTAGTTCCAGGAGAGTAACAATTAATTTATTTATATTACAAAAGAAAAACTTCAATCACAATCTATAATAGCTGTTTAAGTGAGTTCAGTTATAGAATTGAAAGAACTGGTCTATCAGAGGTTACCCGAAAGTATTCTTGAATCTGCTGATATTTTGCTGCCTTATTTATCTGTGAGTCCTGTAGGAAGAATTATTTGGAGTAGTTTATAAGGTATGTCTGTGTTCACTATGCAGAGTGCTTATCAAACTTCTGTTTCAACTGAGAGCATTTCTATTGTTTATATATTATTGCTTCTTGGTTATTGTTACAGAATACATAACAAAGATATTTACTTTAAAAGGTGATAAAAAAGAGATTATAGAATCAAATGTGAGCATAAAATTTGGATTGGAAAGATAACCAAGTTAGTGATTCTTAAGGATAAATTTGGATTTTATTAAAAAGTATTTAAAAAAACAAAAACTTTAACATTCACATTGTTAATAAGAGTGATTATGTTGATGCTTAGCAGTTAGAGATGAATCTTAAGATAATTCAGATAAATAAGGGAAGTGAATGAATGATGTTTATAAAATTTGAATCAGTTTGACAAAAATTGGATAAAATTTAACTTTGGCTACATTGATAACTTAGGTGATGAAAAAGTAAGTACATTAATGTAAACTTTACCAATTTTTTACATGCCCTCACCAAGCAAGCTTATTTTTTAAACATCTATTTAATTAATTCATTAATTAACTCAATATATACTACTGTGTTCTAGGCACTAAGACACACAGGGTATATAACAAAGGGTAAGTTTATATTGAGAAGATATACAAGTTAATCAGTCAGTTAAAATATAGAGATATGTTCTGAGGAATGTCATATACTTTATACCATAAGCTAAGAAGCTAAAACCCTAGACCTTTTATTTTCCAAAATGTGCATGCATGCGTGTGCGCGCGCGCGCACACACACACACACACACACGCACACACGCACACACACAGTTTGTATACTTCTACATATGCTAGAATTTATGCATTACTCAAGAGCAAGAAGAAGATTAATTCTTAAGGACAGATTTTATAATGTATTAAGGATTAGAACTTTGAGCAGGAAGTATATAAAGATCTTACATAGAAGTGGTCTGGAACAAGTGATTTCTTGAATTCTTTGCACTCAGGAAGAAGGCGTAACATTTTTCATTCAGCTTCAAGCCACACTATCGCACAAATACACACAGGTTCACATATACACACATACATGTGCATGCAGACACACATATATCAATTTGTTTTGAATCCTCTGTGCTTCTCCTCCATCTAAATATTTAGCAATAACAACCAATTTCAAGGCCAAGCAAAAAAGAAAAAAAAAAATCATTATGTTTGTTTTCTGAGTCTTGCTCCCAAGCCCCATCCTCCATTCCCCAAGTACTTCACTATCTACTGTGGCTTCTCTAAATATTCACATACTAATTGTGAGTGGTCTGTTCATTAAATTTCTCAACATTCTCAACATTAGTGCGACATTTGTTTAACTACAGGATTCTGACTGATTTAAGAAGAACTGCTTAATTCTTAGGCTCAAAGCTAAACTCATTCTCATCAACATCTCTTAAAGAACATTTCTTCCAATATTATTTTGGTTCAAAACATCTTCTTTCATTTAGTTTAGTAAGCTAGAATCTTAACAATATGTTCTTTCTTGTATTTTTCTTCATTCTCAGTGGCTGAATCAGCTTAAAATTCTTAAAAACTCCCCAATTTTCTATTTCTTATCATCTGCTTTGGATATGATTTTTTTGTTGTTGTTGTTATTGTTTCAACTGCTTCTGTTTCAAGAAATGGTAATCACCACAGTGAAGACTTTAGGGGCTCTTTCTTCAATATTTCCAGCCATCAGCCAACCCCATCCACAACTCCTACACAAGATTAGTGAGTAACAGTGAGTTTCTGAGTTTTCTTTGCTATCATTACACCCAAGAACTGAAGATCATCTTCCAGTGGTGAGTAATCAAATGTAGCTGAGAAGATTCTAATTAGAGAACAGAATCTAAAATATCCTCATTTCAGATGCTACAGTTTCAAAAATATTACTCAGTGATGCAGTGGACTTACTGTTTTATCTTTCGCAGATGATCTCTTCACAGAACATACTAAGTTCCAGATTGTTAGGGCTAGTTCCACCTGTTACTGGGAGTGATGAGGGAAGTGTATAAGTGTGTAAGGGAGGTCTTCAGCCATCACTGATATGCTGGCATCTGCTGAATTGAATCTCATATTGTTCTGTGGATGATCATATGCTGGAATCAGATGCTAAAATCTGTGTCCCTGCCATGGCCTCCATTCACCAAGACCATGTCCTTTGTAGCTTTTTCCACCTGGTTGGAGGATCCTTGGAGGATCTTTTCTTACTCTTCACTTTTGGAGGGCTCAGCTAAACCTGGCTGAGGTACATGGGTCTCTGAGGCTACTATAAGGCTTTTTTGTTTCTGATTTGGCTATTATTCCTCAAACATTGTTACTTCACATTGGATTTTTTTTCAGTGTACAGTCACTCCAAGTACTCTTTTGGATGTAAACACAGTATCTTGTTCTCTAACATCCCTAAATTATTCTAAGACTTTAGTCTACGCTGGGGTTGGGTCTTGACACCCTTCTCATGGACTCAGGTTTTATAAATTATTCTTACTTTCCTGTCAGATCTCTTCCCCTTTTTAGTTGTTTAAATGTGCATCTCTTTTTCCAGTGGGAAGAAACCTAGATATCACAAAATTCTCTGTTGTTTTCCGCTCGTTAGTTTACAATATAAACTCTGGGCTGTGTCTTCCAAGTTCTTGACATTGTTGTACTAAAATTAATCTCCAAGACAGCCTATCTTTCATAATAAAACTGTATCTATTTAAGACTAACATCTCTGCTAAATGTGAAAAAAAGAAATCAATTTAGAAATCTGCTGTTTTCCCTGAAGCACTGAATCCACAGATTGATTGGTGTGAGGGACATCAACAAATATGAGAATTTCAAGATATATCATTCTCAAATATTATATACATTTTAGGATAGTTTTGATCCAACTAACAGGAATTTTGTCTCAAATTGGTTTAATCAATAGTAAAATATGTGCTTCTACACGAAGGAAGTCTAGAGCGAGATAGTCTTCAGGGATGGTTCTTTCAGTGGTTCAGCAATACCTTTAGGACCTGGCTCTTCCTAGCTTGCTTCTTCTGTTAGTTCATTCTCAAGCAGGTAGTAAGATGGATATGTTCTTTCTAATTTTCATATCTTCAGACACAAACACAACTGAGGAAAATGAGAATCCTATCTTTTCTTGTAGTCTCTCTTCAGAGTGAGAAAATTTTCCCTGAAGTTTCTAAATCCACTCTATCAGTCGTGGTGGTAGGATCTAGCTCACTCCTACACCAATCTCTGGCAAGGTATTGAAGATTATCCCGAGATAGATTACTCTACTAGATTCAGCTTCTCTTGAGACATAATGGAAGTAGAAGGGACAGGTATTTATCTGCAGTAAATCTGAAACTATTAGGAAGGAGAATGACATGAATGCTTATTGGCTAGGCAAACAATAGTATCCACAACAATCTTAAAACAATATTATTTCTCAACATATATACGTAATGAATTTCAAGATGTTCTTGTCTCTCACGGAAAGGATTTTTAATTAATTCTGTAGAAAATAGGGCATCATTGAGTGCTTTTGAGCAGAGATAAAAGATGACCATGTTTTCATTGAAAGGATAAGCTTTGCAAAAGTGTGAAGGTGTGAAGTTCTAATGTATGTTTGGCATCTATGTACACGGTGGGGGAAGCAACACACAAAGAAAACTTCCAGGAAGCCCCAGAAGTCTTTCTGAAAGTGAAGAGAAGTTGCTCAAACACAAAGACTAAAGGAAGAAAAGAGAACTATGTAATTTACTACTTTTCCCACTTCCCCTTCTTTCAGAAGAAACAGTTTCTTTCTGGAGTTGCCTCTTCAGAATCAAGCTTGCAAATGAGAGTGGGTTAGGCTGCCACTGTGACTGGGGAATGGAGAAATGTAAAAATAAAATGTAAGGGTCAGAGAGCATGAACATGAGACACAAAGAATAATATCATAGAGAAAGCAAAAACTGGATTCAAATAGAAGATTCAATGACGATAGGCAAATTGAATTGAATGGAACCTAAAAGAGATATGTTTGACACAGATAAGGAAACTACACTGGTTTAGATCACTACATTCTTAGAATTTTTTTTATTTTTATTTGAGTATTAATGCCCTAGACTTTGTGATCAGACCCATCTGGGCTTCATCTTTTCACTGCTATTTGAAAGGTAGGATAACTGTGTAATTGTGGAAGGTGTTTTCAGCACAGACTTGAGCTGGAACTCTATCTCAGTGCCTGCTAGTGTGTTTGTTACACATTGTGATTTAAGCAATGGATACTGTTTCTATCTCAGTTCCATTGTTTAGTGGTTGTGACCTTGAGCAAGATGTTAGATTTCTCTGGATACCTTAATTTTCTTATCTGTAAAATGGGAATAATGATAGTATTTATAACAGAATGTTGTATATTTTAACTTTTGTAAAATGATCTATTTAAAAATTCTGACAGTTACAAAAAATGAAAAGATTATCATCTCTATAATTTAGATATTATAGGGTTTTTAATGCTTTATTTTTGATTCATTTGTATTCCATGTCACTGCATTAAATTACTGTAGATGTGTGGCCTTGTCATATGAGTTTTTATAAAGTATGAAAAGATTCTTATTAGCTTATTATATATGTACAATTAATTATACTCAGTGACTTATGAGTATAACTGGAAATAATTTGAAGTTTAAATGATATTTATTTTTTTGAATTCTCTTCATATAATCAATCTAGTGGGATAAAATAACAGTATTATATAAATGCATATACGCACCACTTGAAATGTGCCAAATATTAGCAATGCTAGTACACCATTAATTTAGCAATACTTTTGCATATATTCTTTAATTACTTTTTATTGCAAAAAATAAATATATTTATGTATTTTATGGTCTATTCAGATTAAAGAATAGAAGATAAATGAAGGTCAATGTCTCAATCATTTAGATTAGGGAGTAGACCCTTTGTCGCCCCTGGTGTAGTTTTCCTAATTTCCCCATGCACAGTGCCTACAGTGCATGTTTAACTCTCTGGATATTGCTAAACAATCCAAAGTGATGAATGGTACCAATCATACTTCACCAGTGTCTACACATTCTTAGCTCTACAGGTTATTAATAATTTTTAAGTTGTTTTTTTTTTCCAATTTTTTAAATATAAACTTATATTTCTTTGGGCTTTAATTATTTTTTCCTGATTTTAATGAATTTTATTATATTTTTATATGTTTATGGACAATTTGCGATTCTATTTTGTGAAAGCCCTCTTCAAATCTTTTAACCATTTTACCATCTGATTGTTTTTATTTATTCTAATGACTGATAGGACTTTATATCCTGATTACAAATTCTTTGTTGGCTATAGTATTATCTCAACATGGAGTTTTTCTCTTTAACGTATGCTTCTTTGAAATTTAATATAATCCATGTTATAAAACCTTCCCATTACAGTTTGCATTTTTTTCCTTGTTAGCAATCCTCGTATACGCAGAATACAAAGATATTTTTCTCTATTATGTTTTAAACATTTTATAGCTTTATCTTTTAATTCTTTAATACAAATTAAGTTGAGTTGTGTACATGCTATGAGGTAGGTATCCAATTTTAGTTTCTTTCATATGGAGAACTAATTATCTCCAAAACTCTATTGGAACAATGAGTACTTAATTATAAGTTTATAAAAACTGTTTTGGATAATAGGAAAAAAAAGTTTGATATCAAACATTATATAAGTATAAAATAATACTTATATAATACTTTTATACTATTTTTTTCTACAGTAAACAATATCACTTCCAAATTAGAATTAACTAATTGTTAGCGCCATACCTTTATAACTGCATGAAGATTTCCAGATTATCTGAACCTGGGCTCATTCTTTAAAACCAATAACTCATTTGTCTATTCCTACACAAATACTACAGAATCTTAATTTTTATCTTAATATCTGATAAATATGGCTATATTGTTCTTTTTCAGTAGTCTTACTTATTCTTGGTCATTTTCTCCTGCATTTGTTCTATTTCTTTTTATTTGTGATTAAAAAAAAAAATTGTATTGCTCCTAACAGTCATTTAAGAAAGAAACATCATCTCATTTCTATTAAATCTTTTATTTACAAGAACATGTTTTACTCCTTTTCTTCATTTATCTAATTATTATTGTTTTTCAACAAATATTGTAATTTTCACCATTTAATATAGTTTTGCTTTAAACGTTTATGAATTTTTTATCTGATCAAATAGAGTGATAGATATTATCAAATATTTTCAAATAGTGTATATTGATTTACATGACAATACTACTTTTCTCTAATAATCTCTTTTATTATGGGAAATTGCATTTATCAGTTATTGATACTAAACTACTCTCACATTCATGATACTTATCCAATGAGCCATTATGTATTAATATTTTCTCAAGCATTACTGAACTCGATTTACTAATATTTAGATTAGGATTCCTGAATCAATTGTTATGAGTGAGGTAAATTCTTTCTTCCACTGCTTTTGTTTGGTTTTGTATCAAGATTATTTTATACTTGTATAACAAGTTTGGCTTTAAACTTTTTTGCCTTTTATACAAAAGAGTTTTTATAAGCTTACAATGAACTATTTATCGATATTTGATGAAACTAGAGCTCTCTAAGCTTGGTGTTATTTTAAAGAAAAACTAATTATTGAACCAATTTTCTAAAAGTTTTTATAAGCTTACAATGAACTATTTATCAATATTTGATGAAACTAGAGCTCTCTAAGCTTGGTGTTATTTTAAAGAAAAACTAATTATTGAACCAATTTTCTAAAAGTAGAACACTTGGTACTACTCAGGTGTTCAATATCTTTTTGAAGAGAAAATTTCTTCAATTTTTATGTATTGTATTAATTTAGGAATTTATCAACTTATCTGAGTTTTGAATACTTTATGTCAAGTATTCAGTTATTCACTGAATCCATATTTTAAATTTATTGCTGTAGCAGCTCATTTTATGTCTCCTTTTCTTTCCAATCATGTATTATTTTATTTATTAGTAATTAGTCAAAGGCTTGTCTAATTCATTAGTTTTTTTTTTTAAGGAATCAATTTTCAAAAGGGAAATTTTTGCTACTGAAATGTTTTGCCTATTTTATTAATTTCTGCTCTTATCTTTATTATTTTCTTCCTTTTTTCTCAAATTGTATGTATTCTGCTGGATATTTTGTTATTTATATCCCTAATTTGGAAGCTTATGTTAACACTTTGCGACATTTGGAAATGCTTCAATGTACTGTATCGTAATCATAAGTATAACTTGAGAACATATTTTTTTTGTATCAATAATATATACTCAAAATGTTGTAATATTTTTTTTCACATTGAAAGACATTAATGTTGGATGTCAATAAGTACAGTGACTGAGATGCCTGCTTTTCTGGGAAAACATCATATTTCTGCCTGAAAATAGCCTTGGCTTAATGTTATTTACCCCATAATGTGAAATATAAGGAAAGAATGGATTATTATTCCATCTGCAAAAACAAAGATGCATTTGCTGTGCACTGAACAGACTGAGTAAACTCAAAAAACATGTGCTAAATGGTGTGAGAGACTGCTGAGACATCTCCATTAGTGGTTTCCAGGGACACAGAAATTCTCTGACCTCTTTCTAATGACCACACGACGACAATCAAATGAAGCAAAAATATACAAGTCTATGAATGCATCATGAAATTATTGATTATATTTTTTATTTTCCCCTGAATTGATGATATACTATTATAGAGACAAATATTAGAATTAAAATTAAAATAGATTTTTTCCAAAGGACAAATGAACCATTTTCCCAAATGAAACTGCTCAAGACTCGCAAAAGTAAAAATGCAAAAAAGCTCTTTGATGCGGATACTTAAAAGACCCGTTATGTTATATGTTATGTTATGTTATGTTATGTTATGTTATGTTATGTTATGTTGTTCTGTTCTGTTATGTTATGAAGGCACAAGATGGCTTGAAAATTGAATTAATGTGTAATTAGTTAAGAACTGGTTTATTTGGACACTTTTTATGTAAAGAAATATGTATTAAAGGATACATCTTTAGACACTCGGTTAGGAAATTCCTTGGCATTCTCCCAACTGATGGAGGAATTTTCTTCATGAAGGTGTGTATAACCTAAAATACTGGTAGATCCAGGACTTGTGGGCACTTCTCCATGCAAAATGACTTAACCAAAGGTCAATCTCCCAAGGTCAGCTCCTCAGATATTACACACCCTTATTAGGTCCAGACTTTGGGCCTGTCTAAAATCTCTCCGCCTTAGTTGCATTTGTTAATAAAGATATAAACATTTGATTATTTCCTGTGTTTAGAACATAATTTATGACCATCTTGCTGGGTAAAGATGGAGAGTTTTAAAATAATAAATTCGAGAAATGGAAAACAAGAGATGATATTGAAATTAATGGGTCCCGAAATATATTTTAGGATGGTAGGGACTTTGGTGAGTATTAACACACTTATCTCTGACTAGTTAGTACATTTCCCTCATCATATTGCACTTACTTTGGAAACAAAAAAGTGCATATTATTAACCAACCAATGTTAATGTGCTAGGAGAATATGTAAGAGACCTGTAGTTGGATAATACTGGATGTTTTGTTGAGTATAAGTAAAATAAACAAAAAATAGGCCCTCAATATGATAATTCATTTCTATGAAAAAAAAGTTCTTATTCGAGCACATCCATATAAATGCTACTTGCAATCAGAATAACCAAAAATAACAAAACCACTGAAAAATTCCCATGTCAAAAACATGAACAACTCTGTAACTCACATGAAGAGGCTGTAAAATCATCTGGTCTTTATACACATACAACACTTTTCTGCTCTAGAGTCATAAAATCATAATATCAAATTGCATGCTTTTATAAATTATAATTTTAAATTTGTCCTGTTTTTTTTCATTCAATTCATTATCATGGTTTCTTAGTACTTTCATATCTGGAGAAGGTTAAAATGTTCATTCCAATAATTCATTTGAAAGTAGAGTTGTATATTTAGCTCAGTGAAATTCTGCCCAATTAAAAAAAAAAAAAACATCTGATTACATTTAGCCACTTGGTTATAATAGATGGTATTTATTTTAAAGTTTTCAAAAGAATTTTGAAACAATAAGTTTATTTTCTCATTGTGTCCTCTTAGCAAAGAATTGCTCCAGCAATTAGTGTAGGTATTCATATGATATTTTTCTAGTTCCATTTAGATGTTATATTATGAGAAATTTCTTTTATCCTCTTTCTTACCATTATAAGGGAAATTATCTATATTCAGAATTCATAAATGTGAACTTCAATAAATGGTTCTATAAAAATTATAAACTATCTAAAAAGAAGTGTTTTGCCCTTCTAAATAGATTTCTATTACTTGCAAAGATAAATGAATAGTTGTATCATTTCAAACGTAAGTTTTCTAAATTTATGCAAACTGTCCAAGTATATTTTTAGAAAAGTAGGAGAGTATTTTTTTTTATCATGTCTGTCATTTATAAACTGACAGTTGAAAGTAGATTTCACTAGACTCTCTTCTCTTCAGACTGTTGTAATACATGAGGAAACTCTGGCAGAGCCAAAGAATGGCAATAGAAAACCAAGTATTGAACATTAAGAAATAATTACTTTAATCAAAATAATCCCAATTAAAAGTGCATTTGGAAACTCTGTTCTTTAAATCACAATTGTTAAAAGCTTGACATTTGCTGGCTTGGTTTTAAAAATTGAATAAAATAATATCATTGAAGGTTGAAAATGTTGATATTTCTAGTTAAATATTTCACTCTATTTAAAGTTAAGAATGTTTCAAAATAAAAAAAAAATTTGATCCACGCATTTATATGGCAGGTAAAAGAAAATGAATATATTTTAGAATTTTTTTTACCATGTATTTGTAATGTTATTTTGCTACAAATATTATAAGAATATGGTCTGGATGGCCTTGCAGACTTCTTGTAGAATATTAATATTGTTAGGTTATTTTCTATTACTGTTAAAAAAGAAAACATTGAAACTTATTTCTGTTAATGTGTAATTTAATAGCTGTAATATGTATGTACATGTGTGTATATACTTATGAGTATATATGTATATATGTGTTTATATGTACATATATGTATATACTTATGTCTGCATATATATGTCAAAAATGAATATTTTAGACCCCAGATTCTTCACCTTACATTTAAGTTGCTGTATGTGGTCCCAGAGATACAAAATAACTTTCTAATGGTCAAATATCTGATGAATGACAGAGCTGGAGTTAGAACCTCAATCTCCTGACCTTTAGACTGGGGATATTTGATTACTCCCCTGTAGGATGGAAGAAACCTAGAATTAAAGTCAACAGGCTGGGATTCCAGTACCACTTTTGTTTCTTAATATATTTGTGACTTTGGGCAGGTTTATTCTGCTTTCTGAATTTCACCTT
Organism: Pteropus medius; assembly: GCF_902729225.1. Taxonomy (NCBI): domain Eukaryota; kingdom Metazoa; phylum Chordata; class Mammalia; order Chiroptera; family Pteropodidae; genus Pteropus; species Pteropus medius. Next base: position 25,119,109 of record NW_024355205.1, on the reverse strand, counting down.
TCTCATCTACTTAGTGAAAGTATAATAACATAGCATTGTTATGGAGATTTGTGGTATAATACATGGAACTGTTTTTAAACTTCTCTAGTACTATTAAGCACCATTTATTTCAATATTGAAAACATTTTTCCTTGTAGGTATTTCTGAAATAAAGTTACAAATATGAAAGTACTGTTAAGTGTTTCATTTAAGTAACGATATTTTAATTTTAGATGTATCAATACAATGGAATAACATGTAATCTATGCTTAATCTCAAAATTATATTAGCCAACCTGATTTTAAAACTCAAATTTATATTGAGAAGATTTATCCTATCAATGTATCCTATCAAAGCTGGAAGAGATAATACCCAACTCTTACCCCTTTGCTTCTCCTTAAGCACTTGATTTCCAGCTCAGCAAATTAGAAAACTATACCTTTAAGGTTGGAATCCTCTTTGTGAATCTGTTTCACAAGCATTTCCTATGTTATTATAGGTCTTCATGAGTGTTACTGGGTAGTGTTGAATGCAAAAAAAAAAAAAAAAAAAAATTGCCTTGCTCTCTTGTACCCACAGTTAAGAGTTCTCTACACTTAAAGTCCTGCTTATGGTGAGATGTAAGATTCAGGAGAAAAGCAATGGCCAAGCACAACAGCTTTCCAACTGAGCTTGCAAAGCTCTGTGGGGTTCACACACTCTTGATTTTACCTATGTCTTGTGTCAACACTGTTTCTTCCTTACAGAACACATCATCAACTATTAGAAAACCAATGAGCAAAATGCTTGTTCTAATGTGGAAAAAAAAAAATCTTGAAAAATAAGGCGAAATAAACTTCTGGTAGCAGTCAATGAGGGAAACAGCTGCAGCAAAGATGGTAATAAGAGAGAGCATAATTAAACCAGATGTTTTAATGTATAATTTTAAATAATATACAACATCGATTTAAAATATAAATGAAAATGGATGGATTGGAAGCATAATTAAAACCAAGAAACAAAAATAAACTTAGTGGAAACTAAATTGGAATGATAGACAATAACTGACTTTGCTTAGCCAACAAAATATTAGCTCATGAAGAAGGTTTTTCTTGATTTTAATTTTAGTGCTGCTTAATTAAACATACATTTAACAGGGTCTCTGTAGGAATTTTCAGTGATGATGAACTTCAGAGAAAATGAAATAGAGACAATCTGCTTTCTTAACATTTTAAATTATAGTTCAATTTACTGTATTTAATACTCAACAAATTCTACTATCCTAGGTGCTAGGGGACTCTCAGTGATGAGACTAATTTAACAACATTAATAAAAACCCAAATTTCTCTATTGTCTCACTTTACCCTAAATTCGCTTCTTGCCTGAACAAGCAATTTCCTTTCATCCTGAAACTAAATCCAGCTGTATTAACTGGGCAACCACAGGCCCATATCTTTCTCCTCTTAATATTGTTTCTCTCTCATTTTTATTTTAATGTCATTCCTCATTTGCACTTTATTGTGCTAATTGCTGTAAAGTCTGGTAATTTTCACACTTCCACGCATACTGCTGCCTAGGTCGTCCACATCAGGGACTGTTGCTAGGGCACGAAGTAGCAACTGAAGTCATGGGAAGAAGAGAAGGAGAGCACTTGGGAGAGCAGCAGTGGTTGGAAGGTTGGCTTTGCTTCACAGGAGACAGTGTGAGTGAGAACTCAACATTGCTGCAACCTGGGGGACAGCCAGGCACCTCTTGCAAAAGCAGTCGTTTCATGCATGAATTCTGTTTTTAGGCATATTATATTTGAATTTGCTATAATCTTAGAATATGTAAACCCTCCTCCAAAACAGCAATCTTCATTCGATATTAAGTTTTGGAGAAAACCGATCAAGTCCCAATTATATTTCCTGCAGAAAGTGATACAATATTAACTGTAACACAATTTTGAATATTCCAAGTCAATAGAACGGTGAAAACTTTATTTTATTGCTAAAACTGAACGAATTTATCACACGGAGTATACCGAGGAAGCCACTAGCAAGCTGTCACTACAAACATGGGCACAATAGAACTGTTCTAAAATTATGCCCAGAGTTTAACATTTAGAGGTATGACTAAGTGATGACATGAAGAAGCCAATTCCATCGAAAGAAAAATGTATTGGTGTTGTATGGTATACTTGAAAGTTGTTAAGAGAATAGGTCCTAAGAGTTCTCCTTCCAAGAAAAAAAACATCTTTTTTTTTTTTTTGTATCTATATGAGATGATAAATATTAATTAAACTTATTGTGGTAATCCTTTCACAATGTACTCAAATCAAATCATTATGCTGTCCACCTTAAACTTATGCAGGGTCGTGTGTCAATCATATCTTAATAAAACTAGTGAAAAAAAAAAGAGAAAAATTTATTATTTGTTACTTATATTTCTTAAAGATGAGGACACACCACACCACACAGGGACATGGGGAAACATCGAGATGGTCAAAAACAGAAGACAGAGTCTTTTTGATTTTTCCAGGGAAATGTCAAGGCAAATTTTTGGGTCATAGGGACTTTTCCTAGTTGTCAGATATGTGGCCCTCTGGTGATGTAGGGCAGAAGAAACATTGGCTTGATATGTGTGAAACAGCAATAAAGAGGCTTGTGTGTGAAAGACTTGCTTGTAGGCAAGTTATTATTATCTTTGGGAATTAGCTAGCCCAGGGCAGTTTCTCTTTGAGTTTGTAGGCTCCCAAATATAAGAGCATTAACATGTAGAAAATAAAAAATGATGGTTAATATAATTGGCCCTGTAATATATATATGCTAAATAGACAAAGAATCTAAGAAAAGCAGAGTTAGAAAAATAATACCTCTCTAAATGTCTCTACTTTAATAATAAACACTTTCCCTTTTCCCACAGGCCATCATAGTTCTCATGAGGAACAGGTATCCAGAGAACTCACAAGCAGAGAGTGGTGAGGTGAGCTCATTAGGGGACAGGGCACATGGAGCACACCGGACTTCTAGAATGTCATCAGGGTCCTCCCTATAGATAGTATGACTGGAACTTCAATTGTGTTGTTCTTGGAAAATAATTGACATTGATAAAACCAGCAGAACATACTGCGCTGGTTGCCCCTCTCATACTCTGAATCTTTTAGATTTCTTGGGGAAGAAAGAGAAGCCTGAGTGGGAACCCATCACAACTGCCCACTTCACAGAGGGTGCAGCCACCTCCAGGACCCCAGAGCTCTCCACTGCATAAGACTATGGCAAGCAGTGGCCGAGGGGGAATTTGAATTGACCTGCACTATAACCAAACGTATTCCACAAGCTCAGATACTGTCATACTCCAACTTCATTTAATATTTGAGCACATACAAGAAAAATGTGAAGGGACAAGTATAAGTAATTTAGAGCAGAAGGGACTAAAAGAACAATAATAATTTTAATAAAAGGTAAATAATTTTGTCCTGAGTGAGGTAAGTCAGACAAAGACAAAGGCTGTATGATTTCACTTATAGGTGGAATCTAAAGAATGAAACAAACAAAACAAACAATCTGTAGATACAGAGAATATTTTGATGGTTGCCAGATGGGAAGGAGGTTGAAGGGTAGATGAAAAAAAGGAAGGCACAACTTGGCAGTTATGATATAGACATGGAGACATGAATTATAGCATAAGTAATATAGTCAATAATATTGTATTAACTATGTATGGTGTCAGATGAATACTAGATTCATGGAGGTGATCAGTTCATAAGTTATATAAATTTCTAAACACCACATTGTACACTTGAAACTAATATTGAATGCCAACTATAATTGAAAAATAAAAAAATAAAAAAATAATAATTACTTTATCAATAAGATTTCTGTTTGATTCAGATTTGTAAGAAAAAAAATACTTTGTTATAAAAAGGAACAGTGAAAGAAAAAGAAGAAATTCCTTAAGATAAAAAATAATGATTATCAGAAGTAGCACAGCAGAAGTTACTAAAATTTGGATTTGCTATTTAGAAGGCCAGATCTTAGGAACTAAGAAATTCATATAACCATTGTTTATTAGAAACTGAAAATAAGTCAGAAATTCTTTTTGGTGATTAGTATCACATTCAGGGCCATATGATCAATAGCTTCTGTCCTCACAGAGTAAAATATTTATAAGTGTCATTACAAGAAAGGAAACTCAAGCTATCCTGGAAGCTTCTATCAGATAGGCTCTTCCTTGGCTCAGAATTGGGGAAAAACAAATTTGCTATAGTGTCATTACATGTGAGCTGACTTTACCCTATATTAGCTATGTGAACTTGGACCAGTCACTTAACTCAATGTGTCTCAGTTTTCCAAATAAAAATGGCAACAATTTCACCTAAAGGATGGTGGTTTTGTGAGGATCAAATGACTTAACATATATAAAACATTTAAAATGGAAGAGTGTTTGTGCATATATTCTGCATTTGCAGTTTATAGGGTATTTTATCACTGGGTTTTTGTCTATTTACATAAAATTGGGATGCACACACTATTGTTGATTTTGTTAATCTCTATTACTCAGCTACATAAATCTATTTTCCTTATCATGTGCCAGTTTTATTTTTTATTAGTAGTAGAGTTCATTCAAAATCAGATTAGTAATTTGGTTTTTTAAGTATGAGGTGTCTTACTTGACTTGTACACATGTACATTTATATATATGTATATGAAGAATTGGCACCTTTGTGATAAATGTTAACACAACATTAAGCTAATTCTAATTATTTATCTCTCTTTGTCTTGTGTAATATATATCATTTGTGGATGAAAAAGGGGTCCTATGGAAATTAATCTCACAGGGTGATCTGATCATAAATTCCTAACTGGGCAGGTCAAGGTGGGTAGACATGTCCCAGGTACATACCTTTTTAGTAAAAGGTTTATCTTTGCCTTCAGCAAGCTCTATCCATTGTTTCTGTGAATATAGGTTAATACACCTTTGAAGAAAGCACATAATCTTAATTCATCTGTAATCCAATCCTCCCTTTGTTTTCTCCCACCTCTATATAATCTTTATGTTCTCTCGTTCATTGCGAATGCATAAAAGAAGCTGCAAAACTGTTATTCTCCAGAGCATTTGAGATCTTGGTCCCTAGCATATTTCTTCAATTTGGCTCAAATAAACTTTTATAAAGATTCTCTATAGGTTTGGAAGTTTCATATGCTGACACATTAGATATACTTTATTTTTCAATGAGATGCTTTAGTTCTAATAACTTCTCATGAATTTGTTTATTTTGTAAGTGGTAGCACTTTATTTCATAAATACTTGTATAGTGTTCTTAGTACTTTATAAATAGTAATTTATTTAACCTTTCTTACAACCTCATCTAGCAGGGACTGTCATCATCCTTATTTCACAGAAAAGAAACAAAAATGAGCCACAGGGAATGATAAATACACAGCCCAAGGTCACATGGGAGATCAGAAATCCGAACTCAGGCCACCTATCTCCAGACAGCGCTTATTTATTTATTTATTTATTTATTCATTCATTTATTTATTTATTTATTAGCATTGTGTAAGTACCCTATGTGTAATAAGTAAATTAATTAATTGGTGAGTTTAAAATAAAACACCTACATAATGTTCACTATGTGCCAGGAGTTCACATGTACTAATCCTGAGGTCCTCATAACAACCTTTTAGTCAGGACCAAGTCCTACAAGGAAGGTAGTACATCTCTGTCTTATAAGTATCTGTTGTCTATCTCTTTAGTCCTTTTAGTGACTAGCTATATAAAGTTGGTATAAATATTCACCAAATTTTTAAGTGATTATCGATTGAGTTTTTGTGGTGAGCAGATTGGGTTAGGATAAAAAAGGAGAGTTTCATTTTTAAAAATATGTATATATGTATGCATACATTTAATATATATGTATTTCTGTATGTATAATAGATTATTATATTTATAACAAATATACTTTTGGCAATGTATAAAATCATAAAAGTGATCTATTTAGGTGTGTGACTTTTGAAAATTTACTGCTTACATGTCTTTCCCTGTCTCCTTTGGTTGTAAGCAGATAACCTTGGCTGACAGTATAATGGTCTCAGTGGGATTTCTGTTATCTCTCAAACTCAGAAGCAGACCATTTGCAGGTTGACTATTGACTGCCAAGATATGGTATGAAGTACAGTTAATACTCATTTTCAAGGAAAATAAGAACTCTCACATTTAAGTCTCTTTCTGTGTATAAATAGAAAATAAAATAAGAATTATGACCAATAAATTGGCAAAATTTTGTCTAATCTTGAAAGAAAGAATTTTATATTTGCTTGTTGCTTTCGCATTTTATCCTACTGAAATAAATTTGAGCCGAATGTTTCACAGCTGATCCAATAAAAAAAGGAAATTTCTTGAAAGTATATGCTTTCATAAGTCTTTTAAATTAGGATCTAGATTAAAGATGTCAGATAAAATGATATAGAATATTGTTTGTAATTGTTTTACAAAACAAGGTAAAACATATTTAAATAAAATGAGAATATAAAAAGTGTTTTTTATATTAATGTATATTGTTCTTTAAAATTAATCTAAATATGGTCAGTATGGGAGAATGGGAACTGATTTAAATTACAACAGCTGTAACAAAACTCTGGTGTGTCATATAATAATTTAAGAATAGACACTACTAGTCTGCAGTGATCTGACATCACCAACCAAGCAAAGTTATTTATGTGAAAACCGTCGGAAGTTATGAAAAACTAGGCTAATGCATTTCAAACAGTAAGATACATATACAAAACATATTCTCTCTCTCCTCTCTCTCTCTCTCTCTCTCACACACACACACACACACACACACATGCACACAACCAGTTAAACAGATGACACATTTTTACTGACTTAAAAACTTATTAGTTATTTGTTATGTTATCATTAATTACAAAAGTAGAACTATGTCTGGAAGATATAAATATAATTACTGTTTTAGGATTTATCTATTACTGTGTTTTCTGATTTTAAAATTCAGAATTAATGTAATGTTCCAAAGTGCATTTTAGAGAATGGGCATACATAAAACATAAAATCTACACATCTTGTAACATGAAGCACAAATCTATAAAATGCCCACCCTTATAATAATTACTCTCTTTCAATACACTTTGGAAGATGCTAACTGCATTAGCTAGTCTTATTGGCCAGGAGCAGATTCTCTGTTGAGTTAGTGCAGCTCTCTTCTTTGCTTTAATTTTATGGGAATGTACTATGCAGCTTTTGTATTTGTCAGAAAAAGAGATCACATTCCTTCATGAAAAAATATCCCTATTTTGGATAAAAGTTAGAAATTTGAGGATACTTCTATGTTTAAGAAGCAATTTCTTTTAACTGAAAATTCTTATTTTTTTAACCTAGGTTTTAAAGTTCTTCTTTTTACTTCATTTTGTTTATTAATTCGTATTTTCTGAAGCAAATATAAGTATTAACAATGAGGTAACTTAATTTGACACTTTATTTTTTCAATGGTATTTAGACTCAAATAAAAACTTTGTCCAAATTATGATAGCAAATTATTGTATCTTTTCTGTTTAATTATTTTAAAAAGTACCATATCTTAATTATCTACAGAAGCTAATAATGTAATTAAATTATTAGACAGGTTAGCTTCTTAAAATAATTGTATCCATTTGATTTACTGATGATCTGAATTTTGGTAGAGATTATTTTTGTCTTTCCTAAGGAAGCTATCATGTTTCTGTACTATTTGATGCCTGGTTTCACTCCATGTACATAAAACTAAGGAGAGTAAATAAAGGGTTGAAGGATGTACACAAGCAAACAAAAAAATTTTATCCATTAGTCAATGCCTCAAATGACCTAATTGCAAGTTTCCCTCCAACTCTGCTTCTGCAGGAAGGTAGACAAGCAACTCTCCTCGTTAAGAGTCAGACACAGTTTTAACTTATCCCTGAGTGGCAGTTTTTGGTTTCTGAACAGTGACGTGGACATATCTGCTGTGTGTAGACACGCAGACTGAAGTCAATGGCAGAATAACACTGCCCACAGCTTCCACGGGGACTTCCAATTGAAAAATTCCCTCATGTCATGGCTAGCTAGAAACCTCTTGAGAGTCATTCTTGGCCTGTTAGATAGCTTTGGTAAAGACAACTCAACTGCTGAGAGATATGAAATAATTCTGAGATCAAAGAAGACTGGCTTCTTGAGTGTGACATCCATGAAGTTGCATAAGGCACCATATTCAGAAGAACTCTATCCTTTGTTTAATGCTCTGCTGCCATTGTCTTGACATGTTTAATATATTTTGATCAAAGGACGCCCCATTTTCATTTTGCACTGGACCTCACCAGTCTTGCAGCCAGAACTGGACACAAAATTTCTATTATATCAAGGATCATGTCAGTGAAATGTTCCATTGAGAATGGAACAACTTAGCAAAATCCAATAATAAAATAAAAATGGTATATACAGGACTAAGTCATTACTAGTGGCCCTAGTGGAGAACATCATGGCAATGTTCAAATCTATATTTGGGATTTACGATAAAATCAGAAGAATAAATAGCTTCTACTGCATTATTATATGAAATTGGACAATTTTCTCTACCAGAAGAGCAAAATATGTCATCTTCTTTAATGAAAGCTTTTTATTAGTTGAAGAATCCATGGTTTGTATTTCTGCTGGCATTCACTCTGTAGATGGTAAAGGTTAAGTAGGCAAAAATACATTCACACATTGGACAGAACTGACAATGTAACTAACATTACAAGAAGAATTGGTTTCTCATTTCCGATGTACTGTTTGGAAATGTATGGCTTCATTCTATTGTCAGGCACATAAGCCTTAGCTTATTGGGCTATAGGATACTTATATATGGTCAATAAAATTATAAACATCCCCATGAGAACTCCAAAGAAAATTAAAGTGTGCCATACTGATGCCTACTAGAAAAAGCCAATTATTTACTCAGAAAAACAAACAAACAAAAAAACTGGACTGCAAAAGAATACATTTTATTCTGGCCCTGGAATTAGCTACATGGAAAGGTGTGATTGTTGTAATTCTAAGGTACGCATCTTAGTCAGCTAAAGGTACGCATCTTAGTCAGCTAAAGATGCATTGGATGAAAGTATTCAAGTATAAGAAACTGTGCCTGCACTCCCCTTCTTCCTCCATGCTCCCCCCAAAACCCAGTAAATTACTTTGGAATTTTTTAAAGTAGTTCCTGTTGACTTTAAATGGGTCCTGATTTCAATAGACACACTATTCTACTTTGGGTTTTCATTATCTTGTTACTAAAGACACTGCTGAGAATTCTATTAAATGTAAAAACACACTGTATCTTAAATTTGTCCTAGGCTACATTTTACCAGACCAAGGTACATATATTTTAAAGCTGACAGTTTATTCAAACAAACTTAAAAGCACAACATCATGTAGGTTTATCATATGCTTTACCATTCATAAAGTGCTGGCTTGATTGAGAAATTGAATGGACATTTAAACATCTATTAATGAAAATAGACAGAGGTGACAGGGAATGAATGGCTGTCTCATTGGTTTGGATGAATGAATATTTTATCTGAATTTGAAGGATAGAATCAAGTACTGGGATTTTATTGTGGTATTCTATTGTTGAGTAGGAGCTGTCCAGGAAAATAAGGGCTGTCCAAATGGAGCTAAGATACTAGCTATAGAAAAGCTAAAAAGTCTTAGGAAGGATGGCTTTTCTAACCATGTGACTCATGCTCACTCTCTTTCTTATGAACACATAGATTCCAAATATGGAGTGATTGGGACATATAAAGCTGGACCCTTAAATCTTGAGATCTCACTCTGCTGTGCATTGCCAGTCCTATATTCTTTAATAAATTCAACCAAATATGGTGGTGGGTAAAGTCTATTGTATTTATGAGTTTATTTTGGTAGTTAATCTGAATCTAAGTTTGTTGGTGCTACTTGAACAGAGTAGGTGTTGCAATATACCATATAATTATTTTGGGACTAATGAGACATCCTATATAACGTATCCAGTACAATAGTATTAATATTAATTATTCTCAAATACACTGACACTCAGGTAAACACCCAACAAAATATACTGATTTAATCAATTATAATTTGATTCATTGGAGAAAAACTCAAAATATGAGCTTGCTTGCATTTGATTTATTCATTATAAAGTTTATTATAAAGTTCATTACTTTATTATTTATTTTATAATGCAGACTGTTTTTGTAGAAATATGACTTAAATATTTTGAATTATATTTATCTACAATCACAAATATTCTCCATATGTTTACTTAATTTCTCAGCAGTTATTTAATAAATTTTAGTCATTTGAAAAAATAGCAAAATAGCCCTTTGAGAATTAAAATAAAATAAATTGTTAGATATTATTCGATCAAAATTTATTCTCGATCCTTTTTTTTAATCATATCCTTACAATTAAATTTGTCTATCTTTGTCTTATGGAAGGCTGCAGATATAATGTTCACACAGCGATATTTTAAATTATGTTTCTTGTAGACATAATTCATAAAATACACTTAAAATAAATTTATAAATAATAACACAGTGTACTTTTTTGGAAAGGTAAATTATATATTCATCAAATGTCAAATGAGTAATTTGTCTAAAAGTGCTATAGCACATTACAATTTTCAGCCTGATTCAATGAGAAAAGTTATTAACATTTTTATCACTTTACACATATCATTAGAAATAAAATCCTCAGAAATTTATATAGTTTCATATTTTATTTAAATTAAATATGATTTCAAAGTATTCCATTCAAAGTATTCCACATCAGAACACACATACATTTATTCCCTCTCTGCAACCTTGTGATGGCTTTCAATGATGAAGTCAAGATTTAGTATCATTTTTTAGAATGCTATTTGTTATTATTCAGTTTGTAAATAAAAATATACATTTTGCTTTCTGAAATATAAACATATGCCTAAACAAAGAAATGCAGGGGAAATATATACACATTTATAGATATATAACATTTCTCCCTACACATAATTTTGCCTTCATTGACATTATTGTATTATAACAGGAGGATCAGGTTCTTTCTAATGATTTTTCCAAATAATTATTTTATGTCTACATCAAATTCAAATTTAAAATGTGTTTTGTTATAAAATTTTTATTCACATAATGTAGTTATTCTAATTTTAAAAAATGCATTAAAATGGCAAAAGTTTCAAAAAATTAGTTACTCTAGCATTTAATACCACTTCTGCCATTAGAAGACTATGAAATATAGCTACTAAAGGCTTTACATTAATCTTTCAATTTTCTTAAGTCCTTACTATATATTTGAGCAAGTATTCATAAATTCAGTTTCTAAGACTGACTGATTCACTATCCATTATATCATTCCATAAAAATTTAGCAATTTCAAGGCCTCTGAAATGTATATTTTGTTATTCTTCTTATAGAGAGTCTTTTAATAGCCTACAATACTTAAATTACTAATACAGCTTCTGAGATTCACTGTGGTATCAAGAACATACATATGTATATATAATACATATGAATACATATATGTATGTATAATGACATACACACACATATATTGTTTTAATATGCATCGTGTAGTACATATATATTTAATGTGTATTATATTTACATATATATAGTACATATATATAGTACATATATATAGTACATATATATAGTACAAATATATATAGTACATATATATTTAATGTGTATTATATTTACATTAAATATATATGTACTACACGATGCATATTACTTTATATATGTTACAGATAATGTATATATGCATATATTTTACTTTATTATATATAATACGTTACAGATAATGTACATATGCATATATTTATATGTACACAAAAAGTTTGAAGAAACCAGAGAGAAGTCAATTTTATTATCCTTATTTTCTATTCCTTAAGATTGTATTTTTTTCTAAAATTTAAGCTTATTCCTGTGAATTTTTTCAGCTATAAGAATATTGATAGAATTATTTGAGTTAAAAACTTTTGCTAAAATATATTTCATAGTGAATATGGTCAAAATTATATTTAACTATGTAACCAGAATAGAAATGCATTATATTAAGTGAAGCTACACACAAAGTTACCAGACCTAAGTGGCTCAAATCTCTTCATTTGCAAGCCTACTACTGATACCTGAAATAATATGATTAGAATTTAATTTATTAAGGATGAACCTTTGTCCTTTAATGATTGTAATATTCCATTTTAGAGGTGACCCGGTAACTACATATCAATCATAATCATCTTGGAGTGAATGAGTAATCATGTCATTTCTAGTAGCTGATTGCTAGCTGAAGTTTAAAATGAGGATGAGGAGTATTTAATTAATGAAGTTCAACAGAGTGAGACAGTTCACCTATATGATCTATTAAATTGGGCGAGTAGAAAAATATCTGATACCCCTTTTCCAATAAAGTGGAGTAAAATCTATTTATGGTTGCACAAGACCAAAGTAGCCAAGAGAATTTTGTAGATCCTGTGTGTCTTGTGCTAGATATTTATTTGAGGTCAGATTTAGTATCAACTCCCCTGCTCAGATGTTTCTGTGGTTCATTACTGATACTCTAATAAAGCTTTAAGACCAAGAATCTTCATTCATTTTTTGTGTGATAGTTAAAATGTTATTTCCACATACCATTTTATAATTAGTTTAAAAGACTAAAAATTCCTTTAGGAGTCTGATAATTTATGGCTGCTGTGTATAAAGTTAAATAGGTTAAGCACAACTTTCATATGTATTACATTATTAATTTTTAATAAACGAACAAAAATATTGAGCAAAACATTTTAAAGCTATGTATTTATTATTGGAATCTTACAGAATCCTCTGATCTTCAAGCAGAACTGGTATCCTTCATGAGGTTTTCTTCAGAAAGGGTGGAGAAATGAGAAATGTGATGACGGGAGACTAGTGTCACAAGGCCTTTCAGAAAAGCTGTGACACAGTCACTTCCAGAAACCCAGCAGCCGCAGTTCTGCACATGGGTAATGTCTGAATAGTTGTCTTCATGGTTACTTGCTCAGTTGGTGAGTACTTATTAATCTAAAGCTTCTCCAAGGATGGTACGTGAAACAACTGCATCATACATTGCCTAGAAAAAGGGCTCACATTCAGATTTCTAATGAGACTGTAAATCAGCAGCTCAAAATATTGAAGTTACGTAATACAAACTAAACTTCACAAACCTTTAGTCTAATATTGGTTAAGGGTTGCTTGTGTGAATTAAAAGCAAAAACACATAAAAAAATAAAACTACTACGATTTTTTTTTTTTTACCCTCTTGGTATAACATTTGTAAAATCATAATGTTGTCTTGAGGAAACTTGATATTCAGTACACTAAAATATATTTTTCTCATGTTAGGCAAAAGAGTCAGGTAGAAGACAAATGACCTAAAACTGCACATACTTGCAGCAGAAAACTTTAGTGCCTTCTCAGTTCTATTCTTAAGGCCAGAAAATTCCCAGTGGCAGCACAGATAGAAAATAACCACAAATATGTGTCTACTTTTGTTAATAAACCAAGGTTTTTACAAAATCTTTTTGCCTTGGTGCAGAAAAGTTTTTATACTGACGGGTTCACCATCTCACTCAGATTCTCAGAGAAGGCAGAAAAGACTGTTCACCTCGACTTCTATCTCTTTCTCATCAGGTTTAGCTGTAGGAAATGTCAGACCAAAATTATTTCATAGCTTTGCCATAAACTTTAGAAAATATATTTTTTTTCTGTACTGTGTAATTTACTTTATAATACTGTGAAATGTAAGTTTCAGGGGAATGGACTCTGAAAAAAAAATAACACATTCCTTTGACTTTATTCTCTTTCATTTTCTCTGGCTTTGTTTATTTGTTTGTTTGTTAAAACAGTCATTCCAACCTTGTGCTTCAGGTAATATTTAACTTGACTATGGAATTAGGACAAATTTCTTAGTCCTATTTCTGACTAAATCCCAGGGAACATAGTGCTGACCAGCAAAGTTTTCTTGACAAGGTTGAGACGATCTCTTTGACTCTGACAGAAAGGCCTTTATCTTGAGCCAGGGCCTTTCCAGCATCTATAAATAATTTCTCCCTATATGTTCTGATATAGCATTCTGTTTAGAAAATTTGATGTAGAAAAAATATTTAAGTCTGTGAGAGAATAGGTCAGGTTTATTGTTTTCAACTGCATACCTTCGCCTAATTATATAGAATATCTGAGAGACTTAAAATATCTTTATCGAGTTCTTGTATTTAAAACATGTTATAATAAGTGAAAAGAAAGGAAGGCTTATTATTGAATTCACACCTTTCAATTTCAAATCCACTCTGCTAACTTAACAAATTTAATTGCCACTTTGAGATATTAGCAAACTCAGTCAAGACCACGAAGTTAATGTATGGCAAAGAGAACGGAAAGTTCTCAACTTCTAAGTCTCCACTTTTTTCATCATGTCACATTAATGTTAATGCTATCTTTTTTGTCAATCATCCTTTGACATAGCTTCTCTTATTTTGAGGCAAATATTAAAAAAGCAAAGAAACTAGAACCCTAGCGCATTGCTGTTGGGAATGTACTTATTTGAGGCAAATAGTAAAGACATGCCATTACTTTATTGAAGCAAAACTTCAAAAAATTAAAATATTTCAATATTAGATATTATACTCATAATAATTGTAGCATTTCATTAAAGAAAATATCAACAAAACTAAATATTACTAGGCAAACACCAGAGCTAACCAGTGATATCTTTTTAACAGATAAGGCAAAAATTTTTACAGAACATTTGAATGAGCTTATTTATAATATAGATCACAGATTTCAATGTACATTCTGATTTTTTCCAAGATGGTAAATTTGTTTAAGGTGATGTTCAATTTGCACGCCTAAGAAGAAATACTTTTGAGTGGGACAGATTTAAGCTGAAGAATAACTCATGTAAAAAGTTTCGTTTGCCTTAGAAATGTGACCAGCTGAAAGAAAATAAATCTAGCTTTAATCACATATTGAGTCAAAGACAAAACAGCACAGATCTTAATTGCTTTGGTTCACAAAGATGCTGATGCTCATTTAAATCCTTTTATGGAAATGACAATCAGACACTCCACATGGAGTCTTTTTGGGACTTTATAAGATAATCATTCTCATATTATACATTTATATAATTTTCTTCATGAAAAAAATCAAAACATTTGTCTGCTAAATAGTTTATGCTGATTATTACTATACAGCTAAAAATATAGCTTTTGGGGATGGGGGTTAATTATACTGTAAATTCATGTGGAGTCTAATACATATATACATTATTGTGGTAAAGCAATATGTAAAATAAAATTTATGATTTAGATATTTTTAAAGTATACATTCTGTGACTTTAAGTACACTCACATTATTGGGCAACAGTTACCACCATCCATTTCTAGAATTTTTTATCTTTTCCAGCCGTAACTCTGAAGCCATTAAACACTAAATCCCTCTTTTTTTCCTCCTCCTAGCCCCTCGCAACCACCATTCTACTTTCTGTCTCTGAATTTGACTACCCGAGCAACCTCATATCAGTAGAATGATACAGTATTTGTTCTTTTTGATTGCTTGTTTAATTTAGCATAATGTCTTCAAGAGTCATCCATGTTGTTACGTGTCAGAATTTGTCTTCCCTTTTAAGGTTGAGCAATACTTAATAGCACGTATTAGCAAATTTTATCTGTCAATAGACACTTGGGATGTTTCCACCTGTTGGCTATTGTAAATAATGCTGATATGAACATGTGTATATTAATATCTTTTCAAGTCTCTGCTTCAGTTCTTTTGGTTATATATCCAGAAGACAAATTCCTATATCACATGGTAATTCTGCTTAGTGTTTTGAAGAACTGTCATACTATTTTCAACAGCAACTCTACCATTTTGCATTCCCAACAGCAATGCACTAAGATTCTAGTTTCTTTGCTAACACTTGTTATTTTCTAGTTAGTTTTTGTTTCGTTTTTTGGGTTTTTTGTTTGTTTGTTTGTTTGTTTGTTAATTTATTTTTATAATAGGCTTCCTAATAGGTATAAAGTGGTGTCTCATATGGTTTTGACTTACATTTTCTTAATGACTAACGATGATGAACATTTTTTCATGTGATTATTTGTCTTTTGTATATCTGATCTGGAGAAATATCTAGTCAAGTCCTTTGCCCATTTTTTGTTAGCTTGTTTGTTTTATTGTTGTTGATCATGCCTGTATCTTTGCAAATAAATACTTGGAATGAACACAATTTTGCAAATAGATAAGGATGGTATCTCAACGCCCAAATTCTATCTTTAAATTTTCAGAAACCTTACTTAATATAATCCAGCAATATATTCTGTATGTGAAACTTATAGATAAATACTAAATGTTGCCTATATTCAGCAAAATGTGCTAATTTGCGGTGAACAATTGTGATGTGACAATTTTGAAGATAGCTGGACAAAGAAGTAAGAGAGATGAGTTCTAACTCAAGCTCTGCCCCTGACCAGCTATATTATTCTTAGAGAATTTACCGAACCTATTTCCTTTTTAGTTATTTTTATTTAAAAATTTTTAACTTGTAAAACTTGCACCTGCCTCATTGCATCTGATGTATCCTATCTTCGTTTCATTACTGTTTAGTTTTATGACGACCTTTCAGAAGTGTTACACAAAGCTTTATTCAGATACGGATTTGATAAAAGTATCACACATTTTAACATTTGAAACTTGGAAGTTCTTTCAATATCATGAAACCTTTATTGTATTTAAACAAACAGATGTTTTAAGTATTGAATTGATTTCTTTAAAAATACCAATAAAACTACACTGCACACCTTGTTTTAAACACTGGCTATAAGTCCGGAGACAATCAAGTATCTTACGCCAGAATCTTTGTGATTTTCAGTCTGTAAAGGAAAATATTACCTGCTTTCCACAACCCTCTTATAAATTAAATTGTTTCAGCTTGAACTGTAAAAATGTTATGAAGACAATGAGCGATCAACATGCTGAAACTTATTTAATATTTACCCTTAGAATGAGACCTCTGGGAAATGCAAACTCTACTTTTGAGATCATTTATTCAGAAGGCTTATCATTATCATCATCATCATCATCATCATCATCATCATCACTGTATTACTCTCTATTTGAAACATAGTTTTCACATTGTATAAATCAAAGTCTTAGAATCAGACTTAGAATCAATTCCCTGTTTTATTATATTTGTCATTCAGACCTTTAACTGATGAAATAGGCTGCTTCATCTGCAAACTTCCAATGACTATTATATAAAATATTTAGGTACAAACAAAATCTGAACATACATTTTGAGATGACTTTAATTTTAGCTGGAATAGTATATCATAAAATAGCATGTCACATACAAATCCCTTTATATTGCTTCATTGCACCCTTCCATGATTTACTACAATGACCATATTTACTTTAACTGTTATAAAAATGAAAGCAAAAAGAATAATCTGGTTAATCTCTTCTTACCCAAAATGTAAAGTAGATCATATCCTAAGAACAGAATGAATACATGAACCTAAGAATGGATATTTTCTCCTCAATCTGACTACTTGAGATAAGTGTTGTCAGGGCATTAAGAGCAGCAATATTTTCATTACAGATGCCCAGTCATGGTAGCTAGTACATTATCCTTTGCTTTCAGTTTCTTGCTGGGGCTTTGATTAAGATAGAATTTGCTTTTCAACTCAGCTCTAAAGCTCAAAAATTCTGCTGTAATTGCTACCTTAACACTCTGCTGGGAATCTTCATTAACTGTTAACTCAGAGGAGAAATAAAAGACCTGACAATTTTAGAAGTGAAATGATAAGTATCACACAGTTAAAAATAATATCTGAATATGATGCCATTTTGAGACTGTTGCAACAGAGTATATGCAGGATGGTGAAAGGGAAATGGCGAAATTGGCTCTATTATAGTCAAGCCTCAGTGCACTTTAAATTGCAAATAAGTAGAATAATTTTAATGATGATTTATAGGTGCCAAATGGTTTTCGTGGGTTAGTTACTGCTCTAAGAGGTTTACATGTGTTAGTTTATTTACTATCCACTGGAAGCTCCCGGATGAGCAAGCCAGGTTCCATAGACTAAATAGCTTCCTGAAAATTTAAATGATAATCATGTTAATAAAAAAGTATATGGTGCTCATACTGGTGAAAAATATTTCAGTAAGTCATACAAGACATTCTGAAGTAATTATAACAGAAAAGCAAAACATAAACTGTGTTTCTCAGACTTAAACATTTTCATACTGATTTTCTAATTTGCATTTTAGATTTGTTCAAGTATGTTTTCAAATACTGACTGTTGTGTTTTGGTTCAAAAAGCGTAAAACATTATAACCATTCTTCAAATCTAACAATTATTTATATAGAAAATTCCAGATGATTGAGATGTTAAAATAAGTATGAAAGAAACTACATTACTATACTACTAGGTTCATATAAAAAGATACGTGTCATGTTTTCTGTCTAAATATTCTCACCATTTTTTAAGTTTTTTTTTTTAAAGGAAAAAAAGTTAATACGAATGACTTCAAAAAACCGAAGCCACTAAAGGACAAAAAGGCAAAGTAAAATAGTTAAGTTAATGGCATCCCATTAACACCTAAATTCTCATGAGCTAACCAATACTTCTAATTCAAAAGAAAAATAATTTCAGTTTTTCTCTCAATATTGCTATTACATGAAATTATATTCTGTGCAAATATTAGCTCCTGTATTCAGACAACAACAAAAAAATTGCAGTGTTACCATAAGATGTCAGTATTTAGTGTAGGTTATCAAAATCACTGCTGCTAATCTCGTGTAAGATTTATTTTAAGAATTAAGGTATTAGTATTCTCTAAAATCTGATTTTAATAAATAATCTAAAAAACTATATTCTAACTTGTTATCATTTGTGATTTTAGTTAATAACAACATATTTTATCTATGGCACTTATTAGTCCATGATATCTCAAGTCATTGGAGTTAGTATGAGATTTAAAAAATTAAAAAATTACCACAGAAAGTTTTCCCCAGATAATTATAAAAATTATTTGATTGAATCTAATTTATAGAATTTCAGTATGGTTAAATATAAAACTAAATCTATTGCTTTAAAGTTTATACCACCAAAAATTAAATGTGTTTTTTTATTTAGAATCTTAAAATAATTAAATAGTTACATTTTTATTGATGTAGAAAATCAATATTTTTAAAGTGAAATTGATTTTTCGACACATCTAAGAGTTCATTATGATAAACAATTTTCTGATATCATAAAAAGTGTACTAATCAGCAACAACAAAACATTTCTTACTCTACTTTAGAGATTACACTGTATAATTACTCCCCTCTTCAAAAATAAATCAAAAGGCATAACTTGCAATCCTTTCATAATCTCTCAGGGAAGCTCATGAACAGAGAACTTAAAAATACCTCACAGGTAACACTGCAGAGTATTGTGACACAAATATTGACATTTTAGGATGAACTTAATTTTTGAGAATAAAGAAGTGAGCACTATTCAAAATACAAGGGCCCATTTAGAAAATTATAAATTTATATTATTTAGAAGAGAATCAGAGAAATTAAAATCATAACAAACTTCAGTTTTTAACTGAGTAGAATAAATATAATAATGAATCTATTAAATGGAATGAAAGAGATAACCTGGTGTAAGAATTTATATTATTGGCATTTAAACATACTACTCACTATTTGGACAGAACTTTGTTATATTTTATTCATTAAGGTTTAAATAGTAAAATAATTATAGTGTTCCCAAGGTTGGTACAGAACGTTTGTAGTTACAAACATCCTTATGAATTATTAGAAAGAAAGGCTATAGTACAATAACTTCCATTTGAATTGAGCATGCCACTTTCTAAAATTTTATGATATGGTATTCTTCAGTATTTATATAAGAGCAAAATCAACCAACCACTATTAAAACTATCATTTTTTGTTTGTTTTATACTTGTTTTTGAAAAATAACATTCACATGACTGAGCAGTAAATTTTTGAGAAATTGTAAGATAGGAATAGCACTGAAAAGATATTGCTTTCCTATTTAAATTCATAAGTTGTAACAAATTTTTTTTTAAATTATCAAATGAAACTGTTATTGCAAAAGTGAAATGTAAAGTGGACATGAAATTTTGGTTTCGGCAACTTCAAAAATTTTTTACTACAGTTTTCCATTTCAAACTAATAGCCTATAAGCTGTAACTAATAAATTATGTTAGTACCGTAGAAAATTATACCTAGTCTCTTGAAAATTTGGTTATAATTTTTTCTAATATAAATTGTCAAAAATAAATGTATTTCCCCTAATTAAATATAAAGATCATGTTCCTCTGTTTCATATTTTGATCTTTCTATCCACATTTGGGTGGAAATATATAAATTCTAAGATGATGTTAACTTGGTATCATTCATTTATTATTTTAGTTAAAGAAAAATCTGCATATCGAAACATCTGAGTTCTACCTGCCTCTTTATATTATCTTATTAAATTGAACATTTGTATAATTTTATATTTATATGCAAAATACAACCTTTTTTAGAAAGTGCTATGATTAAGCTATATATGTATATATATATATAACTCTGTTCGCAGAACTAATGATGGTGGTTGGAAGTGACCATTATTCCAGATGATAGATAGAAGCAAGTTATTATATTACTTCACAACTATGACAATGTTTGAAAATGGTAATATAAAGCAAGCTTCTATTTTTATTGTGTAGATTCACCTTAGATTTGGAGGTATTAGTCATCCAAGGTTTTGATAAGACACTAAATATTTCAATGTACGCTCTTCTTCAATGCAGTGCCTTTTTTTTCACTGTACAGGAAAAGAAATAATAAGCTTTACCAATGAAAAGGTAGAGGTGCAACAAAGTGGGAAAAACTTTGATATTCTTTACACAGTAGTTACTAGTTTTACAATCAAATAAATTTATCAAGATAGAAATACTCCTTTGTTTCTTATATTTCCATTTGATAATTGTCAAGAGACTGTGTCATGATGACGTGACTTGACAATTACATATGAACATCCTTCAGGATTATGATGAGTTCTACAAATTTAGTAATAACGCTTTTGCTCTACTTCTAAAAAAGGAAGATTTTGATCATAAGAAGTACTTAGTATTGATATGGCTATTATTAACTGTGAGAACACTAACATGAGTTTCAAAGGGTTTTGGAACCAGGATCCTCGCTATGGACTGAATGTTTAGACTTCTCCCTCAAATTTATACCTTAAAACCCTGATCCTCAATGTGCTGGTATTTTGAGGAGAGGCTTTTGAGTTTTAATTCCATCTTGAGAGTGGAGCTCTCATGATGGTAAACAGGACATGAGTAGAGTTCTTATAAAAAGACATAAGAGATAGATGATCTCTCTCTCTCTCTCTCTCTCTCTCTCTCTCTCTCTGCTGGGTAAGAGGATACAACAAGAAAGAGGATTTCTGCAATTCAGGAAGAAGACTTTGACCTGACATTGAATCTGCTGGCAACTTGATCAAGGACTTCCAGGCCTCCATAACTCTGAGAAATAAATGTTTCACCAAATCTATGATATTTTTGTTAGAACAGCCCAAACTAAGTCAAAACCTACTGTCCTTACTAGGCTAGAATAACAAGTCCCATAGGCAGTGATGATCAATTGTAGAGATTCAAATAGCTTTTTCTTTAAAGTAATATATAGCCTATTCTAGTTTGTCTGCTTTATCACTGTACTTCCAAGTATAGCAAGACATACTAGCAATGGCACAAATGCCACCATGACTAGCCAACAAGAAATATAGAGTCATAGGATTGCCTATCACTGCTCATGTCAATGAGTTGAGACTTATGTGTATTCCATGTAGCACAGAGTTAATATAATTTATTACTTCTGCCAGAGTTAGTAATAAGTTTCCTACAGTCTTTCCTATATGTATGACTATCTCTTTTGGGAGCACTACTCTGATTGTCAACATAAACAATAAGCATTTTTCCTACCTACAGTGCTTGAATAATGAATGGCGGCTTTATTCTGAAATTTGAAATCTGAGTCAGAATTTCAGCTTTGATTATTTATAGAAGTAGGGTCTCTGTGTACAGAAATTCTTGGATTGATAGTCCTAAAATGCATGAATGTTAGTTTGAGACAAATAGGATCAGACCTTCTTGCTACAAAAAGAGTAGTATTTGAAAGAGACATATGAAGATCCAGGGGAGAAAAAAAAAGAGAGTTTGGAGCAGTTAGTCAGTTCTAAGGCCTTACATAAATTGCATTACATATTTAGATCTCTATTAATTTCTTTCAAGAAACAAGAAATTGACTCATTTTCCTACAGTTTGTTAAATTGTTTTTTTTTTTTTAATTATCCATGGTCTGATCAATAAATTGTAATAATTGATTCTTTTATAGGGAGACGATGATAAGGGCACTAATAAAGTGATAGATTAATTATTTTAAGATCATCTGTTTATGTAGGTGCAGGTGAAAATGCCATAGGCTATAATTCTGTGTTGTCATTTTTGATGAAGCCAAAATTTCCCAGAGTATTTTCTGATGGAGGCCTAGTGACAGATGAGGTATCTAGCAGTCGATTAAGATTAAGAATTTGAGATGAACTAAAAATAGAATTATAATGAGTGTCTTTTGACCCAACAATTATAATAAAGAGGAAATAAATCAGGAAAAAAAAAAAAGGTCATTATGAGTGGGTGAAAACCAGGGGTCTATAGAAAATGATTATAAACACACAGATAAAAAAAATAGGACAGAATTAGACAAGGGTCTTGGTCCAGTGACTTGAATGAGAGCTTTTCACTTTTCACATTTTTAGTTTGTTCAGTGGTTTTAGTTTAGGTGCATAGTTCTGAAGACTGGCTGTTTAGTCTAGAAGATCTCCGAGAATCCTCAGTTTGAAATCTTCTCTTAGAGTAGCCTTCCAATTCTTTGGAATGCAGAATTGATCTTTGGTTATGAAATCTGAACTCAAATATTCATTCCCAGGAGTTTCACTGTTGTACTTTTTTCTTAACAGTGCCTAATAAGATTCCTTCCAACGATGTTCAAAAGCAGTTCATCTTTTATTTTCCAATATGCGAAATCTCATGAATGAAGATCATGAGAAAGTTGTTTAGTAAGAGGTTGGAGGAAAACAGCCATGACTTGTTGATAAAATTGGGGATTGTACATGAGTCTCGGGCGATATTTTGCCATGTTTGTGTCCAGTAGAGAAGACTCTAGTATCTGAGGTAAAATCACTCACTGCGTGTGCCTTCTGGTTATTAGTTCATAGAGAGAGAATTGAGTGCCCCTGGAGGAGTACACTGTGTGAATATAAGGGCTAGGGTGAGATTGTACAAGGATGTTGAAGAGTTTTTGAAATCTTGTCAATTTCTCTATATAGAGACCATTAGTTATTTCAACATTTCCAGAAGATTGTGAGTGATAACTGCAGTGCAGGTTTTGCAATTTAGTAAAGGTATCTCAATACAGAGTCCTTTTCTAGGGGTTTCTTAAACTTTAAAGTGTGTGTCTCAGTTATTTGATGTGAGTTGGAATGCCTCAGAGTTGAAAACACAAAATTAAGCAGTTTTTTTCAGCAATTGTAAAAGGTGCAGCTTTTCAAAAAATAAATGTTTCAGCCCACCCTGAAAAGAGATGTACAATAACTAAAACATATTCATATTCCATAGACGGCAGAAGCTGGACAAATTGCACCTGGAGATATTCAGATGGCCATTAGAGATTTGGTTTCTGGCCATGTGTCACCTTTAAAGTTTTTCCAGAATTATGTGATTGATACACCTCATGTAACTGAAAAAAACAAAAAACAAAAAACAAAACAAAACAAAACACCTCGATTGTCTTTTTAATTTTTTCCCATTTTGTTGATTTAAAACAGTAAAAAAAATTGCTTGTACCATGATATATAGTTTCATGGAGAAATTTAGTTAATATCCACTTGAAACAATCTGATGCCAACAAGCAGTAATGTTGAGAGCATCAGAGCATCTAAGTGAAGGGCTGAACCAGATTTTTTTCATTCCTGTTTTTCGAAATCAGTGGCTAAACTTTGCTGTTTTATAATGTCCCCTTTGACTCACTGCAAACATTTATGTTTTAAGTATTTAGTTATGACTTTGTCTTAACTAATGCTACTTGTTTTGTATAATAGCCTGCTAGTGTTTTTTCTTTGTTTTGCTATCTTTTTTTTTCTTCCATTGGCCTCAACTTTCATAATGGCTACCTCTCTTAAAAGTGGGAGTGCATTTAAAAATTCCTTAATTTGCCTATTTCTAATATGAGTTCTAGCAGAAATAAGAAACTCCTTTTTGTTTACCAAAGTATAACAAAGGCTATGCACTACTCAAAAAGTATACCTGCTATTTGTATGTATGTGAACTCTGTGGCTGTTGATTAGGTGGCAAGCCCTAGTTTGTGCAATAATTCCTGCCATCTGGATTGATTTTATCTCAGATATTGGACTGTATAATAAAAAAGAGTTTTCATTAGTAATAGCACATGCTTTCTATTGACCTCTAGTTTCAGTATTAAGGCATGATCCATCAAAAAGTAATATTAGGTTAGTGTTCTCAGTGAAAATCTTTAATAAACTTAAGCAAGATAAACTTCCTTAAGTGAGTAGGACACTATTGAGTATCCTATTCTTCTGATAAGGCCCAGAGAATGGCAGGATTCAGGGTGTTAAGAAGGAATAGCAGTGTGATAGAGACAATAGATTCTGATAAAAGGTTAATCTACTGGCTTAAACGTGTTGTGTTTCCTCAGTTAGTAGTAAGACCTGTACTGTGTGAAGAACCATAAGCTCAAGTGGGACGCCTAGAATGAGTTCGGTGAAAGCATCTGTAGGCTTTGCAGGGCGCGTTATTGCCCTAGGCTAGAAGAGATATGCCTTTGAAGGCTGATCAAGAATGAAGTTATAGTAAGCAGGGAGTTTTTACATTTCTCTCAAAATTGAGTTAAGATTCGAAGGATTCCTAGTCACTCATGTATAAAAGGCATTTGTAGTAGAAATGCCTGGACGAAAAGGCTGTTGAAGAGCTTCCTCCAGGTTGTTAAAGGCAGGTTCATTTTTAAGTTTTCCAAAAAGAGAGGCTTTTAACGTGGACCAAGTCAATTAAATAAAGAGAATTTAGAATCTCAGACATTCATGTAAACAATATCCAGTTAAACCTAGTGCTATGGGCTGATGTGCCCCTCCCCTCAAATTCATATTTTGTAACCTAACCCTCAAGGCGATGATATTGGGAGGTGGAAACTTTGGGGAGTCATTAGGTTATAAGGGTGGAACCCTTATGATTGGGGTTAGAGCCCTAATTTAATAATGTTGACTTTCCAAGTTATTTTATATTAGTTTCAGATGTACAACACAGTGGTTAGACACCTATACAATTTATGAGGGTGCTGCTCCCAGTAAGTCTTGTAACCTCCTGGCACCACACATAGTTATTACAATATTATTCACTACATTCCCCACATGATACTCCACATTCCTTGACTATTTTGTAACTAACTACCAACCATACTTCTTAATCCTTTGTAGTGGTCTCCAAGAGAATCTAAAGCCTGATCATCTGAGGTAGAGTTGAGCGGCTGCAAATACAGATGAAGGTTCACTTGCTCACCTGCCACTCGCCTCCTGTTGTGCAGCCCAGTTCCTAACAGGCCAGTACCGGTCCACAGCCTGGGGATTGGGGATCGCTATCTTACCCTCTTCACCCAGCCTCCCACTTCCTTCCCATCTGTCACCATCAGTCTGTTTTCTGTATCTATGAGTCTGTTTTGGTTTTGTTTGTCCTTTTATACTATTCTTTAGAGTCTACATATAAGTGAAATCATATAGTTTTGGGGTTTTTTTTTGTCTGACTTATTTCACTTAGCATGAAACCTTCTAGGTCTATCAATATTGTTGCAAATGGCAAGATTTCATTTTTTATGCCTGAGTATATTCCATTGTATATATGTATCACTTCTTTATCCAATCATCTATTAATGGGCACTTAAGTTGATATCTTGGCTATTATAAATAATGCTGCAATGAACATAGGGATGCATATATCTTTTCAAATTAGTGTTTTGGATTTGTTCAGATAAATATCCAGAAGTGGAGTTGCTATATCACAAAGAAGTTCTATTTTTAATTTTTTGAGGAATATTCATATTGTTTTCCATAATGACTGCACCAATCCGCAATCCCACTAACAATGTGCAAAGGTTCCTTTTTCTCCACATCCTTGCCAACACATGTTGTTTTTTGCTTTTTTGGTGACAGCCATTCTGACAGGTCTGAGGTGATACTTATTTTTTCTTTTAACTTACATTTCCTTGATAATTAGTGACATTGAGCATCTTTTCATATGTGTATTTGCCATCTGTATGTCTTTTTTGGAGAAATGTCTATTCATGTCCTCTGTTCATTTTTCAATTAGATTTCATTTTTGTTGTTGAATTGTATGAGTTTTTCATAAATTTTGGATATTAACCCCTTACCATTGGTAAATATCTTCTCCCAATTGATAGGGTGTCTTTCCATTTTGTTGATAGTTTCCTTTGCAGTGCAAAAATTTTTTAATTTGATGAAATCTCAATTGTTTATTTTTTTCTTTTGTTTCTCTAACAAAAGAAATTATTAATTATTAGCTATCTTGTTAAATTATCCACATTTAACCACAATAAGGGATGCTTGTCTGACTTCTCCATCTTGGAAGAGGGCAAAATGCATAGGGCAAAATAAAATTCTTTTGTCCACTCTTCCTAAAGGTTTATAGTTTCGGATTATAAAAGAAATTCAGGGCTTAATGAATGTAAATAAGAAATTCTCCAAAATTAACTTCAATGAGTACTATGTTTTTAAGATAGTAACTGCGATAAATTTGTTTGTTGCAATGTTACCTCATTCTGCATTCATTTACTTTTACTCAAGAATCAATGATTAAAACATTTATAGCATCAATATATCACAGAAAATGAGGCTTTAGTTTGTTTGTCATTTTTTCTTAATATTTATTTTAAAAAAGGAATCATAAAAATTATTATAAAATTTCCACATTAATTTTGTAATCTACATTTAATCTTTTAATTTAGAATGTCCAAAGATTATAAAATAAGAAAAAATATTAATATAGTTATAGTTTTCAAAAAATATCTTTGAAGTAGCCAGTAACCTCGGAGACCATCTTATAAACTTATATACACACAGGGCACCTCACACTGACAGGTTTATTTCAGTGGCCTTGTTGTTAAACTATGGGTACACAGAAGTGAATAACAGCAAAGAATAAAGTGATCACAAACCTTCAGATAAGCTATAAAGATTCTGCAAAAATTTTTTTTGTATAATTACTATAAGTATTAGATATATTTAAGATATATAAATATTAGATATATTAGATAAATGTATAAAAATTATCTAAACAGCAAGCTGTATTCGTATGCATTTATAAAAATAAACAAAAACATATATAAATGAAAGTTTGGCTTTAAGAAATTAAAATCCAATACAGCAATCATTCTTTAATTCTTTGTAAAAAGGGAAAGGTAATTTGTTTAGCATTCTCTCTCTATTTCATTCTATGAGTTCTGATTTTCCTTTGCTTTTTCCTCTGAAATTTAACTGCTTTGTTCAAAAGAGGGCAGTGTGTCTTCATAAATGTACAGAAAATTATAAAAATAGATCCACATATGTTTTTGAATTTCAATCTCTAGAGACTATTGAGTCGAGATAAATTTGAATATAATGAATATTATAAGAACAAGCTACTTAATTTAAGAACGTTTTTGAAGTGAACATTATTTTTACTTAATTTATTTTAACATCATGTTAACTTACATACTTAAAATTGTACCATAAATGATTGGTTTTATACAATGGTCAAAGATTAAATCCTTAGCTAATCAACAAGATTTTCAGTGTAAAACTTAGTTAAATGTGGTAGAATACAAGTAAGGTATTTTTAGATTTTAATGTGTTTTGTAGATATTTGTTTAACTTTAAATTAGAGTGTTGGGGCAATTTACATATTCCTTATCTTTTATATCATTCCTTTTCCACTCTTCATACTAGAATTAAACTAAAATTATTGATTCTGAAAGCATTAGTAATATCTTCTGAAATATTTGTCTCTATGAAAAAAAGAAATTTGAATTTATAGTGATACAGAATGCATTCCCTAATTCTGACCTGCCATGATTTAGTTCAATGTTGTTATCAGACCTATCATGTCCAGAGGCTGGATAATGCACAAAGGAAGGTGCTTACCTATGTTGAAAGATGGATTATTTTTTAAAAGTTTTATCTGAAAGAAATATTGTAGTGAGTGAGAGAAAAATGTCTGAAATCACAATAATTTATAGGCCATAAGATTCAGTGGAAGAAAGCTCTGAACTGGCCATTGAGTGACCTGCAACTCATATATTTTTGCCCTTGGCCCAGCGTAGGATATTATTAAGAAATATATTATTCATAAAAATGTATAGATCATTTCTAAGTGCAGTTTAAACAGCAACAATAAAATGAATACTAGTGTATTTACTATTCATTAAAAAAAAATAAGAATAATGCCATGTCTGAAATGCCATCTTGATTCCTGATTGTATCATTGTCTCCCCCGCTTCCTTTTCTCCCAGAGCAGCCATTACTTTGACTGAGCTAATCACGTTATTTTATTTCATTAAAGCTCACAATGTGTCCCTAAATCACATTCTGCTTAATCGTGTAAGTTATAAATTTATCTATTTATTTTTCTGGTATTACTGCAACAGTACAAAATTATTGCAAACAAATACTGAATAGAAGGAGTGATGGTAGGTATCCTTGTCTTGTACCTGAATATAAAAGCAGTGGATTCAATATTTCATCATTTAGTATGATGTTTCTGTCGGTTTTTGTAGATGCTTTGTTTAAGATTTAGAGAGATCTACTAATTAATTGGAAAGAATTTATTTTATACTTTTTAAATATATTACAAGTGAATGTTGGATTTTATAGAATGCTTTTTTTTTGCATTTATTAAGATAACCATATGGCTTTTATTTGTTATGTATCATATTAGTCAAATAATTTATAATATTATATTAACAGTTTATCCCTAAAATTCCCAATCTGATCATAACCAATTCTCATTTTTATCCATCTGAGAAAATTTTTGCATCAATTCTCTTAGATGATGGTGACTTCAAATTTTATTTACTCATACAATCCCTAACTGGTTTCGATAACAATGTTAAACCAGTTTTCAACATTAGTTGAGGCTTTTCCTCTTATTTCCTTTACTGTGGCATTTTGCATAATTTTCAATTTTCTAGGCGTAAAATATTTGGTAAAATTTATCTGTAAAACAATCTGTTTTCTACCTTTTCTCAGTTTTCTCTCTAACTGGAAGTGGTCATTTATTATTTCTTTCACTTTTTATTTAAATATCAAGATATGCGCAGTTTTATATCTCTGTCTACCAGCCCAGACTGGATCTTGGATAATTCTATCTGATCTGCAAACTCATACTTATCCTCAGTTTAGGAAGAAATTTTCTTAAATTTTTTTCTACTCCCAAATGTCTCCTTTTTTTTTTCTTATTTGAAGACCTCCGCTCCCTTTTTTTTCTTTTATGTTAGTTCAATTAGATGGATCAAAAAACCATTGTGTTTCCCCTCATGATTTCCATGTCTACATTTTTGCTCTGCATTTGTGGTATGTCTTGCATTTATATTTTCTAATATTATAATGCGGGTTACAAGATTGGCTACCTTTTCTTTAATTCATCTATTGAACACTTAATTCAAATTTTGATTTTAACTCCAGGACATCAGGTATTATCTGTCTCCTTCAGCAATTCAGTTTTCTTTTCCATGAATCATGGATATTCTGTTTTGACACATGTAGCTTGCTATTTTTCTTC
This sequence comes from Pteropus medius, assembly GCF_902729225.1. Classification (NCBI taxonomy): domain Eukaryota; kingdom Metazoa; phylum Chordata; class Mammalia; order Chiroptera; family Pteropodidae; genus Pteropus; species Pteropus medius. The sequence goes on along the minus strand of NW_024355205.1, from coordinate 25,089,215 downwards.
TTATGCACATTGAGATCCCACACATGAACAATTTTCCTCTGTTCATATATAGATCTCTGGTTGAGTTGTTGATGTAGCTAAACTTCAGAAATAATGAAGGTGACAGAATCAGAAAGAATTTCCAATCTCCCTCTCCAGGGTTCTGTTGAATAATCACACAAGCTGTCTGTCCCCTGACACAGAGATTAACCGAAGCTTCTGGTTCACAGAATACCTATTCAGGTCTCCGTTAGCCATCCGAGTCCTTCCTCTGGGATTTAAAGTTGTTCTTCTCTGGATATGTATACAGTTACTGGGTGGTGCATGCTAAGAGTAATAAATATTTAGATTCCTTTAAACTCTCTCCTGGAGACATTTGTTTATATTCTAAGATTAATAAAACTAAGGGACATTCTCACAGAGAGGATTTGTTTAAAGGTCTTTCTCCTGCTGCCCTAGATAAAACCTAGATTTCATAATGTCAAGTTTTCTTTCTGTTACACAAACTCTACTGCATGCACAGGTGGATATCTTATCCATATTGCTTCACCTTATGAAGAATTTTGACGTGGGGAACCCAGGCAGCCGTACATATATGTACTTTAATTTATTCATCAATATCTAGGCCTTGGAGATATTCCAGTGTCATTTGCCCTGAAATATGTGTCATCTCTTTTATCTCTTTTATCTTCTAACTCATTTCTCCCTCTGCCACCCCTGTAAAGAGTCCTCTGATATTTATTAAATCAGTTAGCAAGATATGTAAATTGTGGCAACTGTGAATATATCCATTGTCAATGATCACAATGACTTTTGTCTAGTATAGAAAAAAATGTACAAGATAGGTGAGGTAATTAATAGAATGTTTTCAAGCATTCCATACTACTACCTTGGCAAATCCAATTAATCACTGATAGAGAATTTTCTAAAATGTACTTCAGAGAGCTATAAAAAATGAATAACATATTCTTTTCAAAAATAAATCTTAAAAAACAAAGATAATGTGTTATGGAATTACAAACATTTCATTTATATCCACCTATTTATTATCTGCTTTAAGTGAATATTTGTGTCCTCCCAAAATGCATATGCTAAAATACTAGTGTGATGCTATTTTAAGATGGAGGCTTTGGGAGTTCATTAGGTCATAAAAATGGAGCCTTCATGAATGGAATTAGTGTCCTTATATAAGAGAAATCTCTTGCATTTTCTGACTTGTACGACCGCAGCAAGAAAATGGCCTCCTATGAACCAGGAAGAGGGCCCTCACCAGATATTAGACTTGCTTGTGCTTTGATCTTGACTTCTCAGTCTTCTAAATGGTGAGAAATAAATTTCTGTTGTTTTTAATCTGCCCAGTCTTTGGTATTCTGTTATAGTAGCCCATATGGACTAATACATTGTCAATCCCAAGATTTTAATAAGACCATTTTAAGCTCTTGAATAATATTTAAAAATTTTGTATTATAGTAAGAAAGAGAATAATTTGCTGAAATAAAAATGTTAGTTTTTCTCTCATTCATAATATATTACAATTATTTTAGAATAAATATTGCCATATTTCTAAAGGGCATTGAGGTTTGTTTAAAATAGAACATTGATTTGTCTAAGGAAAATTTTATTCCATCAACAATATTTTTTCAGTTCTTGACCACTTGTTTATTTTTAAAAAAATAAACATAAAGTAAACCATGCAATATCAAATAATCAGCATTAAAATTATTTTTCTTTTTTGAGAAGAAAAATAATTTTCATCAGCAGAGAATGTCTTAGCAAGGAGATATGTGGTATTATTATTTGATATATAAGACCGTGAAATATTGTATTATACAACTGTGAACACCAATATTTAATTTGTCTTATATGTTTCTTATAAATGTCTAAGAATCACAATACATCAAGAGCCACGGTATTGGAAAAGAAAAAAAAAGTGATGTAGCTTTATAGTCAATTGCAAATGCTGACAGATAATGACATTTAAACACCTCCAGCAATAAATTAAGTAAAACAGAAGAGATTAAGACATAATAATAAGTACTAAAACTATGACTGCTAGTATTATGAATCTATATTATAATATAGGTAACTTTGTAACTATAAATATTAATTTAACTTCTTTGATTCACCAAATTATTTCTTAGAATATGTACCATATTTAAGTCTTCATATCTTTCCACTACAATAAGTTTATTGCAGTAGCTTTTACACAGTAAAAAATTTGAAAATATTTAAATAAAATACAAGAAATGATTGGTTTGTAATATATGCAGATTTATTTCATTGTCACAGTTTTAATAATCTTTCCAGTCACTGAAAAAATACAGAAAATAAATAGAACACTGATTTCTCTAAATTGTTTTCCTGAGGCACTAATCATCAGAAACTACAGCCAAGCCACCAAAAACCATCATGCAAAAATAGAATCAATGTTGATTGTTTATATCGTTGTTTGCATCTGCTTCTCTGATTATTTGTTCATTTCTGATTTGTTGCCAAATTTTTATCAAATTCTACAAAAGCACTCATAAAATTATTAATAAAACATCTATTTGTTTGTTTTGACTTAACTGAAAAATCTAGTAGAAAAAAAGTAAAGGAAAAGGAAAATTGATCACATTTTATAGTCACTTTGGTGTCTTTCTTATCTGTTTTAGCAAGGAAAGGGAAGCACTGCTATTGTTATTTTGAAGAGCACACAGAATATAATATAACTGCAAAAGAAAAAACCAAAGGTGACTTGTTCTTTCATAACTATTGGAAACAGCGGGCTAATTTATTTCAAAATAATATTAGGGACTCCAGTGGTAGATAATGTTTGATTTTCCATTCACATATTCAGATTTCTTGAGGAGCACTGATATATAAGAGAGAAGTTTCTTCAAAAACTACAAAACTTTAAATGTTGAGATTGTTTACTATATGCCAAGTAATACTTAATTTATGAAGGGCCTCACATAAAACAAAAAGAAAAAGTTAAAGCCCTATTTCATACTCAGGTCATTTGTTAATTGTTTTTCATTTTCCACTACAGAATTAGCTGAATTCCTAGGTTATAAATTTATCTGTGGATAGTGTTTCTCAAGGCACGGAAAAAGGTGACACAGTACAATAGTTAATGCGTTTGTCTAACATTATGAACTGATTGTTTTCTCCCAAAAGTTTGAAGCCCTAGCCTCCAATGTGAGTTTATTTGGAGATGGGGCCTTTAAAGAAATAATTAAGGTTAAATGAGGTCAGAAGCTTGGGGGCCCTAATCTGATAGGACTGATAACCTTATAAGAGGAGAAGGAGACTTAGAGATCTCTATCTTTCTGTGTGCAAAAGAGGGAAAACACTGTGTGGATGTAGAGAGAAGGTGGCTGTATGCAAGCCAAGAAGAGAAGTCTCACCAGACACCAATTTTGCTGTCACCTTGATCTAGAACTTCTAGCCTCCAGAACCATGTTACATAAATTTCTGTTATTTAAAACACCCAGGCTCAGCTTTCTTGTTAGGGTAACCTAAGCTGACTACTATACCTAAAAATATCTCCAAAATAGGAAAACATTTTTAATCCTTATCTGTGAAGATTGAGATTTCTAGTAAAAGTTAAGGTGCTATGAATTAGACCATCTGTCTCCATTTCATAAATTGTGCTTAGTGAGCAGGTAACCCAGAAATGAGATCTTGATTTCTAATACAATGAGACGAGTCCTGTGAGAAAAGGCTAAATCTAGAGTTGAGAAGGGCAAATTACAAGATGAACCGGTAGCATCTTGTAGTGGTAGAAGCAAGGAAATGATCAAAAGACAGAAGGATAGGGAAATGTCAAAGGGACACAGATGCCAAAAAAGCTTTTTATAGTAAAAACTGAAGAAATTTGAACAACAAAATAAATAAGGCGCTAAGGGGTTATAAACCCAGTGTATAAATTTAAGATAATGAATTGACAGTGTTATAGTAAATGATTTACTAAATAAGTAAATGAAGGTAAAAGGATACATATTACTTACAGAAAATTCCAAATTATATATGTGTATATATATTTATATAATATATGTATTAGAAAGAGGAGAGAGAGATATTTTACTTTCTAAGAGATTGTATATAATCTTTCCTCCTCTTAAGTATAGATTACTTGGTGATTTATTTCCATAAAATAAACTATAGTAGCTTTACAGTGGAAAAAAAAAAGAGAAACACTACCTTAACCAAGTAATTGAGATTAACATAACCAGTGATAAATCATTTTTATATAATATATATCCTGATAACACGTGATAAAAGTACTATTTCTTTTCTGTGATTTTCTTGCTCTAATTCTATAACTGCAGTCTAATCATGAGAAAAATATCACTCGAACTCAAATTAAAAGACATTCTTTAAAATGAATGATTAGTCCTTTTCAAAATTCTGTCTTTGAAATCAAATAAAGACTGAGAAACTGTCACTGTTAGAGGGGATTAAGGAGACAAGCTATGGTATCCTGGACTGTATAATGGAACAGACAGAATAATAATTGAAAAACTAGTAAAACTAATAAAGTATGAATTTTAGTTAATAACATTTTCTAATGCTTGTTTCTTAGTTCTGACAAGTTTCCCATAATAATGTAAAACGTCCACATTGAAGGAGAACTGGGTGAGGAATACACAGGAACTCTGTGTATTATCTTTGCAATTTTTCTGTAAATCTAAAATTGTGGCAAAATCATACTAAAAATAATAACATAGAGTTAGACTTTTGAGCAGGAAAGTTAAATGACGAATGTTTAGAATTAGTACAAACAAAATTTGGAACTATTGCAAACAAAAGTAGAATTTATTAGTTATCATAGATTAAAACAGAAGGGACTATTGTATTAGTGGAGAAGAAAACATCAATGAGACCTCAACTACTATAGTGTCATAAGTAATAGAGATTAAACAAGCAGATATTGAAGTGAAACATACAAATGTGAATATAAGTAATTATATATATACATATATATATATGTAAGTCTTTATATAATAGCCAGCAATTGTTAATAATTAGGTGACCCAAATGGTAGAAAAATAAATTTTCAAGAAATAAATTAGTTTGCTTCCAAGTGGTCATATTTTGCCTTTTTCTATTAAAAAGATCATGCAACAGCACAGAGAGAAGGAAAAATGGAAACCTTGAAAACTCCATTTTCAGTCAAATTAGACAACTACACAATGAGCAGAATGTAAATAAGGATTTAAAAAAGTAATATATTAAGTGAAACCCTTACAGAAAATTTTATACACACACATTTTAAAGAGTATCAAGACAGTCCAGAAAATGGAGACTTCAGAATGCTATCTGGGGTGAATTGTAGTGGCGGAAGTAGCTTTCTATATCCAGTTTGGTTCCAAAAAGCAGAGAAAGAGAGCTACACAATAAATCTCACAAACAGGCCAGGTTTATATAAAATGATCTTTGTACAACTAGAACTAGAGAGTTTTTAGATTATGAACAGTGGAAGGCTACTGTGACCCTTCCACACTCCCAAGGAAATTTCTCCATTTTACTGGTCCGTAGAAGTTTAATTCAATCACTAATAAACAATACTAAAGAGACTTTAACTGTGTTGACATGGAAATTCTTTAAGAAATAAAGGGGCAAGGTATACTCAGAAAATGTATCTGTAATGTATCTAATGAGATAAAATAGTCATTACACATTCAAACCTAAAATGAGTGTGCGTATATGTGTATTTACATATGTATACAAACATTTCAGTTATATAAGTATACATAAGTATATATGTGTAAATATGTATGTATGTGTATATGCATATCTACATATGTATATGTGTATACACATATCTATATATACACACACATATATGTATAATTATACCTCTCAGGGGTATTCAATATATATGTATATATTTATGTGTGTATAAAATTACATATGTGAAAGAACACAGAAATCAAAAATTCAAGGATTCAGAAAAGGAATAATAAAACTACTGGGAAAAAAAGAATAGTGCTATCAGAACTTAAGGAAAAAGTAAAAGTTGTTTTAGATTACTAAAATGTTGTTACCCCGAAATACAAAAATTAAAGACCAAATAATGCTTGATGGGAACAGATAAAAAAGATCCAATGTATACAGAGTCCTAGATAGAGAAAATACAACAAAAACATGAGAGAAAACAAGTATTTAAAATTATTATTTATGACTATTCTCTTGAAATAAAATAAAGTCACGTGTCTCTCCAGTCACATCTACCAAGGGAAGACAGACCTAAAATATACTCAAGGAGAGAAAATATAAGTCAAGAATTTTATAACAAACTAAACTGCCCTTCAAACATAAATCTTAGAGAAATATTGATTTGAAAATGCAAGAACTCAGAAAATATTTTTCCTTTGAATTCTTAGAATACAGTTCTAAATCAAACAAGAAATGTCTAGGGAAACAAAAGAAAATATACTGGTAGTGTGTATGAAATACACACACACATGCACACACACAATGAGGAACTAAGGATACATTATATAGATAAAATGTATATATATTATCTATATATACACATATGCCAAAGACTGTGACTTATAAATAACAAATATTTACCTCTCATAGTTTCAGAAGCTGGGAAGTCTAAGATCAAGGCACCAGTAGATTCAGTGTCCGGTGAGGGCCTGCTTTCTAGATGGCTGTCTTTTATGCTAAAACCTCACATGGTAGAGGAGACAAAAGAGTTCTCTGGGGTCTCTTTACAAGGGCAGCAATCTCATCATGAGAGCACAGCACTCATGACCTAATACCTCCCAAAGGACCAACTTCTTAAAACCATCACTGTGGGGTTAGGATTTCAACATATGAATTTAGGGGGGGCAGGCATAAACACTCAGTCCATTAAAAATATGTACCCTAAAAATGTAAATATAGCACACCTGTAATTGTTTCTGGGGAAGGAGAAGAGAAAGCAGCAGAGTAAATAATTTCCAGCTTCATCTAATAGAATATTAGATGATATACTTACACACAGAAACCATAGCTTATAATGCTATCACTCAAATTAACTATAATTTTCATATACATGAATGTAAATTGTCCACATTTTTTTTGGATTGAATCAAAAAGCCAAACTGAACTATATGTCTACTATAATGACACACAAAAAAAATTGATTCAGAAAGCCTATGAAGAAAGACTGGCAAAGATCTGCTTGGAAAATTCAAGTGAAAGGTCTATATATTGGTATTAGAAAAAGTAGAATTCTTCCTGAAAAAAATTTTCAATATAACAAAGATGAGAATTTAAGATAGTACCATGGGGAAATGCACAATGCATATATAGTGGTCATAAAGTTCTATGCAACAAGTAATCAGAAACATTCTAACCCTGAACTTATAGACGATCAAAATGACAGTAGAAACACATACACTTGCATAGACACACAGAGACACACATCTATGTTATAAAAACTGACTATAAGGAGGGCAACTTGACAATATAAAACAAAGCAAAAATATATTAAAACTTTGGTTTGCCAACGTAAGCAAAATTATATCTATGTACAAGTATGCTCGTAATAGTATTGCTTACAATAGCACCAGAATAGAAACAATCTATATGTCTACCATTCATCCAATGACTTTATAAAACATAGATATCTATACAATTAAATAAAATGCTGGAGATTTTATATATAAACAAATAAAATACATATATAATAGATACCTAAACATATAATGCATGTACTATATGCATATACTACATATTATACTATTATATGTAGTATATATGTCATATGTAATATATGTATTGTATATATACATATATGTGTTATATTCATATAGGCGTATGATATGTTACATGAATATATGTATTATATATAATGTATAATGCATAATGTATATCTTATATATAGGTACAGGTATTTATGCATCATGTGATGCATATACGCTCTTTATGAACCAAAAAACTTTCTAATGTATTTTGTTGTGTCTAGAACATTTTTCTTTATGTGTTACTTTTCCATAGAAAGATAGGCAAATAAAATATGTTTCTTACATATTTATATAGAAACTCTGGATAGATAAAAATTCTAATCAAGTAGGTCCTGTTATACTGGTGTAAAAAGCATAGATTCAAAGCAGATATTTTGTTATTTAACTTTTTAATGTTTTTAAGATACATATATTATCTAATCAAAATACATTAAAATTTTAAAAGTTAGTGAAAATAATACAATAAAAAAGATGATGGTGAAATAGTAAAGGATTTAGTTTGATGTATGCCATTTTTTACACTTTCAGTGAGATGACAATTTTATTAATCATTTTTTTCTGAATGATTTATAAAATGAGCTAAATACATTACAAAAGCATTTATGTTCCTCACAACTCTAAACTATTTTTAATGAAATATGTATTACATCAGTTAAAGAATTTGGTGTGCTACTTTATAATATATATCTTCCTGGAGACTTAAATGGTATTGACTTATCCATAGTTCACCTAAAGGAAGCAACAAAAACAGCAGCACAATAAATGCTTTTCATTTTCTCTTAGTTATAACACATACCCAGATCCATTAAGAAGACGTCATAACATCAGATTCAGTCTCCTAGAACGCGTTGGACTATGATATACCACTAGGGGTAGAAAATGAAATAGGTCAAGGGGAGAAGAGATACAGTTTGGACATCATCTCTTTTTTGACAAAAGAAGATAGCAGAAGCTGATTAAGTCATCGAGGGAGGGGATATAAAAGAAAAAAATAGAACTTTGTGGCTAGGACTTTAAGATACATCTACAATTCTAAATAGGAAGCAGAAAAATGATCCAATGGACAAGCAGACCAAGGGACATCAGAGAGCAGGGAAAATGTAGGTAAACCTGTAAGCTATCAAAAAAGAAGAAAATCAACACTTAAAAGATGGTTGATTTGATTAAATACTTGAATGAGTCTATGGAAAATTATAAACAAAGAAAAGATACTTTTTAAAAATGGTTTTCTTTGAGAGGTCATCTCTGTATTGCTAGGATGAAAGGCTGCTGAAGAGACTGGCCAATAAACCCTAGGGTATTACAGATGTGGAAAAATGGAAATCATTGACCATAGACAGGACATTTCTAAAATTCCACTGTTATGATTTCCATATCTATTCCAAAATGTCTGTAGACTACTAGAATTTTAAACTATGCTACCAATTAATCCCTCAACTCCAAAGAATGACAAGAGATATTTACCTTTGATGATCTTAATGCATTGAGCTCTCTCAGCTTTCTGAACTATTTGGTAGACTTACTTTCTCCTCTCCATACAAATCTTCAAAAATACTATAATTTGAAGTTAAATTGTGAGGAGCACCGAATTAATTATAAAGCACATTTCTCCTTGCAGTTTTTTATTACTGACTTTAACTGTTAGCACATTTACAGCTTTTTTTTTTTTTTTTAAATTGCTGCCTCTCATTTCTCTTGAAATTATCTACTGACAGGCAGTGATCAGTGTTACCAAACATTACTGATGCTGAGATTGCAACCAGCAAGGCTCCTGAAATCTATAGGGAAACATAGGTCTTTCTCTGAATAGTGCAATAGTTAATGTAACATTGGTAAGATTGATCTGCTGTTCTTACTGAACTGAAAGGATGATAACTTTACCTTGTACTGTTCTTATTATCGAACAAAACATTGACCACATTTGAACTAATATAAAAAGTCAAGTGCTCAGATTATTATGAATAACTACACTTAGAAATTTTACTATTATCAAGTTGAATTTGATGAAACTGACACATTGTTATTGAGCTAGGTCTTTCAAAATAAGTTTTATGGTCCCTGGTGTTTAAGAACTTGGATTTTAAAGCAGGCAACACTCATAAGTATGACTGTAACATACCAATATTTGATAGAGAAAATAAAAGGTCAGAAAGAACAGAAGTGATACGATGACAGATGATAAAAAATAGCACTGCATTTTAGCTGACTCAGAATAAGAACTGCAATCTGAAAGCATCCCACCTTTTATATATGTTCTTTTATATTTGTGAAGGAAATGGATAGATCAAGATCAAAGAACCCTGCAAGATGGAAACATGTTCAGACACAGGAGGGCCTCAAAACAACTACATTTAAGTAACATTTTGGATGTAGAATACATTTAAGTGAACCCCTTTGACAAATATGGATTTATTTCTCTTTGCTAATAATAAATGCTTTCGGTGTCATGATTTGGTATGTTTGTTTTTAGTTTTTATAAGTATTAAGGTGAATAGAACTAGCCATTCACATCTATGATATGAAGAGCCAATAAAGAACATATAAACTTGAAATTTCTACTTCTAAATATTTGTGCAATAAAACAGATATCCTTGCCAAATTATATAAAAATTTTAAAAAGTTAGAAGAGAAAAAATTTTAAATCACCAAGACAGAAATATCATTATATTTGAAGTTTATGAAATCTTCTTTATTTTTCTTGTTCTTCTTGAAATTACATTTCTACATTATAGTGAAGTTCAATGAGCACTGTCCACAAGCTGAGAGACAAATCTCAGTGGGTCTCTTGTGTTCCTGCCTGTCTTCTAAACAGAGCCATTGATATCATTGATAGCATTTGTTTCATTATATATGTTCAAGAATGTTTGCATAACAAATGACCTTTAAGGATAGAAATGTTTCTCTCCAGGGCAAAGGACAGACTTTTTTTCCCTTCTGGAATAAAAAAGAAAATGTTGGGGGGTGGGGGGCAAAATACATGTTTCTTAGCAATTGTATTGAAAGACTGAGGTTTTCTAAACCTGGGGATCCTCATCAGTTATGCAAGCATATTGCTCATGCAGCATCTATCTGAGCTGCTCTGCATCGCCTAGTGAGACCTGATAAGGGAAACCATTCTGAAGATAAAACTCATGCTGCCTGCTGGACCATGAATAAGAAAGTCATTGTGTCTGACCCAGGAAACTTATGTCTCCTGCCAGCATATATGGAACTGCGATAAGCTGACTTGTTGGCTTGAGTAGGATAAAATTTTTGCTCTCTTTCGGTTCTTGAAACTATGGTTCTGTTTAGTAGATGCATGATTAAGTTTATATCAGAACTGAGGCAAAATGAGACATCCAATAAGGTTGAACTTACTGTCTCCAATTTCATCCCCTTTTATATTTTTCTGATTCAATTAGATCTGCTCTATCTCTCAATCAAACTAAAATTCCTTCTACTATTCTAGAACATTTTCTATAATAAAGGTCAGATAATCTGCTACTTACATTTAAATTTTTTTTAAAAAAAATTACTTCTGTAATGAACGGCTAGGTCTGTCAATAATGAACAGATGATGAATATGTATGTGCATTTGTGTACATGATTTCATGTGTTAACGCTGGAGAAATAAGCATTTGAAATGAGTGTTTTAGACTGCCATAATGTACACTCTAACTAATGTGTCTTTTCAATTTGTCTATTGTGTAAAGAATGTGATTTGAAGGAGACTGCAAGTTTAATGTTTTTGCCTGGCAGAAGTTTGCTGAACAGCTTAACTTGACATAAAGATAGTCATCACTGTTTATAGTCTGATTCTCAGCTTGCTGTTATGACACCAATAAGACAGGTTCAGTCTCTTAAGAATTGGGTAAAACTTAAAAATTGATGTTACAGTATATCAGTTTACTGAATCATAATGAGCAATGTAAAATCCATGAGAATAACCATCACATTTCTTCATTACAGGAAACAAGTATTTTAAGATACATATTAATCAGAAGTTTGTTTGAGGAGGATGACATCAGATTAAAGGAATAGAACATTTAATGACATCTGGCTGTCAGAATGCTAAATGCCTCTATCTCTAATATGAGAATATATGCCTACTCAGGAGAGTTCATACTAAAATAAAATAATGAGACTATACATTTCCTTGGATCTTGCTAATTGGAGAATATCATTTTTTTTTTCCTTTTAAGATCTAAGTCCTGTCTTTTTATTTGGAATTAGATACTATGTATTCATTAATAGTAGAGTCTCCCTCCTGCTAAATTGTATTTAAGATGCAGGCTTATTTCTAGCACTTGATTTATTAACTTTTAGAGTTTGTGCATTCCTTAGAATGTGATCTATGAAAATTATTAGGATAACTCTGAATATCCCTTTCTCTCCTAGCTATCAAAAGAATATCCATGGCAGCTTATAAATTGTATAAGCTACTCATGCCTAGAGGACTTTTTACTATTTAGGGTCTCCAAAATTTTCATCATCTTTTAATAAAGCCGTACGATAGTATATTACAAATAGGGACTACAAATGTCAGAACATTTCTTAGAGGTTTATGGCACAAACTTTGAATATCTTAGGATACTTCCAGCTCATCTATACTATTTCAGTACTAGAGTTTTCATTAAGTCTAAAAAATGGGCAAAATTTGTTTGCTACTTCCAAGAAATATGTAAGGAGGAGTAATTCTATTGATTTCTCACTTAAACAAAGAGAACCAAAAAAAGCCTCCCAAGAGTCTTAGATACTTTGAGGGAAAGGTTTTATAAATAATTAAGTTATATACCCTGGTAGAAAATTCTTCTTTCTCTCCTTAATTTTTTCAACTTTTCTTTGAAGTTTTCTTTTGACATTAATACTGTTTGCTTGTAAATAAGTTCTACAAATGTACATGATTCTGAACAAATGAGTTAACTGTACCAGGTATTATATAACACAGAAATATTAATTTATTACTTATATTTAGAAAGGTATCTATAATAAGTACTTATTCTCAATTGTCTAACTGGTTTTGCAACAGGTTATTCTGTAGTTTCAAGTGAAGAATAGCAGAATATGCTGCCCCCAAATATGGCATTTTGGCATAAGAATTATTTTTAACTGAAAGCTATTAAGGTGAAGCAAATATAAGAAAAGCTCTCTGCCCTCTCCTTATTTGCCTAAAAGAAAGACATACATTTATAAAAGTGTCCCTCTTCCCCTCTCTACTAGGAAGGACAGAGTCAGTCACTGGAGTCAACTCCAGGTCTTTATAAGCTCAGAGGCTGAACTCTATATAACAAACTTTGCTAAACTAATCCTAGTTAAAATTTGTTTTTTCATATATTTACTTTACCACAATTTGCCACCTCTAGAAGCTCAAAATCCTTTTCCTTTGTCTTATCACTTCTCTAAAAACGTATTGTTCTTTTGTTAAGTTGCTGTGTAAACAAACCCAAGTTCTAACCACTGCTGGGTGTATGTCCAGTGCTGATGCTAAACTTTTGTTTACTTTTCTTTAATAATGTCTTTTATTGGTGTAATTTACTGGGTTCCAGCCACAGAATCTAGGAAGGTAGGGAAAAAAAAAAGATTTTTCCTCCCCTACACAAGCAACTGTAAATTTCTGACACATTGACTCATTTCTACGTTCACAATTAAAAAAACAAAACAAAAAAACAAATGAGCAGCTTTTTAAAACCTGCTGCTGGAATATATAAGTATTGTTTCCATAATATTATAATGATATTTAAAAATACTCATATTCATAGAGCAGAAAAATTATTGAACGAATTTTGCCAGTTGATCAAGGAAATTGACCCTTTATCATTATATAATGACTTTTTGTCTCATGTAACTATTTTTGACTTAAAGTCTATTTGTCTTATATAAGTATAGTCCCCCTGCTGTACTTTGATTATCATTTGCATGAAATGTCTTTTTGCATCTTTTCACTTTAGTCTCTATATGTTCTTATAGCTAAAGTGAGACTCTTAAAGGCAGCATGTAGATGGTTCTTGGTTTTTTTTTTTTATTCATTTAGCCAGCGACAGGCAAGAGTGGAGTCCTTTCTGATATCCTTGGAAATAGGCTAATTAATCTTAATTCACATATTCTACGAGTAGACTGCCCTGGCCTACAGCACAGTTATAGGATAGACGCTAGCATGTTTCAGTATCATTTTGGAGAGTGTAGAGTGAGATTGATTTAATTTTCCTCTAATCACATCTTTTCACTTTAAGATTTTCCTAAGTTACTAATAGATTCTCTCATCTGTCAGGGCCTGGTGTTATACATTTTTTTCCTTCTCGCAAAAATTTAATACACCTTGTTTTCTCTTAAAATATCAGTAATGTAAAAAAAAAAAAAATAAACCAGATAAATCAAATCATAGTAGGGCACTAAAAGTTAACAAAAGAGATGAGTTTTTAAATTTCGCTAGAAAAACCTCTAGGAATAATAATAAAAATAGAATTTGGATTTATAGTCCATACTGTTGAAGCTGTTAGAGAAATTGAGACTTACGATACTATTCCCTTTATTTTAAATATCTTAGAAATTTTCTATAATATATAGTTAAATTTGGCAAAAATGCTCTAGAAAAATAGTGAATTACTGTTAGAGATGGATAACATAAAATATAGATTAAATATTTGGAAAATAAACTGAATAGGCTTATAAGGCTGAAGGCATGTGAAGTCTCGATAACAAAAGAAAACATGTGTTTCTCAGTACTTGACCCCTCAAACGTTTTTAGTTTTGCTAATGTTTCCTGACTTAAAAGCACTTGAGAAAATCAGAAAGAAGCCCATTCGTTATTCTCTTATTGTTTTAATGAATCAGAAGACACTAGTCATCTGTTAGAGGGTCATTTATGTGTATTGTGTATTTCCCATTTCTACTGATAATTTCTTAGACTAAAATTTACCCAGAAGCAAAACTGGCTTTGTAATGATTGTCTTAACTCCTGGTTCTTTAATCTCCAATTAGCTTTTCACAACTCTAAATGAGTTGTGAATGATGTTACCGAAAATTCAAGATTTCTCTCACTTCCTACCACAATTTAAAAATACATATTCTAAAAAATTGTATAGGCATGGCTGATATTGAGTTTTTCTTCCTACTTTTCAAGGTTCTTAATAATCTCTCATCATTCAATTCACCCAATTCTATTTCTCCCTAATTTTCTGAACTCTAGCCCTAAATTAAAACAATTCCTCCCACAGCAGGTGTCTCTTAGAGCATATAACATGCTCTAGTCTTTCATATTTTTATTTTTTTCCTTCATTTTCTGCTTCCTGAAATACCCTGTTCCTTTCATTACCCCCCTTTCTAATAATATAATCAAATAAAGATGAACTCAATGTTAATTTTCATTGTGCAGTACTTACGCAGGGTCTTTATCCTCCGAATAATATTTCTCTCAATATCACACATTTGGGCGTATAAACTTTTTTAGGTTGTATAGTTAATTATGCATATCCAAAGTCCAAAGCCTCAGAATCAGTAAGAGATAGAACCAGGACTCAAATAACTCAAGATCCATGAGGGTAGATGCATGATTTCTCATGATTCCCCTCAGAGTATCTAGCATCCTACAGGACACATATTTTGGCCTGTTCTTATTTGCTTGAAATAGTGGAATATTTTGGACAAATGCAATTCAAAGAAGATTATGGAGAGCATAAAGTATGTCTATGCCATCTCATGTAAGCTGTAACCACTCATTGCCCGTCTGTGCAGTATCTGATGGCATGAATCATGTCTCGTTCTCAAGGACTACGAGCAGGGAGCAGTTCAGTTTGTAGCCTAATGTGACTGCACTGAAATGTGGTCTTATTAGAGCTAATGTCAGTGAAACTGTCAGATTCAGCATGAGTTCCTGTCATTGTCTCAGGAGCAATGAGGTATTACTTTGATTGATCTGCCTAGCTGCCAACTGCTTGACATTGTTCAGCTTTTCTCTGGGCTTAGAATGACTTCATGGCTATCAATCAACATATATACATACATATGAAAAACTCTTCTTCTGGAAAGTCTCATGGCATTAATATTGCCAAATCTCTGGTGATTTAAGTCAAATGTGTTGGTTAAGAGTGCATTATTGGTGATAGGAACAGGGATATTTGCACTTCAAGTTAAATTTAAAAGCCACAGTGAACTAGCTCATGCTTTAAGCAACCAAACATAAAACAAACTATGCTTTTACTACTTCTCAAAATTTTTTGCTTCCTAAATTAATAAAATAGCAAGTATATAAGTCATTTTTAAATTACAAAGTAGTGTACTACGAACTTGTAATTTAATATTAGTGGTTCTGCATAAAACCACTTTTAGAAACACCTTAATTTCTAACTCAAACATATGCATTTTTGTGAATTGGATATTTTTTTATAGGATTAAAGAAATAAGTATGAAGAGTTGATATTAAATCTCTGAATGGATGATGCTATAGGCTGAATATTATTGTCCCAAATTCACTTCCCAAAATTCATATGTTGAAATCCTAATTCCCAAAGTGATGATATCATGAGGTGGGGCCTTTTGGAGATAATTAGGTCATTTATAAAATGATTTGTAACTGACTCTATGTATTGGTGGCTGATTTAGATAAATTTAAATGATGCCATGCTTTGTTACAGTGGTGTGATTCAAGCTATTTTGAATATATATTAAAGGCTTGTCACAGCTGGCAATGGGGATATTCAAAGATACTTCCTGTCAAGCTGCCATCCCTGGAATATGTCTTACTTTTCTACATGGTGCTGTTTTCCTTCAGGAGCATCAGTTCCTATCTGTGCACTGTTGACACTCATGAGGTCGTATTCATTCTAGCTGTAAACGGAAAACAACTCCATTAAATTGTCAGATTATTTGAATTCTATGATATTTGCAAAACTCACAATATACAGGAGTAAGTAATGCAGCTGATATATCACATAAGGTCAAATAGAATATCAAATCTAATTGAGATGAAAATACATTTTCTCAAAATTATTTTTTGGCGCCCCATCTGTTCACATAAGCAGAACTTGAAGCAATGCTCTTTTTTCTTCTCTTTTTTCTGCTTCCCACATCTCTCTTCCCTCTCTTGAACTCTCACAATTCAATTGTCCAAGAACCCTATATAATAATTCTCAACACCAAAGAGTCATTGCTATGACCAAATATCAAAGAAGAGGAAAAAGTATGTTATCAATCTACTTATAAATCACAAACTTCAGTTCTTGCTTTGGTCATTGCACAGTTTGGCTCTGTTGGAAGTGAAGACCATATAACTTTACTGAATTTATTCACTACTGTAAAGAGTTCTTCACTTATTCCATCCCCGAATGAGCTGCATCTGCTCTTAGAGGAATGACAATTCTACTGCTTCCATGTGATGCTCAACAAAGTGTGTCCAGTACATAAAAATGTAGTTTCGACTTAATTTTTTTACAAGGTTTTAATATGCATTCTTATATTCATACTCTCTTCCCAAAATGTTTTAGTTGTCTTGGGTTTACAGGTTTAAGAGGTCCTTCTATCCTTTCTCAAGGACATAACATAGACAGATTCAACTCCACAATAATCAAGACCAGTGCTACTCTAAATGTTCCTTATAATCAGGAGGTAATGTGATAAGTACAAAAACTGAGATTATGCATTTAGAAACTTTTATGGCAACGTGTTATTGCAGCAATTCCTAAGTGCATCAACAGTGTAGCCCTTTTACAGCATAGGGTATAGATCAAGTTGGGTAGAGAGAAATTCACATGATAAGTTTCATGATATGTATGGCTTTTTTTTTTTTTTGTCTTTTTCTGGTTTGGGAATCAGGATAATGGTGGCATTATAAAATGATCTTGGGAGACTTCCTCCTCTTGAAGTTTTTGGATTAGTTTGAGAAGAATAGGTGCGTATCTTTGAATGTTTGGTAAAATTTACATGTGTAGCTATCAGGTCCAGGACTTTTTGCTTGTTGGGAGTTTTTGATTACTGATTCATTTTTTTAGTAGCAATTGATGGATTCAGATTTTCTGTTTCTTCTTGACTTAGTCTTGGTAGATTGTATGTTTCTAGGAATGTATCTATTTCTTTCAGATTGTCCAATTTGTTGGCACACAATTTTTTGTAGTATTTTTTTTTTTATAATCCTTTGTATTTCTGTGGAATCAGTTGTCATTTCTCCTCTTTCATTCTTGATTTTATTTATTTGGGCCATCTTTCTTTTTTTCTTGATGACTGGTTAAATGTTTATCGATTTTGTTTATCTTTTCAAAGAACCGGCTTTTAGTTTTATTGATCTCTTGTACTGTATTTTCTTAGACTCTTTTTTGTTTAATTCTGCTCTGATCTTTATTATTATTATTATTTTTTTTTTTACTTTTACTCATTTTAGGCTTTCCTGTTCTTTTTCTAGTTCCTTTAATTTAAGTTTAGATTGTTTATTTGAGATTTTTCTTATTTTATGAGGTAGGCCTATATTGTTATGAATTTCCCTCCAAGGACTACTTTCACTGTGTTCCATAGATTTTGAGTTGTGTTTTCATTCTTATTTGTCTCAAGGTATCTTTTGATTTTTTCCTTGATCTCATTGTTAACTCATACATTGCTTAGTATCACGTTACTTAGTTTCCATGTCTTTGTGTGTTCTTCAGTTTTTTTCCTCGTAAATGATTTCTAGTTTCAGACCATTGTGGTCAGAAAAAAAACATTTAATATGATTTTAATCTTCTTAAATTTACCGAGACTTGTTCTGTGGCTTAATACATTGTCTATCTTGGAAAATATTCCATGTGCACTTGAGAAGAATGTATATTCTGCTGCGTTGGGGTGAAACACTTTAAAAATATCAATTAAATCCATCTAGTCTAGTGTGTCATTTAACATTGTTTTTTCCTTGTGGATTTTCTGTCTGGAAAATTTGTCCATTGGTGTCAATGGGATCTTAAAGTTCTCTATTATGACTGTATTACTGTCAATCTCTCCCTTTATTTTGGTAAATATTTGCTTTATAAATTTATGTGCTCCTATGTCGGGTTCATAAATGTTTACTAGGGTTATGTTCTCTTGTTGGATTGAGCCTTTTATTATGTAATGTCTTTCTTTGTTTTAGAGATTATTTTGACTGATATAAGTATGGCTATAGCAGCTTTTTTTTCATTCCTATTTGCATAAAATATCTTTTTCCATCCCTTTACTTTCAGTCTGTGTGTCTTTTGACTTTAAGTGGGTCTCGTAGACAGGATATATATGGATCTTTATTCTTACCCATTAAGTTACCCTATGGATTTTGATTGGAGCATTTAATTCATTTACATTCAAAGTGATTATTGATAGTTACATAGTTGTTGCCATTTTATCATTCATATTTATGTTTTTTTCCCTCTTTCTTCTTATAGTCTCTTTAATGTTTCTTAAAGCACTGCTTTAGTGGTGATGAATTCCTTTAGCTTTTTTCTGTCTGGAAAGCTCTTTATTTCACATTCAATTATAATGGATAGCTTCGTTGGGCAGAGTAGTGTTGGTTGTTGGTACTCGTTTTTCATCACTTTGTATATTATGTGCCAATTCTTTCTGGCCTGCAAAGTTTCTGTTGAGAGATCAACTGACAGATTGTAGATAACTAGTTACCTTTCTCTTGCTGCTTTTAGGATTCTCTCTTTGTCTTTAACTTTTGGCGTTTTAATTATGATGTGTCTTGGTGTGGGATTGTTTGAGTTTATCTTGTTTGAGACTCTATACTTCCTGGACTTATATGTCTATTTCCTTTGTCAGGTTAAGGAAGTTTTCAGTCATAATTCCTTCAAATAGGTTCTCTATCCCTTGCTCTTTCTTCACACTGATTGATTGATTGATTGATTGATTGACTGATGTACTGTTTTGATTAGGTGTTTTGTGCTACCTTATCTTCCAAATCACTGATTCGATCCTCTGCTTCATCCAATCCATTGTTGACTCCTTCTAGTGTATTCTTCACTTCAGTTATTGTATTCTTCATTTTTGTCTGGTTCTTTTTTATGGTTTCTATGTCCTTTTCTATGCTTACTATCTCTGTTAATATTCTTACTGAGCTCATCTATTCTTCCCGTAAGTTATAACCAGTGTTTTGAACTCCACATCTGGTAGGTTGCTTGCCTCCCTTGATTTAGTTCTTTTTCTGGAATTTTCTCCTTTTCTTTCCTTTGAGATAGGTTTCTTTGTTTTTGTTTTTGTTTTTGTTTTTTTCATTTTGGCTGCCTCTTTGTGTTAGTTTCAAGTATTAGGTAGATTTGCTATGGCTCTAATCCTTGACCTAGTAGCTTTATGGTAGCCCAGTGGCACCATAAAGGTGTCCTATGTGGTCCAGTGGCACAGTCTCCCTGGTCATCTGCACCAGGTACTCTGGGAGTGTTTCTTATGTCGGTTGTATGTCCTCTACTGTTGTTAATCATTGACGGCTGTTGGAATGT
Organism: Pteropus medius; assembly: GCF_902729225.1. Lineage (NCBI taxonomy): Eukaryota > Metazoa > Chordata > Mammalia > Chiroptera > Pteropodidae > Pteropus > Pteropus medius. The sequence goes on along the minus strand of NW_024355205.1, from coordinate 25,069,108 downwards.
CAGTGTGTGGGATCAACTCTTGGGCTGACTGGCTATGGGGATTGGCTATGCTTACAGGGTATGAGCTTTTGTGTCGGGGTTGACCCCTTAGAGTGGGATTAACCCCAGCAGGCTCATGTGTTTTGAGGGGCTAACCAGATGGTGCTCTGTTGTTGTTTGAAACCAGCCTCCAGATGTGTTTTTTCTGGGACTTCTTGGGAGGAGCGTCCATGTAGGCCAAGGTCAGCTGCTGCCTATGACTGCCTGGGGCCACCTGGTAGGAGCTACGGAGTGGTCGATGGTAGGTCACTGCCTGTGCTGGATCTGGAGGTCCATGAGAGCAGCCACATGGCAAACCTAGGCCAGCTGCCACCAGCACCATGTCTGAGTCAACAAAGGTAAGAGTCCAGGATACTGCAAGGTCTGAAGTCATCTACTGGCTGTCTGCAAGACTCAGCAGCTTAAGGAGTCCTGAGTGGTATGCGAGTTAAATGAGGTAAGGTTCCAGGATGTCACTAGAGTGGGGTGGGTGGCATTCTCCAGGTTATAACACACCCAGATATGGTGCCAGTGTTGAGCCTGTGGCTATTTACAAAAGTCTCAGATTATACCGAGGCCAGTTTCCACCTGCCTGGGGCCTGCAGACCCTTGAGATTTGTTTAAGAAACACTGTAGCTCCAGCCAAGGCTGCTTGGCTGCCACCTCAACTGTCCCCTGAGGCACTCAAGCCAAGGCCTACCTATCACTGCCAAAAGCATCTCCTGCTTAGAGGGCTAGGCAGGGCTGGCTTCTCAGCTAGGAATATGCCTTTGGCAATTCACAAGTTGGACGGGGCCCCAGGAAGTCACTGGGGTGGAGCAAGTGGATCTCACCTGGCCAATAAAGATTCAGATTTGGCAGTGTTGGAGGAGCGTTCAACACAGGCAAGATGGCGCCCACCAGTAGGCTGCACAGGAGGGTTCAGCACAGGGACACTGGTGGCTATCCCTCCAGTTCTCACCTTAAAGCCATACAATTCAGTCTTTTCCTATATGTCTCTGGTGTGTATGGAGCTGCTGTCCCTTCACTGGAGCCCGGTGAGTGCCTGCAAGCAAATGAGTCTGTGCACAACCCTTTAAGGGGGGCAGCCTTTTGTCTCACCTGGACAATCAAAATCCCCAGTGATTTTTACAGCCAGATTTTTGTGGACACTAGAACCTTGGGCTGGGGAGCCCCAGTGCAGGGCTGGACTTCCTTCATGGGAACTTCTGCAGTTAAGATAACTCTCTCATGCTCAACAGCCACATGTGGGTACAGGGCCAGCCCATTTCATGTCTTCACCCCTCCTACTATTCTTGATGAGGTCTCTTCTTTATACCCTTAGTTATAGGAGTTACATTTAGCTAGTCTTCAGATGGTTCTCCAGATTGATTATTTTATAATTTCATTATAATTTTAACTCAGTCATGGGAGGAGGCAATCACAGTATTTGTCTATACCACCATCTTGACTGGAACCTCTCCTAAACACATTTAATCTTAATACACCTTATAGAATTCATACTCTAGGTTTGTTGTCCACATAAACTCCAATCAATACCCAAACAGGCATTGGTTTTGGATTCAAAGTGGAAGTACTAGTTTAAAGAAATTTAATCTGGAAATAGAACATAGGGTCATGTCAGAAGAAAATTACATGCAAACCACTAAATACTTAGGAGATGATGTTTCTGCTACTCTAAAAAATAAGACTACAAAATTTTATGACCACATAAAATTTACTTGTAAATGCATGAATTGATGTTGTGCTTACTTGTTATTAGTGGATCTGGGGATCTTCACTTACCTTCCTAGATCACATGTTATAGCTGGAGTACCTGCACTGGAATAAGCTCAATGGGTGTGCCAGAAGAGTAAGGAGCACATATACCAACATCACTCTCCTGTGGTTTATTACAAAATGCAGTATGTGAAAACATAAGCACAGATATAAAAATCCGTGCACTGGTACAGGAGATTTTATACTCTTTTTCTCTTAGCCTTCGAGGCAAAATGAAACAAATATGTGAAAGGGAGAAATGAGTGTAATGTAAAAAAAAAAAAAAAAAATTGAGAGAACACAAAAAAGTTTATGTCTAAGAGTCTCCTGTCTTTGTGAAAAATAGTAGAGTTCAGCACTGAGAGTAAGTAATGAGTGTAATGTTGGGATTTAGGAATAATAGAGAACATTTGAAATAATACTCATAAAATGCAGAATTGTTTTCAGCAAGATTAGAAAATATGGGTTTGGATTAACATTATGGAGCAAGGAGGATACTAAAGCCAACATCAGCTCAAGTGTGTGACGAAAAGAAGCCTCTTAAAAGATGATTGGTGAAAGGTGCCTGAAGGAAGAAGACTTCCATCTTCATTGGCTAAATGAATAGGTATTGGAATCAAATAGAAATGAATTAATTTTATAATTCTACCACTTAATTATTAAATAGTCTCAACCATTTTAAATTTCGGTTTTAAAATCTGTAAATTAAGAATAATTGCAATTGCATCATAAAGGTTTTTGTTTATTAAATATACGATTTGTAACACACTAGTATAGGGACTTACAAAGAACAAGTACACAATTTTAAAAATGAAAATTAAAATTACTAAGAGTAGAGAAACTATACTAGGCTCCAATAGGCCCAGTAAAATGTAATAGCTTATGAGGGAGAAGCTAAAGCTTGGGTTAAGACAGAGGAAACTAGAGCATTATGAAGCCAAAAGTTTAACAGAGGAGAGAACAGAAGGGAGGAGAGGATTATATCATGATGGTTACCAAGATAATAGGACTTTGGGCCATTCTGTATGTTTCTCATCATTATGTTTCTCCCAAATGAATTAGTTTCAGATTCTTTTAACACTTGGAGGTGTCACCTTCGGCATGAATTTATTGTGACTCTTGGAGAAACCTACTCTCAGATGTCAGGTTAATCATCGAATGTACAGGTTTCTAGGACACTTAAAATAAATCAAAGTAGCCAGATTCTGATGGATGGTGAAGGTTAACTTTAATGGAAGGGGTTTTCTTGTAGTTAGAAGATATTCCTTTCAAGAGGAACAAGGACACTCCATTATGTTTTAGGAAGTCTGTGAAAGGCAAGTGCAGATATATCCAGTATTAAATAAGTCAATGTAAAATAATCTATTTTTTTGCATACTTTCATTTCCTCTATCAATTTATCTTTCTTTTCCTAAAATCACTTGTTCATTGCTTCCACGTTCTAATTCAAATATCAAACCAGCAAAGTAAATCATATTTTTATGGTATGAATTATTTCATGCTGGAGGATCCAAACATTTTCCTCTCATTGGCTAGATTGTTGAAAGCTATTTAATCATTACACATTCATACAACATATGTCTCAGGAAGAAGTCTTTTTTCTATATCCAAGTAGAGTCACCATTCTTTCTCTCTGATAGGCAATTTCATAAACATTTATTTTAGTGTTGTTGACATTACCAAAATATTGGACACCACTAATGTTCACATACAGGTTTTTCTAAATCAAGTATTTTTATATCTTATGAGTTTTTATTAAATTTTTGTAAGAATTTAGTAGTGAATATGGCTAGGTCCTTATGGTTGATAGCCTAGAAAATGGTAATCGTCTTGGTTATTCTAAATGAATATGCTACATTCTCAACAACCCAGTCCTCCACTGGAGGAAGAATGTAGAGAGGCACTATCAGGTCACTGGTTAATTCTATTATATAAAAGGACACCTTAAAGATATACATTGATATATGCGAAGTGTTCCATTAGACTATAATTGTAGTGGCAAAACACCAAAAATACAGGCTATATAAAGATATAATATTCTGTTAGAAGTAAATGCTTCTAACAGAATAGTTATATATACATATACAGATATTTGGATGCCAATTCCATTGGCATCCAAATATCTGTATATGTATATATAACTATTTACTTTATACAGGTTTTAAAAATTTTATACATATATAACTGTCTCTATTTTTCTATTGCTATATCTATCTAATCTTTACTTTTGAATCTATGTGCTATATATTTTTTAGACATTGAATATAAAATTAATTCATGTGGTATGTTTCACGTTAAATATCTAGGTTCTATCTTTCTAATATCCTTTCATATTTTTCTCTTTGACAATCAATTTCAACCATTTTAACCTCTTTCATTTTTGCATAACATTTGAGGCATAAGGTCATCAATAACCACTTGATTATTAATGAAGATCATTGTGCTCTATCATAATGTTATATTTAGTATTGTATAGTTTAAATATTAGCAACAACCAAATCTGCATTACCAAATATTCTGTAGGTAAAACGTTTAAAACTATTTTTAATTAGCTCTGAATTTAGAGACAAAATACAACAACAACAGATATATAAGAGCAAAAGTAAAAATGTAATTCGTTCCATCATTAAACAAGAAACTGAACATGCTATTATTCTAAATGAATGTCTTTTCTCAGATGTAAGTTGACATAATTTTTACTACACCAGAACACAATGATGATGATAAATCTGCACTATAAAACATTGTCTAATTAAAATCAGAAATTACATTTAGAAGTGTGAGATGATCTAAAAATACTTACAATGCCTTTTAGCTCTGGCAATATCAATAGTTTTATATTAGTTTAATGTATGTCATTATACAGATCATGCTTCCTTGTTTTTTTATGTTGTAATAGAATCCAAATTCTGAGGCTACATGTGAGACGCATGGGCTCTATAGTTCAGCTATTTGAATTTATCTCTTTGCTTTACCTCTTGTTAATTGTGTGACCTTGAGCAAGTTAACTATTGTCTCTAAGCCTCAATTTCTTTATTTGTAAAACATGAGGAAACCTGAGATATCTCATGGGTTTTTATAAAGATTAGTGAGATTATCTATGTAATGCACATAAAACAGGACCTGACATATAGATACTGTTCTGTAAATGTTAGCTTTTGTTATCAATAGCAGGATTAAAGTAGACCATAGCTTTAATATTTTAGAACTAAATTATTATGGCAAAGTTCTTGAATACTCATCCGGTCTCATGTTAACTAAGATAGTGTTAATGAAATAATGAATTAATGAATCAGAGTTTATGAATTAATAGAAATAAGTGGACAAAGTTTAATCATGGGTACTGCTTGAATCTAGAGTGTGTATGGCATGTTAAAATATGGACAAAGCCAACTGGCTCTGGAATATAAAGAGTGATAAGAGAATAATTGTGTAGCCTGGCATGAGGAATATCTACCAAAGCCTTTGGGGCCATGGAGGTCTGGGATGCCAACCAAGCAATTTGAAGCTGGGTTGAATCATAATCAGGTTTGATGTTTAATAAGAAACTGTTTTCTGCACTGATGATAGACGACTGAAGATGAATGTTTAGTATAAGTTTGAGATAATAGTGGTCTAGATTAAATGTAGACTTCAAAAAAATAGGTTGGAAGAGTTACAGGAGTCACATTTAAAAGAATTTTTTGGATCAAAAATAGATGTCAGAAAAACTTATAAGGATGCCCAAGATTTGGATGGTGATACTATTTAGTGATGTTAGGGTAGGGAAGAAGAGGAGAGCCAAGTTGCATTTGACTCAAGGTGACTTTATGGCACATCCATTGGAGAGAAATGTCAAAGAAGCAGTCAATATATGTGTATAAAAATGAAGAGGCACATATTACACATATAAATGTAGAATCATTATTGTATTTGGGGCTGTAGTCATGGGTGAGACCACCTAAGAAGACAATGGAATAAGAAAAGAATGAACATTGAACAACAAAGCTGAGCAAATGATATGTGAAAACACAATGAAAAAAAGCAGAAAAAGTGGGGCAAATATACATATTAAAGTGACTATCATTTAATACTAATATTAAAAAATGAAGAAAGATCACTGACAGTGGAAGTGTTGAGGGGGAGGGGGTACAGTAAAGGACAAGTGAAAAAGCCAGGAAATGGTAGAATGAAATTATCTTGATTTTTTTTCTTTTAGATTCTGTGTCTTGATGGATAGTAATAAATGATGAGAGAATCTTGTGTTCAAACAGACTCATAGGTGTGTATCTACTTTTATAACATTTTTTATAAAAAGTAGAGATAAGATGTATATCTGCTTTTGATATGAAATAAAATGTACTATGAAAAGAAAGAAATAACTCTGTGGATGCATAAAGTTAATTTTATGATATTCAAAAATAGAGTGAGGAAAAACTCAAACATCTTTATTATGTGCAAAGATATGATTTTGATCTCTGTTTTTATATATTCCCATATAGACTTATAAATTAGCAACGAAATCAATGAATTCTTGTATATCTGATTTTAATGAAAAGAAACATTAAAAATAAGCTAAAATATGTTCATTCTCAGTTTAGATAAAGAAAATAGCATTTAACGAAGATATGGAAATAATGTGATGGTGTGAACTAGAAGGACAATAAAAATCAAAACAAGATATCAAATCCTTAAGGATAAAGATTTTTCATAATTAAAATAAATTTTCATTATTATTAGTACAGCAAAAGTTTAATCAAGGAAGAAATTAGAGCTCTTCAGCATGAAATGAGAAATGAGATAGTAAAGACCATAAAAACTGCTGAAGTATTAAATGAATATTTCCCAATGTATTTATAAAGAATAGCATTATAGGTCAAGAACTAAAAATTCTTAATCACTGTATCTTTTACTAACTCTTAAAAGGTCAGCATTTTAAATGAGCTTTCTAACTTGCCTTCAGCAAATTTGATGGTACTAAAACTGAAAATCCCTATGATTTTTACTCATCCTAATGGGCTTTATAATTTTATCGAAAGTGTTAAAATACAGTGACAGATTTAGCAAAAGCCTTTTTAAAGCCTCAATCAATTTGGCTCTTAACGCTAGCAAAGTAATTTCAATAATTGCTTTATGATCTCAATAAATAGAGAAGGCTAAACTGTTTTCTTGTGTGTTATTAAATAATTGTTTTTCAATGTGGTAATTAGAGAAAAATATATAAAGGATATATGTATAATCGTCCCTAACTCACTATCCAGAGACACACACAGACAGTGGCATAGAAAAGAAGGCTTCAAGAAAAGTGGTGGCTTCTGATTCAGGGCACAACAACAGTAATAACAATAAAATAAAGATGTTCAGTGAAGATTTTAAGTTGGAAGACCATTTTGTTTTTAAAATCTGAGAGTCTCCAAAGAGAAGTTTGAAAAAGATGGACAAAAAGAGGTTAGATGAAAAGATAGCAGATTGAGAATGAAATCACAGACAAGGAAAAAAGGAGCTTATAGTATATATTCTGGTCTCTCAATTTTCTTCTGTAGTGCAAATGAGTAAAAAAGTTAAAATTCCTGGTGGATGACAATTCTGAAATTACTGAGTTGAATCGATGAGTCTTGGCTTGTGTGTCAGCACTTAGGGATTGTTTTGGGTTTATGGTTGTGGACATTCTCTAGGTAATATTAGAAATGTAATGTAGAATAATGAAAATCTGTGGAGGATGTTGGAGGCAGAATATTCCAGATTAGTCGACTACTATCGTCTGTAATAAGTATCTTCAAAATCTTAGCGACATTTAAAAATAATAATTTATCTTTCACATGAAGAGGTCTCCAATTCAGTTGGCCTGGGCTGGTCTGGGGACATCTAGGTGGCACTTGTTGAGCTGGACTTGAATCTAGACTGGGTATGGGCTGTTGCCTTCCTATTTATTCTAGAGCTCAGGCCTGAAACAGAAGCCACCCAAGGCCTGCCCTTCACAACTACTAGTATTCCATTTACCAAAGCAAGCTGTGTGGCCAAGCCTAGTGTCAGTGTGGTGGGAGGCATAATCTACCTAAAATGAGAGGGATTGTTGAATGAATATTTCCTGAACAATTCTTCAAAATACTACATCCTTCTTCAGGCTCTTCTCTTGCTGGCTTGTATGTGGCTATAATGGCTCGAATTCAGGAAGTCATCTTGGACCATGTAGATTATGAGATGCATTGCTGAGATGATGGCAGAACACCGTGGTAGAAGTATCTGCTGGTCCTGGGCCAGGTTCTTCAGACCTCTTTTATATGAGACAAAGATATATACACACACATACTCACATACACATACATACATATATATATACTCAAGCCATGTGACAATCTTTGCTATTTTTCTCAAGTGAGCTAAATCTTAACTTACCCAGATCTCTGAAAAAATGTGTAATGGCAGAAATTTCAGATGCCATTTTTCAAAGTGAGATTTTAGTTACACAAAGTATTATGACATTTAAGTCATAGAAATGATTGCTTTTGGAATTGGTCTCTATCCCCAAAGGTGCGTAGGGCATGGAAACGGCATCTAGTGTGGCAACAGAACCAGAGTGAATCAATAACAAAGTGGTGGCAGGACAGCAAAGACTGATGAATCCTAGTCGGGTAGCAGACCAAACCCATCCTCAAAGATGGCTCTGTCAGCCTAAGCAGTAATGAGATTTGGGCGTGGGATCCCATACTGGTGCTCAAGGATATAATGGTCTGAAGACTGAATTACGTATGAGACTGTCCTCCATGGACACACAGAAATAACAGAAAATATTGAGAGATGGGGAGGAATTGAGGTATTATAGTTTTAAAGGTGTGGATACTAAGTCTTAATACTACACACAGAATCATTGTTATTCTAGGTAGAGAATTTTTCTCATGTAGAAAATTTGAAATTAACACTAAACCTCTTTATTTTAGGCTTAGTCTTCCTGAAATCAGAGCCTAAGGGAGAAAATGTATACAATAGTGCTTTATTAGAAAATGTAATCACTTGGAATTAGCCAAGAGGGGGTAGGGAGTGAGTTTTTACAGAAAACTATAAACGATGATTTCCAATTTTTTAGCCAAACTGTAAAATGTATACATTGCTACAAAAAGGAGAAGAGATACAGAAGACTGAAAGACCTTTTTTAAAAGGGAAGCATTGTGTGGTAGATACAGACAAACATCAGTTTGGGGCTGCTTGCTAATTTATCTAGGTTTCAGTTCATTTGACCCTTGCAGGGAGTAAAGGGAGAAGATATTGTCTTCACAGGAGGTGTGTTAGAGAGTACTGCTAAATAACAGGTAAAAGCTTACTTTACTACAAACATAAAAAGAAAAAATAATTGATGACATCTAAAGAGCATAGATCGAAGCAAAATTTACAAGCTGGAACATATAAGAAACGTGATGTTCTCTTTATATAAAAAGTCTTTTTTCACCTAGAGCAAAACTAAAGATTAAGAAGGTTAGTGCTTAGAAATATTCTATATTTGGATTATTAAGATTTTGTCATAATTTTATTTTAATGTAAAATCCATGGTGTATGAGAATGATAGTGTCAGTTTAAAGAAATAAACATGTGAATAATATTGTTAGATATGTTTAGAAAAGATAGGCAAAGAAAAGTCCAATAATGACTGAGGTTGCTAGACTGTCAGCTTGGCACAAAGTTTGCTTAAATGTCAAGGTTATAATGGGTTAGAATTTTTTTTTTTTTAAGTAATATATCTCACAAGCTAAAGTTAACTATTTAGATCTGGGGTTTGCCAAGAAATTGATGTAGGAAAAATCTGCCTAATGGGCCAATTAAAATTCGTGGCACTGGCTTCCTTCTTTTTCTCTATCAGTCTGCCCTTCCTTAGCTCCTTAGTGATTCGATTCAAAATCCATTGGATGGGTGCAAGCAAGGTAAGAGTCAAGGTTAGTTGTATGTTTGTGTGTATTTGGTGAGGAGGGCATTGTCTGAATATGATTAAAAGAACATATATGATAAATCCAAATTTAAAGACATTCTTTATACTATTTCTATCAAATAGGTTAAACATATTTGGTGCCTATTTTCAGGTGTCTTCGCAGGTGAATTGATATATGTAAGCAAAAGGAAAACACTCAGTTGAAGATACAAGGGAAAGATAATGGTAATTTTATGTCATAGAACTTAATTTTAAGAAAAAATTTAATCTTTTAATAAAAAAAGCTAAACAGAGCTGGGATTCCCAGAATTCAAAATTCATTTATAAAACTAAAATCCAGAACACTAAGCTACACTTTCATTACTATTTGTTTATCACTAAAATGATCCCGATGCCATTTTTTTAATTCTGTGAATTGAGAATAACACATATTGTATATGTTCATTAAGATTAAATATAAATATTAAAAATATCTAACATAGGGCCAGTTATAATGCAATTACTTTATAATTATTCATCTTTTTCTCACATATCTCACTAAGACAATAATGTTAATAATAATAAATGCTTTCAGAGCCCTCCAAATATTTTACATATATTAACACATTTAATGCTAATAACCTTATGTGTCAGTATTATTATTATCCATATTTCACAGACAATTAATTTATATTTTGATATTTAAACATATATGTAATTTATAATGTAAAGTATTCAATACCAAATGGGCAATGTGGGTATTACTTTAGTTTCACTTATAATTAATAATGATGTATTTTCCAATCTCAGTACTGCAAATTAAGAAGCTCATTGCATAGCATAAGGTTAATATAGAGTGGAAGTCCCAGGACATAGATTTTAAATAATAGGCCAGTAAAGTAGATCAAGGTTAAGGACTCATTACACATTTCATTTTTTACACAGAAAAAAAAATTAATTTTAAAATTAGACTTTCTTCCAGACTCATTAAATATTTTCTGGGGTTACTATAATGTTTTCTGTTTTAAAGTAAAATCATTTCTACCATCTAAACAGCAAACATAAAAAAAACCACACTGAACATTTTTATGAATTTTATTTTTGACATAACTTGATAACTTTATTAAAATTATATCAAATATGCTTCTAATAAGCATGATGCTTAATCAAAATTTGAAGCTTTATCAGGAAGTCGCCTTTATGTTAAATGCGTATTTCATAAAATTAAAATATTTTCTATAGAATGTCTCTAAAAAAGTTTACGAAAATTCCTTGAATAATTTGCTTGTATCTAAATCCACATGGCTAGTCAATCGAAACATAATATTAAATGTATTTTTGGCAAATTATTAAAAATCACAGTTTTAAGACAGCTTTATACTTAAGAAATTGTGTGTCAACACTTCAATAATCAGGATAAATATTAGTTTTTAGACAAAATGAAGTAACATAACAAACAAAAGGGATTGTTAGTAGTTTAAAAAATTAAAAGATCCACCTATTAGCTGTCTACAAGAAAACCACTTTAAATATAAGAAACTATATATTACAATTAAAGAAATGAAAAATTAATTATATACCTTCATACTAGCAATGAACAATAGAATTTGAAAAAATACATATAGCATCAACATTATAACAGACACAATGTTAAATCTGACATAAGAAGCACACACCAAAGACAACAAAATATTGGCACACTGAAAACAACAGAATACTGCAGAAAAATATTAAATACCTAAACAAATGGAAGATGGTCATGGGAAAGAACGCTCGGTATTGTTAAAATGTTTTTATTCCCCACAATGAGATATATAGCTTTAGCACAATCCCAATTAATACCTTAGGAGACATCTTATTATTATTATTTTTTTTTTGAAATTTTAAGCTAATTTTAGAACTTAAGTATTTAGTAACCATGTAAAACTAGTGGAAACTATTAGAACCCAAACATACCAATTAAAGGGAAGAGAAAAAGTTGAAGTATCTATTTTTACATTAGTTTTCCTTTTTACCCCTAAAATATGCTGTATATTTTTAAAATCTGTCTGAGAATTGAGTTGACCCCTGTCCTTTTTCCCTTTCACTGTCAATAATGAGCTCCATTCAGATTGGGTGGATCATTCTGACTTGCCCCAAATCTACCAGAGAATAGCAATGCTCATTGCAGTGATTCCTCTGTGAAAGTATGAGCTTGTTTATACTGTGAAATAGATGTTATTAATTTTGCAGGTAGAATCTTTTATATATTAAAGAGATAATAAATTGATGTAGCAAATTCTTTCTCTCACATAATATCTATATCTAGATCTATGTAAATCGAATGCTCACATCTGCTGGAAAGATTATTTCTGTTGCTCTAATTCAAAAGCAATCAGTTTTTTTCTTTATTTTTTCAAAACCACGGAAGGCACACAGATTTAATTCTTAATCATTCTCTCTATTCCCCTCACTTTTCTTATGTTCTTAATAATCTGAGTTGCTTCAGCATCCAACTCTCCAACATCAATGCAACCTATGTGGTTTTTCTGTAATCTTTCCTGAACCCAGATTGAATGAAACTTTTAAAATTAAACACTTCCTCTCCTCTCCATGTTGAGGTTTCTGTTCTTTCACAACCAAATTTTATTCTCTTGTTATAGGAATTGAAAAGGATGCCTCTCAGAGATTTGAGTTTTGAAGAAATCAAGATTCTGAATCTTCTATAGAAGGAAGGAGGTAAGAAAAAAATTGGGAATAAATACATTATATAAATGTATTTTTATACAGTGCACACCCACACAGGTATACACTCTACACTCTTTAAAAAACCTGAGAAACAAAACTGAAATAGAATTCGAAACAAAATAAAATATTTAAATCATTATAAAAAACAAGCTTTTAAAACACATTATCTATAAATGCATGTCAAATTTTATTATAATTTTTCTTTAAGGGAAATGGCTTTTAAGAGGCTAATACTGCAATTTACTTTTGAAAGAAACATTTTATGGGAAATAAAATAATTATTCAATTTTTAAGGTAAAAGATAAAGATAAGTACTGATCAATAAAGGAAAATTAAATTTTTAATAGACAATAGATTATTGATGGGAAGTGGAGTAGATTACTGTATTTCCACTTAAAATGTTTTTAATATCATTAACATTTTTAAGAAAATTTCTTCCTAGATGATGATTATGGATTAGATCACACAGAAAAATTCTGTTAGATTGAACCATTTATTTTTTTAAACATCGATTGTATCAGAAAACAGAATAGCCAGATCAAGTTTTCAGGTAAAATTAAAATACAAAATGAGAATACTTGAGAAAAAAAGAAATATGGAAAGCAAATAATGAAAAACTTACTGCTCTGGGATACTTGGTAACACTTTAGCTTTTGTAAAAATAGTTTTGATTATTCGGAGTTAGAGATGATTGACAGTTACATTGTTCCGTGGTCCCCTGATGGAACACTGCTACCACAGAATCCCTGACACAGGAGCAAAATTTTAAAATTCTTTGACCTTTTACTCTAAGCACTGGTAGCTGAGATAAAGCAGAGTATGTATGATGTGGATATCCAGATTTTAGGATGCAGTGTTAAAATATAAAACATTATTTCTCTTAAATTATTTTCCTACACTTTTTGAGAGAAAAATGAAAGAGGATCCCCATCAGTTAATGGTTCAGTAGACAGAACTACACATTTAAACTAAAACAATCTTCTTGAATATCAGTGAGTGAAACTAACATCAAGTTTGTAATTTCTCACTCCAGATACAATGTCAATGCAAAAATAAAAGTCTCTTGACATCTCAAAACCCATAATTCATCAAATGTGAAAATATTCCCAAGTTCATAAGAATATGTTAAATGGAAAAACATCGCTTTAAAACAAAGTGAAAGAAAAAGAAAAAGAAAAGCAACTTGTAATGTGTAACAGTAAATAAAGTTTTTCATGAAGCAAATCATTGATTTAAGTGAACATATAGCAATTGTCAAAATGTTTGTTTGTTTTGATTTGCTTTGTCTTCTTTTTTTTTTGCTATATCTGTTGGCGATGCTGCTATGTGAGCTACCCAAAATGAAGACAGAGGACACATAAACAAATTCTTATTATGATCACAGAACACTTAAAGCAAGTGATTTCTTATACATTATATGCTATACTCTTCTGGAAAAGTCAGAGAATCATTAACATATTCTGCATAGTACTGTAAATAAAATACATATTGCTTTATTTTAAACTAAATTTGAAAAATTTCAACCTGTCAAAGCAAATATTGTACCTGACAAAGTTAAAAAGGCAAGACAGACTTCATTTAAGGCTATTGCAATGGGGAGAGAGTCCAGGACTGAATGGAAACTCAACTCTACTGAAACAAAGGGCAGAAGAGTATTTGAGAAATGGAGTTAGGCCATCTGCATTTGTTAATTGGCCTTACTCAAAAGAAAGTGAACTTTCTTCTATTGCATAAAAGAAAAAAAATTTACTGAAGGTAAGCTTCTACTCTACCCTCCTGCAGAGATTGGAAGGCAGGGACTCTGTCATCTTCAATGATTACATTTCAAAAGGTTGGCTCTCAGGTCCTAAAAACACTTTCCTGACTGGTAAAACTTGCAAGAGGCTTTTAAAAAAAGATTTACATATCAAAAAAGCAAATGAAAACTTACAGTTACAAATTTTCTAAAGCAAATGTTCTGAAGAATGGGAAGGGGGGACTAGAGGGAAGAAGCCTGTCTAAAATTTGGTGGGATGAGAGAAACATGAAACATAAAAGTCAAAGCTTTTAGGACACCCTTCACTTAAACTTACCAAATAACCATTTTCTATGTTTGCTTTATCTTTATTCCACAGATATTAATATTACTATTGTTCCCCTTTATATTTAAGAAATAATTCATAGATAGACATATTGATCTTATCTATTCAGCAAATGTTTGCCCAACTCAGCATCCACCAGCAATTCCACTTGCCAAGTCAATTTTATATGTCTACTTGGAGGGTGTTTTTGCCAGGGGCTGAGGGGATGAGGAAACAGAGTTGTTGTTCAATGCATATAGAGTTTCAGACATGAAGGATGAAAAAGTTCCAGAGATTGATACAACATTGTACTTATGGTTAACAGTACAGTTCTGTACACTTGAAAACTCAAGAATGACAACTTATGTTACGTGTCTTTTATACCATAATAAAAAAATGATTTTCTATCTAAAAAAAATGTGAAAAAATTAATGTAATTTATTTGCAATAATGTGAATAACTCAAGCATCTACTCAACAAATATTAATAGGCAGAGGACTTTCACGGAGGCTGCAGTTTCTTCTGGAGAGAGACAGGTAATACTAGTGTGACATTTGGAGATATTGAGAGCTATAAACTTGGAATAAAAATGAGTAATAAAGAATAAAAAAGAGGAAACTTGTTGTGAATTGAAAGTTATATTATTTTTATTATCTTAGCATGTTCTAAAAGGCTTCTCAAGTAAATAAATCCTTGATTGCCTTCATGAACCACTCTTTAAGATTATAATATCTATCATTTTAGAAGAGTAAATCCCAAGCGTCACTTTAATGCATTATCCATAAAATAACGTAACTGACAAAGCCTCTTTTTAACCTGCATACATAAAAAATCCTAGTAAACATATAGTTATTATTATAAAATTTCCTGTAATAGTAAACATTTCTTGTATGTTTCACTATCATAGCTAAAAAACAAATATAAGCACAAAAAAATAAAAAATAAGATATAAATCAAACTATTTCTGATATCTTTAAATACCACAGATAGTACTGTTTGAATATTTTTTTAAAAAACCCTTTTATTAATAGATTTCTTAAAGCTGCGTATTAATTTCTTTAAGACTGAACTTGTATTAGAATATTTTATTCTGAAATAATTATAAATTCACAGAAAATTGCAAAAGTAGTTGAAGATTTGGTTTTAATTTTGGAGCTTTCCACTCTTCAAACAAAAATTCTCAGTATAAAAATATTTTTTCTTTTTTTAATATTAAAAGTAGATTGTTTTGTTCCATTTTAATAAATGATTTGAGGAAAGCTTTTACAAAAGGGGAGTTGTTGCTCTAAATATTGAATTTAAATGCCTTATATGCATCAAGGACAAATAGTGTATGCCATATGTTCTTTAAGCGACAAAATATTACAAGAAATTTCAGAATCTTGGAGCTACTGTGTTAGAAATGATAATGATGAAAATTATAAGAATGTGAGCACTGTGACAATGACTTTATATCTTAACAATTGCTCTCTGAGGTACATAAAGCTAATCTGTATAAATTAAGCAGTTGGTTTATTTTAGTCCTAGTTTAGCAGTTAAAGAACAGTATAGAAAAACAAAACATTGGTGTACAACATGTGGAAATGGTTTTCTATGGAAAACTGAACCTATGAACCAGCTTCAGTTTTATTTTTGGCTGAAGCATATTAATTATAAATGTGCATGGTTCTTAGTTTTAACATTATTATTATTATTATTATTATTATTGTTGTTGTTATTCTGCAAGATCATATGTATTTGTTAGAATTTGAATTTAAGTTGGCATTGAAAGAATATAAGATTAAAATAAAATAAGAAACTCCAAAAAGTAGAAATTTACTCTATGTTGGAGATGCTGGTTTTTAGGCCAATGAGGACATTATAGTCAATAAATGAAAATATACATGTTAAAATTTTGGAAAATATTAAAATTTTATGTCAATCTGCATCCTAGTAAATTTGTATTTATTGAAAAAAAGCATTTGAAACACAAAATAAATTATAGATTTGATTAAATCAATTTAGAAGTTATAAACCAAAGTTCAGAAAAATAAATATAAAAGGAAGTGTTAAATATTTTATTATAATATAAAGTATCTATTTTGTATATAGTAATTATAATAAAATATAATTATTGCTTTAAACTGTATAGATGATAAAAAACAGTAAAAATCTTAGATCATTTGAGATTCTCCAAAGAAGGTATCTATCAAAGTAAAGTTTTGTGCTTTGAAAAGTTACTAATTATGAATAGTTTAAGACAGTAGCCAATACAAAAATTAAGCGAAGAGAATTCTAATTTTCTTTCTTTTTAAGTTGCATATGTCTTTGAATAAGTCACTTAAATATTTCACATATTACTTTTTATATGTTCATTGAGACAAAGAAATTGCAATTTAGTGAATTTAGGGAGCAGCAAATGAATTTTAATGAAACTTGGATCTAACAAAATATAAACTGCTATCTTTGGGCAAAAAGAGAATAGATAATCTTACTTAGAAACTATCAGCAGCTTTGCCTTGAATCGCCAAATGGAGCACTTGGCAATCATTTATAAAGTTCACATTTAAACCTTATATTCAGACATTAGAATACGGTAAAGAAATTAGTACTACATAGAAAATGCAATGCCGTTCTTAAAGTTCAGTTACATGTTTTGTATTAAAAGTCCTGATCATTTTTTTCTAAAACATACATTTTTAATAATATATATTATGTCAATATAAACATTTAATATATAGTTTATTCTGTGATCCTTTCTTCTATGTTAAATTAAATGTAGTTTGTCTTAAGCTTCAAATTCTGAATAGAAAATAAAATTTAAAAACATTAAACATAATATACATTTTTTTGTAACACAAAGGCTGAAAGATGTCAATTCCTGGAATGCTGTGTACTCATCATTTTGGTAGTTGCTTTGCTTTTTAGTTTGCAAGTAAAACAAGTATATCTTCAGCAGCAGAAAAACACTTAACAGTCAAACTGAAACTTTCCTTTAGTGTTTTATATTCTTTACAATAGTATTTTAATAATCCACAGAGATGTTTAAATTAGCTCCTATGGTTTGCAGTGACCTTATTAAATAGATTATTTTTCAATTATTTTAAAAATATATATTAATTTTTTCTAAATTTTATATAAGCTAAATGTTATATTTAGCTCTCAATATTATAATTGCTTGTTTAGATTAAGATCATTTAGGCAAAAGCTATGATAATTTTTACTTTATATATCTCAAATTGCTTTTATGATAAAATTTAATTTTGTCTATTGAGCTTTTAAGAGTTTTTGAGTTATTGAATTTCTATTATATAAAATACTAACATTTGCCAGTTTTATATCCGCTGTCTTCGAAGGTATCAACATTTTGTTTGCTCATAAGTATTTCTCATCTTTTATACCCAAACTTGTTTGAATAACACATCTCATTATTATCAGAAAATACCTAAGTTACATCAGAACTTCTGCAATATAGTATAGAATTGTTTCATTGAAAGAAAAGGCTAAAAAAATTAAAATGTTTTCAAGAAATATTAATGTCCTTATCCATGTAGTACAAGAGCGCGAAGAGAAAAAAAGTAGGTGCAGTTATGTTCAATTGAAACAATGTGTTAAGGAACTCCTTTAATTTTTCAACATACCCACACACATTTCTTCAAATTTCATCTTTAATAGATGTAAATATTTCCATCTAAGTGACCAATTTATATATAATTTTAAAAATTAATGGCTTCCTTTCTGTCTTTTAACAGGATTCATACTTGTCAGTGATTTTCACTTTTAATTATATACGAAGGAAAGGGAAAAGATTTACTTCATTTGTCCGTGGCTGGCCAGATAACAGCCTCCCAAAAGATATTCACACCTTAATTCCTGAGACCAATGATCATTAAATGACAAAAAGGAGTTTATACATGTGTTAAATCAAAGATCTTGAGATGGTAGATTATTCTGGATTATCAGAGTGGGTCCTAAATGCAATCGCATTTATAATAAGAGGGAGGCAAAAATAAATTTGATATAAGTGGAAGAGAAAAAGACCATGTGACTGCAGAGACAGAGACTGGAGCGATGTGATTGGGAGCCAGGAAATGCCCACTGTCAATGGAAGCTGGAAAAAACAAGAAATGGATTCGGCCCTAGAGCCTGCAGAGGGGATGCCACCCTTTTGACACTTTGGTTTCCACCCAGTGATACTGATTTCAGACTTCTAGTCTCCGTAACTAAGAGAAAATAAATTTCTGTTATTTTAAGCCACAAAATTTGTGGTAATTTGTTACAACAGCTATAGAACTGATACAGTCTCTCTAACCAAATAGTAAATTATGATGATGAAATGTTATTTACACTTCTCTGTTATAAACTATCTCCCTTTTCATTCATAAATATAGGATTTTTTTTTTCCTGAAGATCAGAAGAGAAATTACATTTTTTAAGTGTCAAGAGTTACACAGATTTTTCATCTTTATTGTTTCCTATCAGTGTTATCCTGTCACTGTGACAAAATCACATTCTTCTGTATGTTTTTCATTTTGATTTTGGATTGATACATAATTAATAATTTTCTGGCACATTCCAAGTAATGCAATGAAAAAAGCATGTATTTTATAATTTAAGATGGGCTATAATTATATAATAAGAAAATGTATTGGCGTTGTCAGCATTAATTAGTTAATTTCAAGAGCTCTTAAGTGAAAGTGGAACAGTCATATATAAAATGAATTCAGATGTAAAGATAAGACATAATATATAAGTATATGTGTCCATCTATACACACGTATAAGTACATGTGTATAATTCATACATACGTAATTTGTTTCTATATGTCATTTTAGGTGAAATCAATTGCATATCTGAAAACCTACTTTATAAATTGATTGAGGGTGGTATTTATAGTATAATACAAAAAATAAAGGCATCTTTTTGTTATTAATTGGAAGAATATTCTCTAAATTTCTTAATTAATATGTAAATGTTTTTAATTCAATTCCTTTGTAAAAATGTAGAATTAGTATGTAAATTGATTTTATACTACAGATAAAAAACACATTTTATATAAATGCATTTATTAGGATTTCACTGAAAATTTGCGTTAATAAAAACCCCATAGCAAAAATTAAATCAATTTGCGTACTTTTCTTATAGAGTCTAATTAAAACAGATGTTGTTGGGTAACATGTAAATGATTCTCTTTTTTAGAAGATATTTATAAAGAAGAAACAAAATTAAATGTCAAAACTATAGAACTATTTTTAGTTCAGTGTTATAAATTTCTAAAACCAACAATCAGAGCAGGTGTTTATATAAATGAAACCTTAAAGCTTATATCATATATGGGTAAAACGCCCTGATATATGTCAATTTTCCTTTGTTTATATGAAATACTTTAAGATACTATTTCGAAATTTCTACCTATACTCAAAAAAATCTCACCTTACAGCATCAAATTTATATATATGTATATATATACATTTTATATATATGTATATATATACATATATAAATGTATATATATAAATGTATATATATATACATTTATATATATACATATATATATACATTTATAAATGTATATATATACACATATATATATTCCATACACAAAAAACTGATATAAGAAAATTAAATTGATTTTTTAAAAATATTATTTTTCCAATATAGTAAAAACATGTACACTCATTTGTAAACACTCGTTGGGAAGAGACTGCATTGCTATTTGTCTTCTTTGATATTAAAGTGATATAGCTTTGGTCATATGAAGCCTCTATATGATAATGAAGACACGTCGCTGGTTCCATATCTGGCTCTATCTCTCCCTGGGGCTTTGTAGATTCAATAACTAAAGTGTGGAGCAGACTGGTTAATTCTTTTGTGTGTGAACTAGAGCACAATGAGAGAGAAATAAATTCTCCTCTGGGAACAACCGAGCAGAAATTTGTCTGATAACATCTGATTCATGATCACTGTCATATTTTAGCTATAGAAATAAAGTACTCCCTAGTCAGAGGCTAGGCTATAAAATAATGTGTGAATAAACTTTAAAGTATTTAAGTTATGGTGTTTAATCATATGTTTGAATTGTATAGTATAAATTATGTTGATTGTGTCATAGGTCAATTGTTTTTGAATATATAAAACTACATAAAAAACCATAAACACTAAAAAACTTATTGTATTAATCATAGACATCAATCAAGCAATTCTACACTTATATTTATCTTCTTTAAATTTAAGAATAGAATATTTCGACAAATCGAAAAAGTAATTATTCTGTCTGACAATGTTTATCTGTCTACATAAATGCCAATGTTTAATTATTGTAAATATTCCTTTTAAAAGCATATACCTACAGAAAAGTTATGATTTTTGAATTTAAATATACTTTATCATTTTTTTTGTTTAATCTGAATGTGAGTAACATATTTATATATGTTACTAACAACTAATATGTTGTTCTTAGATCATTGATTCTCACTTGTTTCAAAACTGAAAATAAGTTATTTATTTTTGTTGGCATACAATAAGATATTAGTTTCAAGTGTACAACAGTGAATGATTAGACATCTGTATAACTCACAAAGTGAGAACCCCAATAAACCTAGTGTCCCTCTAACACCATACATAGTTATTACAATATTATTGGCTACATTTCTTACACTTTACTTTCTATCTCTATGACTATTAGTAACTACCAATTTGTAGTTCTTAATCCCATCACCCTTTTTCACCAGCCCTCTTAACTCCCATCCCATCTGGTAACCCTCAAAATATTCTCTGTAAGTATGAGTTTGTTTTTGTTTGTTTGTTTATTTTGTTCCTTAGATTCCACATATACATGAATCATATGGCATCTGTCTTCCTCTATCTGAATCACTCCACTCAGCACAAAACCATCTAGGTCCATTATGCAATATCTTTTCCCATCCTCTTACTTTTAGTCTGTGAGTGTCTTTTATTTTGAAGTGAGTCTCTTGTATAGGTTATTTTAATGGTTCTTATTACCTGTAAAATTAGATTATTTTGATTTAGACATAAAAATGGAGTAATTAATATGCAAGAACCTGTATGTGTATTGATTAAGTAGGGTGGGTTTCTCTTGATTGTCAACCTTTTATTTTTGCTTAGCTTATGAAAAGCCTGAAATTTATTATCGCATATCTATTTCTATCATTCCTTCATTCAGTGAGTACTAGTTTAAAGCCTACAAGGTAAAAGATAATGGTATGGAACTGAGAGCTACACTAGTGAACACGTAAAACATTGTCCATGTATTTTTAGAGCTTATAGACTTGTAGGGATAGAAAATGTAAACTCAATAATCTCCCAGATCATGTATTACATGCTTATCTTGCATTTTCTATATCACTTAATCCCAGAAATAATTTGTTCTTCCTTTTTATTGCTTTATTCCATTCACAAAATGATTGTGAAATTGCTCTAAAAAAATACAGTGCAATGTGAATGTATATTAGGGAAACCTTGCTAACCTGAGGTTTCATACAACTCTTTCCTAATGGATTTGTCACCTTTGGGTAACAAATCTATTTACCTGATCAGAGTTCAATGTCGCCCCAACGTAGTGGGGAGGGAGAGGGATAACAAAGGTGCAGACGTGTAGTTAGCTTTTTCTCTTGGTTTTTCCTCAAATGATGGCAGTGAGGAATCACAGGTCATTGAGATTTAATGGTTTTATTAAAAGTATATTTTAGAAAGACAAAAAATGCACCAAGGAGGCCCATGGAGAAAGACAAAGTATGCCCCATGGAGGCATATGGTTCCAGCACTGTAACCAACATAAAGGGGCCAAAATGATAACAAAAGGGCATAAAGGCCACAAAAGGCCACCAAAAAGAGAGAGAACCCAGAAGGGCAAAGGGAGCAAAAAGGAGAGCCCAGAAGGGCAAAAAGGATCCCAAAGCAGGAATGTCTGCCTTATATTTGAGCCGTGATGGGTGGTTCCAAAAATATTCCTAGGTGATTGGCAAGGGAGGTTATTTTAATTGACACCTGGCTGCTATAACTTTGCCTGGTGTGCATGTGCATACCCAGAATTCTACTACCATTGGGGTGTTCTTTGGGCAGTCTGTAGGCTGGGCCCCTATTCCTTTGTTTCTCCTGTTTCTCATGTCTGACTACCCACCTAACAGATTGACATTAAATCAATTATTTATAATGCAACTAGAAGAATGAAGAGGAGTCATTTAAATGGACGCTATAGCTGAGAGGGTATTTCTAGTCTAAGAGAGCAGTATTCAGAATCTCCAGGCAGTAACAAACACACCAAGTCAAGAGTGCTAGGGATCTATGAGGCTGTGGCTAAGTAAACAATGGGAACTTATATGAGGTTATTTAGAACTCTGTATGTTATACTACGGATTTTTATATTATTCCTGAAATAATTAAAAAAATATTGAAAGACTTAGAAAGGGAATGCTATCAATATTGTTTACATGTCTGAAAGTCCCTATTCTTTTTTATGTTTTATAATAATCTCCATACACAAATGATTCGATTCAATTGATATTATTTTGAATAACTGGATAAAATCATTGGGGATCAGACACACTCTATCTGATCCCCAATGATCTTATCCAGTTGTCCACACTTTAGTGTGACCCCTTCCATTTGAGTATGGGGAAACCTATGACTTACTTTCAACCAGTAGAATATAGCAAAAACGATGGGCTGTCACTTCTCTAATTATATTATTATATTATATTATATTATATTATATTATATTATATTATATTATATTATATATTATATTATATTATATTATATTATATTATATTATATTATATTATATTATA
Source organism: Pteropus medius (assembly GCF_902729225.1). Taxonomy (NCBI): domain Eukaryota; kingdom Metazoa; phylum Chordata; class Mammalia; order Chiroptera; family Pteropodidae; genus Pteropus; species Pteropus medius. Next base: position 25,045,880 of record NW_024355205.1, on the reverse strand, counting down.
TTATATTATATTATATTATATTATATTATATTATATATTATATTATATTATATTATATTATATTATATTATATTATACTATACTCCATCTCAGCAGATGAGAGAGAGGGCCTTGAAAAAGCAAACTGCCGCATGTAAATTGCTTATGGAGAGGGTCATGTGGCAGAGGAACGGCTGGTGAGTTCTAGGATCTGAAGGTAGCTTCCATCTGACATTCACTAAGAAGCTGGAACAAGAAAATTAATTCTCCCAACAACCTGAAAGAGCTTGAAAGTAGATTCTTCCCCCAGTCCTCCAGAAGAGAAAGCAAACCAGTCAACATCTTAATTGTAGCTTTGTGATATATCCTGAGCAGAAGACTCAGGTAAGACCTGCCAAACTGCTTCATCAATGCTGTGAGATTTTTAAAATGTGTTTCTCTAAGCCCCTAAGTTTGTGGAAGTTTGTTACCCAACAATAAAAAATTAACATTCTCAGGATGAAAAATAGTCTATAATTTAGCAGTATTACTTCCTGAAACACATCATCATTCATTTATGAAGGTGGGGAAGAAACTGAGAAATAACTACTGATTCCTCTATGCTTTTCTGGAAACATCATATGTCACTTGAGTCCATAATTATTCACTTGGTGTCTGAATAAAAGAGGGCTGAGAAACATGAGAGAAGAGGTGGTATGTTTTCAGAGTCTCATTTTCTAAGTCATAATTTAAATTTTTTTCACGACGAAATGTCTTTTTCCCTCTTATTTCCACATGTAGAGTACGTAAGCCTTGCTTCATGAAAGGTAACACAAAATCTAAACCAAGCATGGTCTTAAAATTGAAGTTCAGAAATTTTGAGTTGTATGTGGTAGTACATAAGATCTGTAAGTAGGTTTGATCATCATATATTTGTGTGTGTGTATATATATATATATATATATATATATATATATATATATATGATCTACCATTATATATATCCTATCCACATCCAATATACAATGGTAGAACAGTGCAAAGACAAACTCAATTAACATTCTCATTTGTAATGTTTCCCGATTACACTGATTTTTGCCTCTACAAAGAGTTAACTTTTTCATTAATCTCCATGACACTTATCTCTACATTTCTAAATTTTATTTTTCACTATCTTGCTTAGCCAAATATAGAGTGAGTGTTTGAGAACATTATCTACTGAGGATTATGAAACAGCTCAGTATTTGTCTTACTCATAGAAATTTAAAATCTAAAACTGGTGGAATGGTATAGTGGCATTATGATTACATAGGAGAATGTCCTTATCTTTTATAGTGAGTAATGGTTGATTGTGTTGGCAAATTACACTCAAATGGTTCAAGAAAACAAAATATTTATATAACAATTGAAACTATTATGTAAATTTTGGAATATTTTTAAATTCAGGAAGAAAAGGACAGAGAGGAAGAGAAGAAAGGTTGTATTGAGAAACAATCAAGTAAATCTGAACTTGAATAACCAAATCATTGGTAAAAATTTTAAAAATGCTTTGAAGTAAACTTCCTGAAATTTGTCAATTTGTAGAAAAGGGCACAGATGTCAAACAGAATATGGTGAGAATGTCTTACTGTGCCAAAGAGAAGGGTTTGGAGTGTAGCTGATATAAAAATAGAACTTCAGAGAGAAAGCAAAAGTAGTATAGATTCCAAATTACATATAAAATTTACCTTTTAGGCCTTTGGTAACTTTTGAAATTGCCCATGTTTAGCATGAAACTTCAGTAAACAAAACAAAAATTAACAATAAATATTCTGTTTACAGATTGATGACGTAAAGGGTTCTGCAGACCTTATCTCTGGTGAAACAACTATAACTGGTGAAAATTATTGAAAAATAAAATCACTTAAAATCTATAAAAATGTCCTAAGGGCATACAGCAAATGAAGAAATACTTTTTTCAAGAAAATATACCAAATCTGAGAATACATTTAACAATAATGTGTAAAACTTACACTTTGAGAACTGGAAAACATTTTAAAAGAAAGTAAAGATGTAGATAAATCAAAAGACATCCTATGTAAATGGAATGGACTCAGTATTATTAAATTGGTAATATTCTCCTACTTGACCTACAGATTCAATTTAATCCCTATCAGCATCCCACCTGCCTTTATAGAACTTGATCTTGAAATTCATGTGGAAATGCAAAAGCCTAAACTAGTATTGGAAAAGAAGAAAAAGCTAGAGGACTTAGTTTACAATTTCAAAACTATCACAAAGTTACAATATTAAGAAAGTGTGGTATTGGCATATGGATAGCATCTATATCATAAATAGAATTGAGACTCCAAAAATAAACCCTCATATATATGGTCTACTTTACTTTCTCTTCATAATGAGAACCGAACCTTTATTTTCTTTAAATTTGCTGTTACCATTGGGGGTGATCTAAATCATCACTGCTCCCATGGTGCTGACAGGGCATTGGCTCTTTCTGGTGATGCAGTAAAGAATTACAGATCAGCGAAATTTAGACAAAGTGAGATTTATTAAAGTACATTTCAAGAGAGAAATGGGCTATGCTAGAGTTGGCCACAGTCCCACAGAATTCAGGAGGTATACTTTATATTGTCTCTTGAAGGGTGTTTACAGGAGTGGTGCTAAATGATTGGCACATGAGGTCGATTGATTGACATTTAGCTGTTATATATCCCTTGTCTTTTGAACATGTGGGTTACCCAGAATTCAGTCTGTTATAATTAGATTCGTGAACTTCTGGGCATATGTATGATATTATACTAATGATACAATGAGGCTAAGGTTTTGAAAGGTCAATGTATGTACTAACTGCACAGGCACTTGAGGCCAGACTAAACCAGCTGTTAGTTTGTGTTTTTTACTTCCTTGTATTTCAGGACTTAATGGTAATCTTTAACCATAAAATGGGTGTTTTGGGGAGATCCTAAGGGAGGTCTCTGGATTGGGCCTTTATTCCCCCGTCACTTATGTCTACCTATCTACCTGACGCTGCCACTACATATTCTAAATATTTTTGTTAATCAGAAAGAAAAATTTCTCTAAGTGTTGACTTAGATTAGTAGACCCACTTCGATCAAGTAGAGGGGAGCTTCTCAAATTTCAATGTGCATATAAATCACCAGGATATCTTGTTATATGCGTATTCTGAATTATTAGTTCTTGGGTGGGTTCTGAAATTCGGCATTTCTGACAAGCTCTTTATTCATATATTACTTTGAGTAACAAGGGACTACAGTATATTAAAGTACATATTGATAATATGGGAAATTTTATGGGAGTAGAAAAAACATGATTTATATGGTTGAGAAGTCTATAAAAATTCAAATACATATAATTTGCAAGAAAAAATATTTAGTCTCACATTAGTAAAACGTTTATATTACCAGGATGTGTTCATGATGGATACAGAATAGGAAATATTCCAAATCAGAAAATATGAGTAGTATTAATAAATTATAATGTTTCTTGAGAACATATAGTTAGAAGAATCTTATATGAATATAGTTCTTGAAGTCAAATTGTATAGTATGTTAAAGAGAAAATGATTGTGCAGGACAAGATGAGCAAACCGGAGATGATTTTATTCCAATACTACAGACCAAGTCTGCATAGGAAACCCCATGGAAACAAAAGGCAGGAGAGTTTTTAAATGCTGGAGTTGAGCTAGTGGAAAAGTACTGGGGGACATTAGTTGGCAGGTTGACCAACAGAATGTGTCTACCACATTAAGTTATTCCTGAATTTGCAAATGGTTTTCTCTGTGATTAAGTTATCTGTGTTTGCTAATTGACCTTACTCAAAGGAAAAGTAAATGTTCTCCCATTTTCATCACTGGAAGTAGTTTTACAAATTGAAGCACAGCTCTAAGTAAGGCTGAATTTAGGCTCATACCCTCCTATAAGAGACCAGGAAATAGAAACTCCATCTTCTTTGATGATAATATTTCAAAGGTCTGGCTCCCTGTTCCCTGAAAAAGACAGTTCTGGGTTGATAAATTGGCAAGAGGCTTTTGAAAAGATTTCCATCTCAGAGGAACAAAGAGAGAATTAAAAATTACAAATTTTGTAAAGTGAATGCTCTAAGAAAAGGATGGTAAGATTGAGGAGAGAATAGTGCAACAAACTTATGTCAAGCAAACAGCTGAATCGTTATGTTAGCAAGCATTGAAAGTATCTATTTGAAGCAGAAAAAGAAAGTTTAATTTTAGCAAAAGTTGTTTAAAATTTAAGTTTAATATGCAAAGACCAAACATATCCATCATTCTACATTTTTGTAGTCTTGCTAAATGTATAACTGTTCACCAAATTATTTAATATTGGTTTTCAATCATTAAAGTTATATGCTATGTTTTGTTATTTTGACAGGGAGTTTTTTATACACAAAAGATACACGAAATATCATCATTGATGCAATGGTTTCTTACTTGTATTGCATTGTTTGGGGAAGTTTAGCTTGTAAATCCTTAGAATATTACTTATTCATCTGGTTAGCATTATCCAGATTGCAGACCTGTATTTAGCAAGAAATAAGCAGCTTTGACAAGATTAGCTGTGCAGATTCAAATCTTGATTAAATGTGGGCAGGAATCTCACAGAGACCAGCAAAAATGTCTTGTAAGTCTAAGTAAAGAGCAAACTCACTGTTCCATGCAAAAAGATGTCAGAGATTGACAGTGGTGGGGCTCCCCAGAAAAGTAGAGCCTGGCCGTCACAAAAACAACCAAACCAACCAACCAACCAACCAACCAAACAAACAAACAAACAAAAAGCTTGTTTTGTGTTCAAGGGAACATTTCTTCAAATCTGAAGAGCATTGAGATATACATCTATTTATTTACAAGATACCCAAGGATATTTCGAAATTAGTGAAACAGTGAGTTAAAGCTATCTTCAAAGTATATACTCAAATATGAACGTCATTGACAACAACAGCAAGCAGATATAGATGTGTTAAAATCTAAGGTTATAATTTCATGCACAGGTCCTCCTAAATGAGCATTCCTGATACCATTGGTCACAGTTGTTTTTATTCCATCTTTTCTCCTTCTTTCAGCTTCACCCACTACTCTCTCTTCAGTTCTAACATCCTCCGTTAGGACCTTCTTATCTGTGTTGCATGGCTGCAATAGATTTCCAGCTCCTTGTAGCCCAAAGTGTGGTTCCCCAAGGGATCTCCTGGGAGCTTGTTAACAATACAGAATGGCAGGCGCCAATAGAGATTTCCTGAATCAAACTAAAGTTGTTAACAGTGGTCTGCATGCACTTTAAACTTTGAAGAGCCCTCTCATAGCCTGCCCCTTCTATTCAAAATCTTAGGTTCTCCAATTCATTATATGCAATGCCGCTTTTATTCAAAGTAGCCAAAATACAGTGATATTACATATGCATATATAATTGCCGTTTTAACAACTGCCATTGTTATTTTTAATAACAATGATTTGATTCAGAATTCTGATTTTGGATAGTCAGGTGCAAGCCTCCGTTTTATTTTTTGTTCCTTCTCATCTATAACAATTTAGCAAATGTTCCTCTGAACCCTTCCCCCATTTAAGAAATGAGCTATCACGTCTCATCAGTCTTTTTCACCACTGTGCTCACATCAACATAAACACATATGCAAGCCTCTCCCTTCTAAAAAGTAATTTTTAAAATGTTCTGATTGCAAAAAGAAAAAATTAAGTGTAATATACTATAGCATGAACTCTGTTGTGACCTCTAATTCCATCTACAGCTTAAAACTATAACAGGTAAAATCTTAACACATAGGTTTCAGAAAATCAACCTCAGATGACCTTCAAGAATTATAGAATTTTACAAGGGAGGAAAAAGATCCTGAAATAAACAAGCCTCGGTTTATAAATGTCAAAGTTAATGCTAGGGAAAAATGAAAAATTGCAAAGTTTCTATGAATAAAACTCAGATATATAAAAAGAAATAACTCAGTTATGTTTTTTTTAAAAAAATTTTATACTTTCTTGACATTATTAGTTTAAAACACTTTTACTCGGCTTTAAATTCTTTTATGACTGTCACAGTCTCATGTAGTGGTTAAGAAAATGAAATTTGAAATTTAGCAAACTTGGGATTGAGTCACAGCCTATCCTGTCATTTAAATGTGACTTTGTACCAATAGTTTAACCTCACTAGTTCTGCAATGCTGTTATTCAATTGGGAATAAAATGTTGATTAGCTTATAGTTTTGTTGTAGTTATTAAAAATAATATGTTTGAAGCAATTAGCACACAGCCAGTTCCAAATAAATGTTAGCAATTCTGTAATTATCATCATAATGTATTTACACTTATTTAACCAATATCATCATCATGTAGTATCTGATCCAACAGGCTAATATCTTTTTTTAACATATACATGTACTGATATACAGTTACTTCTGTATCTTTGTAGCTATTGTGTGTATTTTATTGAGCATCTAGAAAAAGCTACACAAACTGATAGTATTTCAATGATCCAAAGATCAAACAAAGTTTACAAGGCTATAGTGCCATTAAAGTAGATTTTTTTTTTCTATTTTCTTTGTCATAAACTAGTTCTATATTTAACTTATGGAATGGCCATGCTATTTTTCTTTACTGGAAAATATTTCCTTTATCCTTCTACTAATGAAGAACCCATAGGTTTTCATTCTAGAATTCTACCTTCTCTAGGCAACTTATCTTGAGAAAACCCACATAGCCTATTGACTTTCTGAACTTTTACTAATTTTATCACCCAAAACTAATTGTACATACAATTTTTTTCATCACTAAAAGTGTGAGTTTGGGGTTGTAAACTACCAAAGAACAAAAAAAATGTAAAGTATTTTTGTCTCCACCTTGACTTTCAGTCAATTTTGGTTTTATTTGGATGAAAATATATTCACAATAATGTATTAATAACAAATTTTAATTTAGTTAATTATAAAGTAGCAATATAAATTGGTTGCATTCGAAGTTATCTTATTTGAATCTACAAATATCTGGTAAGGATCAAGTATTGCTTACCTTAATTTGAGTTGCAACATTGTACAGTTTTGATAAAATTAATGAACAATACTTATGTTAGAGACAGTAAGACAAGCTTGTTTGAACTTTGAAGGACTGGAGATAAAAGTTCCAAAATCAAGCCGTTTTTCTCCTAAAGATAGTATATTAAAATATAAATATAATTTACTGAAACATCCCTTCACACTTTTTTTCTGCTGTAGAAATTATTTTTTTTGTTTGAGATTCAGGGCATCAGCTATGCTCCTGAATTGTAATCTTCTGATTATAATATAAAAATCACATTGCCGTATCTCTGTAATTACTCAAGATTAGTAAGGAAATAGGTAATAAGATATGCTGAATAGGCAGCTATTCCTCTTCATATTAATTGAGAAAGCTCTGGGCAAATGGCTATTTGACCTTCTTAACTGAGCAGCTTGACTTCAACACTCACAACTGATGTACATACATGATCACTTGGCTGTCGATATTTGTGACCATCTGTTATGATGGGAACATGCCTGCTCTCAAAATATTGTGATATTTTAGATTGCAGGTGCCAAATAAGTAGATTGGCAGCCTGAAATTCTGAGAGCAATTTCTCCTTTTTTTCAGAAAATGATGCCACATTAACACCCACATGGCTTCTTATCACCATACCACCTGTTCATTCTTTTTTAGGCCAAAAATATTCATGGATGGGCAATAGTGAGTACTTGAGAAAAATTAGTAAGGATCTTTTGTAAAAGAATTATATCTTGTTATATCCTGATCTGTTTTTAAAAATGACCGTATATATTTAAGAGTATAAAACCACTGTGTCAATGATGTTAAAACATTGTTTTAAGGAATTGAATGCAATATTGTTACATTGTGTTTTTTGGTAAGTGTAGATTTTTATATGTATATTAAACCAATAATGCATCCAGGGCTTAGGCTGGACTAAGTCCTATGTTAAATCTTTGCTTCAATATCTCAAAGCAAGAGGCAGGAGACAACTGGGAGGGGAAGAAAGTCACTGGATTATAATTCAAAGACTCTACTATTTGTTGGCTTGGTGATGAATGACACCTGCTTAAAATTATCCCAATATTTTCCTCCATTTTTTTCTCTCTGCCTATACACAGTATTCCAGGCAAAAATGATTAATGTCCTGGAATTTCTCCCCTTCGACCCCCACTATTCTGAAACCTGAAATCTGAAATGTAAGGTCTTCAATTTCAGAATAGCTGTAACACAAAAAATTATTCTCTATAAGTATTCCATACATTCTCCACTCTATTCAAATTGCAATATTCCAGAAGACAAATAGGCTAACTTTTGGCAGGCATCTCAAGGCTGGCATGCTGTGGTAGCATCTGCATTAGTAATAGCCTTTTACCATTGTTTCTAGCCTATGAGTATAAATATGCTGACATGTTTGCAACAATTATGGATCTCAGCAACAATAGTTGGAATCTGGTTAGTGCTGCTCTAACAGGTGCTTGACCTTTGTCATATCAGAGAACGGGGCCTGCTGTGGCATCTATATAAGTGACCCATGCATTTTTCCCCAACTGTTCACAGCTCCAGAGAAAGGGATCTTTAAATCTGCCAGTCCATAATTTTTCAAGTGGTAGACCAAACAGCCAGCAAGAGAATTATTGGCCAGTCTATGAGAAAAGCTTTGAGTTCAGCCCACCGTGTAGAATAATTATGCCCTACTTAGCCTCTAGTTTGAATCTGCAAGGTGGAGAATGAAGTCTTTCCCCAAAATGGGGAAAAATTGTCAATTTTTCGTGTAGAGCTTAAGATTTCCACATTCTTGGAGATTATACACACACACACACACACACACACACACACACACACACACACATATATGTATTATATATACACAAAAAACAAAAAACTTCAAAATAAAAATTAACATACAATCCAATATTTAGATTTCATAATTTTATACTGATTCTGAGTTTATATTGATACTTTTTATGTTAATTGGGCTGTAATATTTGACTTTGATAACCCAAGCCAGCTCCCAAATTATTAAGATTTTTGAATGTAGTAAGACGTTTCAAAAATATTTTTTAAATGTAGCAAATTTGCACAGCTCATTTTTATTTGTTATTTATATTTAAATATGTATTTAAAATTTACATAGAATGTACTTTGAACTTAAAAAATGTTATTTTCTATAATGTCACATAGACTGTATCAAAAAACTCTTTCTTTTTCAAGTAATATGAAACAAACTCATTAAACAGCTAAAGAACATGTTGGCTCACATACTGGTCGATAGAAGTTTACTTCAAGTAAGTCTTTAGTGATTCAGCAGTGCTACATTAGACCTAGTTTCTGATGCTGCTTTGAAAATTGGTTTCATCTTTAGGCTGTCTTCCTTTTTTGTTAGAAAATTCACTAATAACAAATCCCAGGTTATATGTTTTTACCTTTATGCTATGCAAGAAAGAAAACATATCATTTACAGCATTGCTAATTTTGATTGGATTACCTTAAACTATGTGATGAGAAAGTATATAATCCACGTGGCCAAGAAAATAGAATATAGTGGTTGGGTTTAGCAAACTGCACATTCAGGCTGTCTGTTTTGATGGTGGGATGGTTGTCAGCATTCCAGACTCACGTTAACCACTAATGTGAGAAAGGTAAAAGTAGATGATAATCTTGGAAAGCTTTGAAAATCTACTGAATAATTTAATTTTGTAATAAATTATTAAACACTATATTATTCCAAAATTTCATTTGTTATGAGAAATTCACAGTGCTTTTTTTTTTTTTAATTTTAGTAATACAACTATGTATAATCTCAAGAAAAATTTTTAGAAAATATAGCAACAAAATACGATGTTTTTAACCTATTATTTCAATATCCCCAAAGGCCTCACACTCACATTAAGATTAAATATGTACATATTTATTTAGCACCTCAGCAAAATGCAATTTCAATGTGACAAGTATAATAATAATGGAACATAAAACATCTGTGATCCCAGGTGTTTGTCACAGTGTTACTAAAGAAAATTCTTTTATTTGTGAACATTCCATAATATTCTTACTTATATTTACTTATTGTTAAATACCAAACCAATAAAAGGAAATATAGTAATGATAATAATGATAGGAATGAAGTCAAGGGGAAAAGGTCATCAAATGATTCAGAATTCCAAAATACAGTGAGTACATTGATAAATCAAGTGACCCTGATGAATATATCTCCTTTAACTATCATGTTCTTTTCTTACCGAGTTAAATTAAAAAATGAGGAATGTTGATCACATGTTTTTTGATATGTATGAAATATTACATAATTTAAAATATATGCATACGCCAAGTAAAAGCTGTGAAATCAGAATGATAGAGGACATGGAAGAGAGAAAATTACTTTCTAAAATATTTCAGAAGTTTGTTGTGTGGATATACATAAATTTTCCCAATACAAGCCTGAAGAGAATCTAGTCCTGCTTAACAAGTAGAAAGAAAGTTGGAGCAGTGATGCTATCATCAGGATAACTCATAACAGTGTGGTCCCTGGACCAAGAGCATCTGTCTGAATCAACTTGGGACTTTTTAGAAATGCAAATTCTTAAGCTTCACTTACAGAAAAAGAAACTCTGAAGTCGAGTCCCAGTAATCTGTATTTTAACATGATTCTGATGTGTGCTAAATTTACAACTACTGATATACAATTTCCAGTTTCTCAAGATTTTTTTTTTTTTTTTTTTTAGGTTGACTAAAGTTTATTTTAAAGGTACATTTGGGCATTGGTAGAGTAGATGGGGAGTTTTTAAAATATCCGTGCAGCCATGGACAAGCAGGGCTGCCGATTTGGGTCCTATGCTTCATAGAGTCTCATACTTATGAGTGCCTTCTTAAAATTTTTTTTAAATGTTCCCCTTTGGTACCTGGCTGGCACAGATTGGTGCCAGAGGTATCATCTCAGTAAAGAGTTCTGAGCCCGTCCTAGCTCTTCTTGGTTGCTCCTAATTACATTTCCATTATTCAGATAAGGAAACTAAGGCTTAGAGAAGTTAAGCAACTTGCCTACTTACCTATTTAAACACTTACTTAGTGACAAAGTCAGGATTCAAATCCTTTTTTATCTCCAGGGTCCCATTCCTGTGTTAAAGCCTTACTGGTTTAATTGACTCAAAGACAGAACAACCACTACTTGAGTAAGTGAATTTGTTAAACATGTGAATCTATAATTTCATGTAATTTTACTAACTTTTGATTGTATATCTTTTAGTAGTTATTCCTATGTTCTAAAGACAATTTAGCATTAATCATGATCAAAAGGTTTTTTTTTTTGATTCTATGTGTAATCTAGTTGACTTCACATTACTTAGATACTTAAGAATATTTAACATTAAACTAAAACATACACTTAATTAGAATAAATATATGCCTTAAATAATACAATTCTTATTTTTTAAAGTGTACTTTAAAGTGTATTTCTGTGTATAATTAGCATTAATCCCATCTCCAAAAAACTACTCGGCAAATTTTGCTTTAAGTATTACCTAGACAACTGCATTTTATTGGAAACTGCTGGCAAGCTTATATCCAAATGACCTTCAGTATAAAGGAGAAGATTTGGAAATATGATGTCAATTTATTACAGTCTTCAGCATTTACTCAAAGTGATATACTAAAGAAGGAAGTAAAAAGAAATAAGACAATTCATCATTTTGTTATAAAAAGGACCTATGATCTTAACATCCTTTCATATTACTATATTCTGACAAGATTCAATGAGAGGATGTTACTAAAAGTAAAATTTAAGAAGTGGTAAGTCACAGATGTGCCCATACTAAAGGCAGTTCTTAGAGTCTAAAAGATCATGGTGTAATATTATTTTCGCTTTTCGCCAAAGAAGTTCTATTTAAATTTGTTTCCTAATATCTGGCCATATGGTCATTAAACTGTATTCATCCTACGAGTGGGAAAACATTAATGATACTGTTGATTATGTTCTTAAGAAGTAGAACTGCTTTCTTTTCTAATTTTCAAAGGCACTGAAACAATAATTACAATTCAGCCTTTCCATTGTGTTAGGAGGGTGAAAGATTGGGAAAATGAGTAAGTATAAATAATGAGAAGCAGAATTTACTCCTATGAGACTTATTAAAATGAATTTCAAAGGTTTACATGATTGTTTCATCTTTGGATTATGAGAGTCTGTCTTCTATGAAACCATAGAAGTAGGCAACCCATACCAGCATGTTGACAGTTTTCTACCATTTTTCCCAAAGTCACAGTTGACTCATTACTAGTACTATTAATTAATTAATTTTCTTCAGTATAAAAATAATTCTCAAAGATTTCTTTTAGGAGAATCCTTCTTATCTTAAACTTTATACTGACTCATCCATTTCTAAGTTATAGGGTCTATCACTTGCAACAGCCTATGTCAAACACCACAATTTGCAAATAATTTTACTGTTCGAATGGCAATTGACGAACTATTTTGGATAGAGTCACATCATTTACAAACCAAACAGTGAAATTTAATACAAATTGTAGTTCATGATAGCAGGCTATTAAAAGTTCCAGGCACTGGAAGTAAAAGAATAATCATTTTCATAAAATTCTAAGTTGAAAAACATTAAGAAATTATTTCAATAATGGTTAGATACAGGGCCCTGAAAATGTAGAGAAATGTTCTTTTCTCTACATTTTTTTCTACTTCTACTTTTCTACCTCTTTTTGCTTGTTGGTCTCATATTCATCTACTGAAGAAAAATGGGACCAAATGATGAGAAAGGCTAGTGCATACTACCTGTATAAATGGATAATTCATAGCAAGGATTCTGATGGGTTCAATTTCATCCTTGTGACCAAGTACAAATCTTTGGTCCTGCAGATAGGCTGGAAGAAATCAATATCATCTAAAACACATGCAATAAAAGAGATGAGATTTAAAATGAGGTTTAAACATAAAATGTTAATTTAATACAAGTAACAGGTATGAAATTTTGAGTTGTAATATTTATTTTACATGTGTTTATCAATATGAGTTATTTGGATATTTCATAAAGCAAGAAGATAATGACATAATTGCTTTTATATTGGGATAATGTGATGTGATTTATCATCTCCAATATAACAGCAATGTAGCTCTCTTCACTCCCAAACTAGAAAGTATTAGAATCATAGTTTCTATTTTAAAAACTAACTGGAATTGAAATATGAACAAGGACATTTTTTATAATCACAGAGAAGATTCAGTAGTAATTAAGGTTTGCTTTAATTATTTTCTGCTTGATATCCTTTGATAAAGGTGATGAGATTTTAAGTCTAAACAATTAGAGAAATTCCGTTGTAAAGGTGAACTAGCTTTTTTAGTAATTTATAGCTACTTTATCTTGACAGAGCTTAATAGCTTACTTTACTAAAATTAAAATCACAATAACTAGCCATTATTATAGCTCAAATTAAAATGATAGAAAGAAATGCTGTGGAATTTCATATTTTATATTCTCTAAAAGTATATGTTGAAGACAAAAACCAATCTGAAAGCTGATATTAAGCCAATATAATTTATTCACTATCTGTCTTTTAGAAAAGGGATTTATTTTTCTTTGTGTTAGCATTTCCTTAACATGCCTTGGCTTACTTTTCAATTCATTTCAATATTTCAGTTTCCTGTGACTGCTTTTCATTTTTCACTACTTACTGAAAAAGATAGTGATAGTAAAAGTGGCTTAAGGTAATTGTAATTTTCATATCAACACTAGAGTATTTCAAAGAATGAAAGGGAGATAATCTAATTAAATTCTTATTTTTTTTATCTACGTTGGAATTTTTAGATATAAATGAGTTCATATAAATAGAAGAACTATCTGAAGGTAAGATTATTGAAACAGTTGACTTCAATTGAAATGAATTCATGGCAGATTAGATTTAGATTAACATGTTTTGCAGTAAGATATGGAATTGATACTATAATCAGTAGCTTTTGTCATGTTTGTTTTCACTCAGAATCTGCAAAAATGTGAAAGGAGGATATTTAATTATTATACATTGCATTTAATGTCCAGGTAGTGAATCTTTAGGGTCTTTATCTTTAAAAAATGAGTTATATGTCTACAGGGGTTAGTTGTTAAAGGGTGGCTGCAGTAAAAAATTATTCTTTATTTTTTTCTATAGAAGATCTTGATCGATTAGACTAACAAGATTATGCTTGTGACAGAATCAAGCAGATAGGAAATGATACTAGAAAAAAGAGTAGTAACATTCTTGTTTATGCTATACTCAGTTGTTTTAAATGAAAATCATTTAATCGAAGTATGGGTTTGGGGTATGATTAGCATCAGTTTTTACAAGGAGTTTAAGAAAGAAAATTACTCATTCTATTTGGTTTGTGTGTGTATTGAGTAACAACACATATCTTTCCTAGTAGGGCGTAAGAACGTGAACATGGATAATTATTCCAAACATGACTTACAAACACGTTGTGCATGACTAGAGCTTCTTACAGACTGAGAGAAATTAAATGGAGTGGAGAAAAAATGTTTTATCAGTAGGTGATTCAAATTTAAATATCACTTTTACATATTTAGAGTATAGAAGAGACATCTGGCATACTGACAACATTTTTAAGTAAAAATCAGCAAATAATGATTTTTATTTTAAAAGACTCAAATAATTTTTCCACTTTAAAAGATGTTACAATCTTTTTTTCTCAAGATGTGTAAACTATTTGAAAAATTTGCTTCCATTAACATTAAATATAAACTTTCTTAGGCCAAATTACATTTTATATTATCAGTATTTGCAAACAAATAAAAATGAAGTATTTAGGTGACTAATGCCAGGTTTGAATGGTTTTAATTATCAACTTGACATTCACTAGCAGGAAAAAAGTTGGTTTTGGAATCATATTTTTTTCTGTTTATTTAAAAATATATATCTTATATAATAAATACTTGCATTGTGAGACCATTATGTTGCACATAAGGTATAGTTTAAAAAATAATAGATCTTGTATTGTTCATTCATTGCTTATAGATACAACTATTTTTATTTTTGCAATAAGTTTCCACATAAAAGTTGAGACTAAAATTAATTTAAGACCCAATAACAGTCACAAGTCTTTTTTGCACTGGGCACATTAGTTGATCATCCTGGAACAATTTTATATATGTCTTCCATGTATCGAGTGCAAAGCCAGAGATCTGCGTGTATACCTAGTGACTGATTATTTATTCATTTATTTATTTATATCTTGGAAATTGAGTTATATGTATTCACTAAAATGTTTAGACATAAGTGTTTCCTAAAGGCTGATTTATTCAAGGACATTTTAGCACTGTATTCTTCTACAGTCATCATCATTCTATTCAGCCTCAGTGACTTTTATTCTTTTTCCCCCTCCATATATCTCTAAACTTCTGCCATATTGTATTGCTTTGTTTTGAGCATTGCCTCAGGTTTGTCTCACAGAGTCACCAAAAATATTCGAATATTGGATGGATGGAGCTGTTTAGTGTGAGCTTAAAAGTCTGAATAAAATGGATTGTTATTTTATATTTTTGTTTCAAAAAATGTAGGGTTCATTCTTACAAATTTTATCTAACAGTATTTAGTTAAAATAGAGCTAAGTTTTGCAGGAGTTAGCCTTTTGAAAAGGAATTAGAAAGAGAAAAAGGAAAAAGCACAAATAATATTTTGTGCAAAACCAGTAATGTTTAGAAATTTCAAACCCTGATATAATAAAAAACACAACGGCAAAATATTCAAGGGCAGAATTGCTAATAAGGGTGCTTTTTTGTGATGAAGGAGGAAAAAGTATCAAGATTGGTTAGTAGTAATAGAACAAGAAGCCATTAGGTTCCTGTGGAAAAAACAAGAACATGGAGGAGACAAATGCAGTGTGTGTATATGTGTATGTATTTCAATAGGTGTGTGAAAAATATAAAGAAATATACATTTCGATATATAAATAATACATACACTTTTATATTATATATATATTTACCATTATGTATTTGTGTGTATGCATATATATATTCTATTAGTGAGAGAATTTGAGGTATGTACAGTTGGGTTAAAATCACCCTGTATACCTGATAGTTTCTGGATATAGCATATTCTGGTATTTTCCCCTTCTTTGTATGGGACCACATAGATAATACTGTAATGAACATTTATATTAACTAATTTCTTCTATGTCTTGGTATATCGGGTTTTAGGGCTGCTTTAACAAAGTACCACAGATTGGGGGGTTTAAGCAACAGAAATTTATTTTCTAAAAGCTATGGAGAATAGAAGTCAAAGATAAGGTATTTGCAATGTTGCTTACTTCTAAGGTCTTTTTCCTTAGTTTGTAAAGAGCTGTGTCTACAGAAGTTCTTCCCTCTGTGCATGTCAGAGTCCTAATCTCCTCTTCATATAAGAACACCAGTCATATTGGATCAAATGCTGAGATACTAGGGGTTAGGACTTCAACATAGGAATTTGGGACATGGGCATAACAACTGGCATTACAGCCTGTAAAGAATATTGTACTGGGAGTATCTAGAAATTGTTATCCTTGTGACTCGTATTAATCGTTTGTGAATTATAGCAATTCAAAACTACCTGATCATTACATACTTCTGTGTGTCTCTTACTGTACTTGGCTTGAGCTCACTTAGAAGTGGTATTAGAAATAAAACAATGAATCAACACAATAGACATTTATTTTTTGTAGAATAAAATTATTTATAATTTCTAAATTTTTTAAATTTAATGTTCATTAATATATAGTAAACATTTACAATTTTTATTTAAAAAATCCATTGTGTGCCCTCACTTCAAATATCTTCTTTATAAGATTTAGAGTTAAATTGAATAATGTAGTATATTCAGCAAGAACTAAGAAACATTTATGTTTACAAAAATAATTTAAAATATTTTTATTGAGATTGTTGTGATAGATATGGGAATGTCTTATAATTTTAAAAATAAGAAAAATTACACAAAAGGATTAAAATGGGGATTTATAAATACTACCTCATTTGAATTCTTATAAACTTAAAATTAAAACAATTTAGCTGAAAAACACTCAGCTGAGTTTTTACTTTTATAATAAATGTTATCATTTAAATGTTACTATGAACAGAATAATTGTGTATATTGAATGCTATTCTCATTTAATTAAATTTAAATTACTTTAAATTACTTATAAATGGTATCTTAATATTTACCATTTAATGTTTGGCATTTTGAATCAATATGATGCAATACATTAGATAAACAGAATAATTTCTCCCCTGATAATATATTCAAGATCATAATTGAAATCTGTTCTATATCTGAGATTATTTGGGGTCATTGATATTTGCCATAAACATCTTTAAATGAGTTTCTGTTTTGACTCAGAACTTACATCTTTAAATGCTCTATTTAAGGCAAATTCATAACCGTAGTGTGTGTGCATATATTGCTCACAAAGGAAATAAGAAATTCTAATAAAAATAAACTAAATTGGTTTTCTGGGAAAATTGAAGAGAAGTGCACTTCAACCTACTAATAAGAAAGATTATATCATATGAAAATAACTGTATGTAAACCTTGCTTGTAGAAATAATTCTTAACATAATAATATTTCAATCCAACTTTTTTGTTTAAGGTGTAATAATTCCTCAAGAAACAAGGAAATTCCTTCCAGAAGTAGATTATTAAATATTCAGTGTTTTAATTCTGCATTTAATTATTTCATTGCTGTAATTTTTACTAAATTAAAAACATTTTAAGATGTCTCATTACAAAACACAAAATTAGATTATTCTAGATTTTTTAAAAACATAAACTGATATTTAATACCTATACACAATTCTTTTAAAATTTAACTGACTCATGAGTACTACTTTGGCACAGAAGTTAAAATTGTTAGAGGATTTATTGATAGCAGTTATTTTTTCCGGTAGCTCAACCAATCACTTCTTTATTTATTCATGCATCAGCTTTCTTTCTTAACACATATATGTGTAGTGTGAAGGACAGATTGAAGGTTGAACTCAATCGTATCAGTTAATTAGCATTAGATCTTATTTAGAGACCTAATTCTTATACTTAAATTACCTTAACAAATAAAAATAATAAAGACAAATGGGAAACATCATCTTTGTTAAAATTAAGTATTTCAATCTCATATTAAACACTAAAGGGTACCTAGCAGTTATATTTTGAATTAAGTTCAAAGAAAACACATAAATACATGGTTTAGTTTTCTGGAAGAAAGAAGAGTATAAAGTATTTTGCTCATAGCCCCCTAGTCCAAATAGTAATACCTGAAAGATTGTGAGATAAACTAAGAATCAAGTACTGGAAGCCATTTCCACAATGGAATATCTGCAGCAGCCATGAGGTTGTAAGAGAACTCACTGCTAATCACTTGTGTTTGTGTTCTCTCCTTATCGACATATTCTTCTCCTCTCCTTCCTTCTCCTTCTCCTCTTATCTCTCTTCCCACCCAGGTATTTTTTTTTTTTTTTAATTACTTGTTTTAACTAATAAATCACATAAGGGCATGTTCTGAAAGAAAATAATTTTTAGCTATCTGTCAAAGATAAAAGTTCAATGAAAAAATATACTCTGCTCAACAAACAACAACCCATGAGATATGGGTTATTAATATAGCCAGATTCCTGAACAAAAGTGATTGTTTACTAGCTGAACAAACTAAAGCCCAAAGGTATATAGAATGTGAAAGGAGGATAAAAATGAATCATTCAGTAAATTGATATGAAATGAGTGAAAACACATACACAATTAATATGGTTAGATCGACATCTGGTTCTTATTTCAAAGTAAATGATACATTACACCAAGCTTTTATGAGCAATGCGGTATGAGATCTGTTGCCTCAATTCTGGCACTCATCTCTTCACAATCTAGGCCCACAATGTAAAAAGAGTATGTAATTAGCTAAAGGGAGATTTACAAAACATGTCAGCATAAACTCTAGTATCAGCTCCTTTGATAATGTGCTGGGACTTCCTGGAACTGAAACAGAGTGGAATAAAGCTTGCATCTCAGAGCAGCCTTATTTCCCACTTATAGGCAGAGAAACTAGAATGGCCTCCTGCTTTCCAGACTCATTCCCATTAAAAAACTTATAAAAAACAAACAAACAAAAACAAAAATACTAGCCCTTTCTTATAGATATACAAAACATAGAGTCAAAATAATAGATATAACCTACTGCTGGGGCGGGGGGTGAGATATATGTTCTACATCTATGAATCAGGCTTTCCCCAGTCAGCTTACTCACCCATCACCTTAGGAAGGAGACAGAGGTGAAGAAGCAGAAATTCACTCTTGGAACTTCTCCAAGGAATTAGAAATGGAAGTCTTTTTCCTTCCATGAATTAATGTCCCATTTCACTTTTCAAAATTATGTTCTCTCAATCTATTAGATTATCAGTCAAGGAGAAAAACAAATGAACAAACAAATAAATGTATCAGGGCAATCCCATATCTACTTTAAAGGCCTTTCATCCAAGACCTGCCTCTGCTCCTTGAGTAGGCTTCTGAAACCAGTTAATAAAAAATATGTATACATATATATATTTTTTTGTCTGAAGCCCTTTCTTAATTTGTCATCTGTTTTCCAGCTAAAGAATTTGAGACTGGTAAAGTTTTATTTTCTTATCCACCAAATCCTGAGTTGAAAAATTGTATTCTAGATTCTATTGGAAAATGTAACAAAGTTTTCTTTAGTTTCTATTCTATTTTCTATTTTGATTACATTTGGTTAACAAATGTAACCAAAAGGAACCTATTAGTATTTTAAATCTTCTGTTGATCTCTTTATACACAAATTTGTCTGGTATATTTTGTATCTCTTGTTACTGCAGGCAACTACCTCATATAATATGTATCTCTATTTCTCTACCTTCCAATAGCATTCTTTTCTTTTGTTTCAGAAATGTTGCAAAAGAAGACCAGTGAGAAACCAAGCACCACTCAGAGAGCTGGAAAACTCAGGTTTATTATGCTGCCAGTCCCAGAAGATCTAGTGCTCTGAAGATCTGGGCCCCGAGCTCAGGGGTAATCTTACTTTTATAGGGCTTAACAAGCAAAGGCAATACATCTGTTCTTAACAAGCAAAGGCAATACATCTGTTATCTAGAACAATAGAAGGGGCGGGTGAGTCTTTAGTTGATTTTGAGAGCACTCTGCCCTTCAGTCTATGCAGCAAGCATGTCTACAGAAGCAGAACAAAGAGCTGATTACAAGCTTAGCCATTTGAATGGAAAATTCCTCTTCATATCACTCCACACTTTATCACAAATTAGTTTACTATTACTTATTTTCAATCATAACCTTCGAACCATCTCTCCTGTTACTACTTAGTAGTTCCAAAAGCCATTGCCACATGTTTTGGCTTTTGTTACAAGAGTCCACTACTTCTAGTAATAATTTATGATTATTTATTTATTTATTGTGATTAATAATTTATTGTGGCATAACAAATCATATTGAAACATAGTATCTCAAAATAGTAAAGGTTTATTATTTTTCATGCTTTTACACGTTGGCTAGTCCAATGTGGTGTTGGCTGTGATTACTCATAGGACCTCATTCACTTAGGGACTCAGCTGACTTTGGGTGTCCAAAGAAATTTCACTCACACGTATGGAGTATTAGTGCAGGCTGTTGAGTGTACAGTTTCCATTCTTTTTCATGTGGACTTTCCCAATCCATGTGATTTCTCATCATCCAATAGTTTAACCATGGTTGATGGCTTCCGAGAGAGTTGTTTTCAAATGTACCTGGGATTTTGATATTACTCAGGTAAAAGATAGTTTGTTATTCACAGTTCTCAAGTGGAGGGGCTACAAGGGTCAGTCAGAAGACAGAATGACCCAGGGAAAAGCATGAACAAAAACTTTATTTTGTGTTTATTTTTGTTGTTGTTGTTGTTGTTGTTGGAAAGGAGTAGGCATGGCACCATTAGAAGGTTTAGGATCGGATAGTTTGAATAATTTTGGTAAGCACTGGGCTGTGAGAGAACCCTTGGTTATTTAGTACCCCCCTTGAAGTGATTTAGGACAGAGGGATATTGTTCCTGACTATAAGAGCCTGATAAAAGGAGGCAGGTCAGGGTACTATAGTTCACATTTGATTAGTTTGCATAGCAAAGGCTCTTAGGAAAGTTGTTTATTATCTCCAGGAATTAGCTAATCTCGGGAGGGGCAGTCCCTCCCCAGGTGTGCATGGCCTCAAGATGTCAAGGCATCATAATATAAAAAGAATAACAACAAGGTTAATACAAGAGAATTAAAAGGAAGCAAAGAGTTTAAAGCATAGCCCGTAGTAGACATGGTGATATATCATTGTTTCCTCTTCAAAGAAGCATTATTTCTCAGCTGTTGGGGGCACTCTTGACAGAAACCTTTCTGATATAAGCCTTTGTAAAAGTTGTCTCCATTACAGAGTCACCTTGTCCATGATCATGCCATTGTCAAGAGTGCCACATCTAAGAATGATTGTAGTGGGGACATATAGAAAAGCATGGGTATTTTAGTCTAATGCAGGACACTTCTGAAGGACATTTTAGTTCCAGAGTTTGCTAAAGCTATTATCAAGATTTGTTTACATGTCATTTTCTCCTCTCTTCAGTCTTCTTTTCTTTTCCTCAGTTGGTTTAATTCCAAGGGAACCTCCTAATAAGCATCATGTGCAATAAACTACAACTCAGAGTCTGTTTCCTGGAGTTGCCTACCTGTGAAAAACAGTACTATTCTCAAATGTATTCTATTAGTTAAAAAAATTCACAAATCCTTCTCAAATTCAAAGAAATGGAAAAATGGACCTCTTTAAACAAACAGTATCAACAACAGTTTCTGGTCAGAGTTTATAAGGTTCTACAAAGGTTTTATTGCAAAGTGACATTTTCTGACACAGAACTATTTGGCAATTTAATATTACTTTTTGACATGTTATTGAAAATCATTGGAGTCAGGAGACTGGCAGTGGGATATTAAGTACCTAAGTGACTTGAATTAATTATTAAGACTTGGTATTATCAGATCCAAAAAATAATTAGGTCAGTAGGGATAATAGCAATCAAACATATGATGAGAATGATATAATTTGGATAGTGCAAGCAGCTCCAGAGGACATAATGAGGCAGATCAGAATTACATCTCACCTGCATCTTTTGATTGTCACCTCTCCTTAGATTACACCTATGCTTACATGTATCTTATATCTACTTAACGGAGAGAGTTAAATATCCTGAGTAGGCCATGAACATTTTGTCTCAACATACTAGTTAGAACAGAAAAACAAACAAGCAAAACATAAAACTGCCACATTATTGCCTTACTTAATGGTAACTTTAATGGACATTAGGAGTAGAAAAGCCTCACTCTAAGCCATATACTTGTTAATAAATTTTGTATAGTTGTGTATGTGGCCTGAGGAAGACATATATGAATTCCCGGATGATGATGAATGAATTAGTTCATAAGAAGATGCCTAGAAAGAACAAGACCAGAAGTATGGAAGACAAAACAGTCTAGAGAAGAAGGAAAGCATTGCACTAATGGGAACAAAGTATATAGATCTTTGAATCTTCTATTAATGTTTATGAAAAAGGAGAATGTCATTTGAGATGAGTTATTTTCAGAACTAGTGGACGTCAGCTACCCTTTCTTCTTGGCCAATGTAGAGTTTGTATAATAAATCCATGGGCAGAGTTTCCATGGTGTTATGAATGAACATGATTTCTGGGCAAAGAAGCATGGCTTTCCTCTTACCAAAGCTACTACCACTGCTTAATTCTTGATCCATCAGCTACAGAAACCTGTGCTGCACTATGCAATGCAAAATCTCTTGAGATGCCAACTGATTACTTGGTGTCAAGTTAATTACAGCAGATTCATTTTACCTTTAAGAAATTAAAAGTTTATTATTATTGGAATTAACACCTATTTCTAAAATGGGTTTGTCCTTCTTGACTACTATGTCTCTGCTATCAATACTATAAGAACTCCTGATTTAATTACATAAGAGCTTGTATGACTTTGCATTAGACTAGGGAACCCATTTAATGGAAGAGAAGGTGCAGCATGGATGATCATAGGATATACTAATCCTACCACATAGCACACCCTCATTAGCATCCAAACTGACAAAATATTGCAATGAACCAAAAAAGCCCAACTAAAGACTCAGCTTAGGAACAATATTCAGCAAATTTAGGTTACTGTTTTTCAGAGTCTGTTGTAGCTATATTTTGGTAAAGTATGATATCAGGTTCTAAATAGCTAGAAAACATAATGGATGGGTTCATAAAGCAAAGGTTGAAAATAAGATTGGCCCTTCTCACCAACATTCTGAGCCTCTCACTTGCAGAATTGTGCTTCTTATCATGGCGAATATAAGTTATGTTGCATTAGAACTCTTATTTCTAGGCAGAGATGGTTTTACTAGGTGAAAGTAGGGTTAGGGTTCCATGGAATGTGAAGCTGTGACTGTCTTGTGGTCACTTTGGAGTTCTCAGAACAACAGGCAAAATAAAAAGTTAATATGAGTGGTTAGACTTCCTGGTATAAGATGGAGCATGTCTCAAAAACGGGTTTCAGAGTTGCTTCTCTGCCAGGTGATAATAATGAAATGACAATTGCAGTTGCCACATCCTTAATAGAGCAAGGAAATCAATGGCTCACCTCCTTTAGGGATTAAGCTTTTGAATATCTTATCATCCAAGCAGCCTAGAGTAGCTGAAGTGCTGGAGTGAATAGTAGAAGAAAAAGGTGATGATCTATTGTTTTTTAAAAATTGCATTCAACCACCACCTTGAAAAATCAATAACAGAGAGGACTTGAAGAGCCACAGAAAACTTTTAAGGGCAATGTGTATTCACATGATTTTGATTGTGATAATAATTTCACAGGTATATGCATAAGTTAAAATGTATCAAATTTTACAGTTTAAATATGTTTATTTTATTGTACATTAATAATGATACATTTGTTAAAAGATGAAATACATATAAATTAATATTTTTAATGTACATATATGATAAACATATATAGATACGTGTGTTTGTAAATATATTGAATTTTACTCACCATTATAGGTTGCAGATACGTATAGTGGCAAGAACTTCATTGACATTGTTATGTCATGACACACTGTCTATGTGGAAGCCTGACATTATTGCTTAGGATCCCTAACTCTTTAACTTTATTAAAATTCATAAATATAAAACAAATGACAATGCCACCAAGAGAACTGGTTAGCGATGCTTTCTTTTAGCTTTATAGAATTGATACAAGTAAATATACTCTGCTTCTGATTTTTTCCTACCCATAAAATTGCATTTGATAAGGAGTAAAGATAAATGGATCAAATAAATTTATAATCAATAAAATTTTAAAGGTCATCAAATCACTCTGATTCAGAGAGGAAACTATGCCATAAAAATATTAAGTGTTTTGCCATAATTACACATTTTATAACATCCAGAGTTAAAATTCAGGCTTTAAGATATTCTATCAAGTAATCCTTCACTACCCCAAACAGATGTTATTTGTACGATTTGCAATATTTTGGCTATATGAAACAAAACAGTTGGTCATTCCATCAAATGGATAAATTACAAAAGATCAATGGATATTTTGAAGACAACTGAGGGACTGACAGAAATATTCAGAGAGGAGCAGTTTTGTGTGAAATCAAATAGTTTTGTTTGAAATGATGTAAACTCATTTATATTCATCTCTACTTAATTCTCTCTAAGTCAATATGTGTGCATATTAAAAATGGTAGAAAGAATTTAGCTAGGAATTTGTTGAAATAAATTAAATACTTATGCATAACATAAGAAATTAAGAAACATATTTTTAAAATTTATTTTTAATTATAGTTGATATGTGATATTATATTAGGTGTATGAAGTAATAATTCAACATTTGTATACCTTACAAAGTGATCAGAACAATAAATCTAGTAACCATCTGTCCTCATACATAGTTATTTCGATATTATTGTCTATATTCTCTATGCTGTACATTACATCCCTGTGACATATTTTATAACTGAAAGTTTGTCCTTCTTAAAATCCCTTTCCCATTTTTCCACCCAGAAATTTGTTTTCATATGTGCTTGCAGAGATGGGATATTTCCAATTTCTTATGAGAAGCTCAATTATAATGTAGACTCTAATTAGAATACTACTAAGCAAAAAGAGAATTGCATTTATAGCATCCTGAGAGAGCGGTCAAGATTCAGCAGGTGGATTGGAAACACTGCAATATGCCAGTGACAGACAACACTTCAGTGAACTCAGTAGTATATATCATGCAAGTGAAAAGAGCTATATGAAATGCAAGCGTGAATGTAACAGCTTCAGTTTTGTTAATTAGACTACATTCATGCTTCAGTGATGCTGCAATTTACCACTCCATCCTCCTGTAGCCTATTGTGGGAATGCTCTCAGGCCTCTAGTAGCTATAATCAGTTTGTAATATGTGCCTCCTACTGAGATGTCATTATAACATTATAATAGTGTCCATTTAACAGTATGTTTTTAAAAATGTATGCTAATTTTCTTCCATGGAAAAGATATGAGTAACGCCATTACTGGTTTTTTAAAAGTTAAAAGAATTTTTATATAATTTCTAATACTTGACTCGAACACTCAGATTACTAAACTTGTCTAGTTACCTTTTAGCAATATTGCTTAATTATTTTTAAAACATCCACACTTTCTACGTGTAGCACATTTTTGCAACTTAAATGCTGCAGGCTCTCTTTATATTGGTATCTGGATATCTGCTTAAAAGTAATGATATTTTAATAATTTTAAAATATATGATTTAAGAATATATGACTAAAAGTTGACTATTGTGCCCTGTATTACACAGTATATACATGAAAGTACATGATGAACATTTGGTATATATTATTATAGACCAATAAAATAACACTGTACAAATGTGTCATGCCAGTTGAAATGTCAGGCAAAAGGCTTGGAAACACATGATTAGTGCAAGTTGTCACAGTGGCATCATTTTTAGTTGCGAAAAACAAGTGACCTTGAGATATCTCCCATCAAAGTAATTAATTGAAAAAATGCATGTTTAGATATTTAGTTTAAGGTCTAGCTCACAGCAAATGCTCAGTAGAAATGTGACGTCATTGTTACCAATATTGTGTACGGTTTTGTGCTTATTCTAAATTGTTCCTAATTTATACTAATGGAAAGAAATGTGAATTTATTATATATTTTTAGTTATTAAACTTTAAAGTGAAAATTAAAAAGCCACAGAGGAACTAAATAAACATTTTCCAAAGAAGACATACAAATGGTAAACAAGTACATGAGAACATAACTAATCATCAAGGAAATGCAAATCAAAACCACAATGGGATATTACCTCACACCTGTTAGAATTGCTATCATCAAAAAAATAACACATATCAAACATTGGCAAGGATGTGGAGAAAAGAAAACACTTGTGTGCTGTTAGTGGCAAAGTAAATTGATATAGCTGTTAGGTAACACAGCCACTATGAAAAAATGAAGGAAGTTTTCCTCAAAAACTAAAAAATAGAACTGCCATATGATCCAGTAATTCTACTCCTGGGTATTTATCTGAGAAAGAAAAAGAATAATAAAATAAAATAAATCAATAACTCAAAAAATAAATTCACCCTATTTTCATTGCAGCATTATTCATAATGGCCAAGATCTGGAAACGATCTAAATGTCCACTGACAGAAGAATGGATAAAGAAAATGTGACACAAATAGATATATAATATCTATATGGATATATATAATAGGATATTATTTATCCATAAAAAAAGCAAATCATGCCATTTGTGACAACATGGATAGAACTTGAGGGCATTATGCTAAGTGAAATAAGTCAGACAGAGAAAGACAAATACTACATAATGTCACTTACAGGTGGAATCTTAAAAAGGTCATACTCAAAGAAACAGAAAACAGATTGATGGTTACCAGAGGTAAAGGGGGTGGGGATGGGTGAAGATGGTCACGAGGTACAAGCTTTTAGTTATAAGGTAAATAAATATTCAGGCTGTAATGTACTACATGGTAGCTATAACAATACTCTATTGTATATTTAAAAAGTGCTAAGAGTATGTATCTTAAACATTCTCATCACAAGAAAAAAAATTAATTATATAAAAAAAGTATGTTAACTTATTGTGGTAGTAATTTCACTTTATATCCATATATCAAATCATTATGTTATATACCTAAAACTAACACAATCTTATATTTTAATTATATCTCAGTAAAACTGGAAAAAAAATATTTCTCAGTTTTAAACATCTGGAAAAGTTTAATTCAAAAGTATTCTGAGACTACAACAAAGCATTTTGGGGAAAATACTGCTATTATAAAGCTGACATTTCAGACTTTTGTATTATACAAGATACAGGTTTCAATTGTATGTGGAGGCTGAGGTAAACATGTTAACAGTAATTCATCCTCTCAATTCAAATTATTGTAATTGAATAGCTGTTCTCTTTGTTTATTCCCTTTCTACACATTCTAAATTTGAAGTATCAAGTAGATGTAAAGTAATAGAAATATTTTTAAATTTCAAGGATATACATATATAATATAAATGCACATTATAAAATTATATGCCGATCACTTCTTCTTTATATTTTAAAAGACTCATCATTGAGATGTTGTAATATGAATCTAACTATAATGAGAATCAAGTTTTCTCAAGTTTAATTTAAGTGATTAATCATTTCATTTTTGGCTTTTTTTAATAAAAAAGAATCAACACAATTAATCAAAATAGTAAGTGGTAAAAAATGTGACATTAGACACCTCAGAAAATCAGCCACTTTCTCAATCTTAGGACATTTTGCAAAATTGCCAAGACTATTTCTTGCTCCCTGCCCTCTATAATGCTAGCCATTTTTTCCGATATAAATTCCTATCATTTAATCAAAGCAAGAGTAGCTAACAGCATAGCATTGATTTGTTCTACTGTTACTTATAATTATATATGATCTAAATTTAAACATTTTTTAAAAATCTTATTGTTTCCTTTTAAAAAATCTACTGCTTTGAAGAAACACAGTGGGCTTTAAATCATTCCTAATACCCAAGATCGAATAAACAATATACTTTCTAATTTAGGAGAAGAAAACAGCTCTCCTTTTTCTTTCTAAGATCTCAGAAAAACTACCATAGACTGAAATGAGCAGCAAAAGCATCACGTCCATGTTTAACTTAGTGAGTGCATTGATTAAACACAATAGACAAATCTTTAAAACATCCAATTTTTCTACTCTTCTGCAATGAGTCAGATTCTGAATATGATTATATAATTAAGGACTGCGCCCCTAAAGAGTCTTTCTATATTATGCTATGATTAGTGCTATCCCAGGGGCCCTGATTATTCTGATAAGCGAAAGTGATTTAGCTGTTGAGTTTAAAAAATGTATTTGTCAAATGAAAAAGTAAAGTACCGGTGCCGCCAAAACAAGGTAGGCAGGGAATAGTCAGTAGCGTTTCTGTTCCAGGCCTAGACTTCATGATTTGTTGTGAAAGAGCAGCAATTAAACAGAAGATATTTGGTCAAATGACTAATATTTCTTGTATGAGATTAAAATAAAATTATGGAGAGGAGGGTCTCTTTGCATTTTCTATGTGCTATATGCCTTTCAGTGAGGAGGTTGCCTCTCTGTGAGATAGACAATTTATATAAGTAGGATGAGGAAAAGTTTTTTTGTTTGTGTCCTTGTATTACCATTAAGTAGTAGCATTTTCTCTATGGGAAAGGAAGAGCAGTGGACTAATGAACTCCACGGATGCAAATGAGATGGATAAGAGGCAAGCAAATCACTGCAGTAATATTGAAGGAGAAACCATTGCCCCTTCTTTGTTTCTGCCACCTCTACATTCGCTACTTATTCTCTTTTCTTTCTGGTTCCTGCTTCTGCAAACAACTCCTGCTCCAAACATTTTCTTCTGGGTCAAAGAAAATGTCTATAAAAAATGATTGGGCCATGTATCACTAAGGACCAGCAGACTGCTATGTGGTCTATGAAGGTCACAATTGTTTAGAACAAGTCTGCTTATCATGCCTCATGGAGAACTATGAAAAGCTTTAATAATATTTAAAAAGGATAACACTAAGTATAAGTAAAGTGTATTTTTATTTTCACTTGATACTGTATTAGAAAACACAAAAGAAAATAATGTCCTTATTTGGCAGCATTCTTTGAAGACTCTTGAGGGCTGCAAAAATTGTAGTATGAGTGAAAGAAAAGAAACTAATGTACTATTAGCCATAATCTTTTATTCATAATGTAACAGCTTCCAAAAAAAAATGATTTTTCTGGTTTTGTTTTGTATTTTTCTTAAGAGACGAGAGTATAAATTATACATAAACAAGCTCATATAAAAATAAGTGTTTATGTAACTAATTTATATTTCTTCCCAAAGATTATAAGTGTAACAACTATGACACATACATTGCATGTAAGGAATGACTCTTAAATTAATGATTATATCACATTTTACAAAAGGAAGTGCCTCTAGGGCAGTGGTCCCCAACATTTTTGGCACCAGGGACCAGTGCTTCTATGAGAATCTAATGCCTGATGATCTGAGGTGCAGCTGAGGCAGTGATGCTAGCGCTGAGGAGCTGCTGCAAATACAGATGAAGTTTCGCTCCCTCACCCGACGCTCACCTCCTGCTGTGTGACCTGGTTCCTAACAGGCTATAGGCTGGTACCGTCAGGTCTAGGGGTTGGGGACCCCTGCCCTAGTGGATACAGTCCAGAGCTTTGGTCAGAGCTTAGTCTTGACATCAAGAACTGAAGCTGGCTCAAAATGCTCCATTTTTTCCAGAGTTAGTCAATCCTCAAATAACAAGAGCAGAAATAAGCTGATACAGTTAATAGTCTTAATTACTTTTTTTTAAGGCAGTAAAATATAATACCAGGGACTTAAGTATATTAGCAGTTGTTGGTAAATCAACTTACTTTTCGCACTTTATTTTCATGCTTCCAATATTTATAGTACATAAGCATCCTTAACACTTCTTACTTTTCATTAACTCCCAAGATGAGACAATAACCAGCATATCCTTTAAAAATTCCTGTATGACAATAGGGTTCCTTACTGTAAGAAAACTAATCTAGAAAACAATAAAGCAGTGGCTGACAACAAATTAACATTACTTTGAGGATTCCTTTCCAAAATCAAAACCTTGATAAGGTAAAGGTCACTATAACTGTGACTTTGGTTGACAGCAAGATCAATGGATGGGGAAGTTTGTATTGAACTCTGGCAATGGTTGGTCATATGCATTTGAGAGGGGATATCACTAAGGCTTCATGGCTCATTCTTTATTCTTAGTGTAGCCAACAATAAAAGACTGGCTGTTCATCTTTAAAAGATATTCTCAATTCCAGATTAACCTACAAAATTTAAGAGCTCTGTAATCTGACCCTTACAATCCCATTAAACTAAGTACATTATACAAATTGATTGTTTAATTTGATCTTGGAACACTTTCTCATGGCAATGCTGTTTTTAATTATTTTTCCAAAAATTCTTCTTTCATAAATTGCCTTTACTTTTTTGACAAGTTTTTATAATATTTACGATAGAACATTAACTTTCTGCCAAATATGTCATTTTTGGAACTCTCACATAGTATTTTTTGATAATTCTTTTAAGCCTCCTTCCACAGTTAATACAAATTAAAAAGAAAATCACATTGAAACATGGCATTTTTAAATTGCATATGTTTAATTTTTGGCTTTCAATTTCAATAATCACTATTTCCAATTACCTTTTTACATATTTTTCATCTGACTCCTTTCTCATCATTTCTTTTTTGTCTGCTATTGCTTTACAACTTTACATTATTATGCTAATTTCAAATAATATTGTTTTCTGCTTATGTCTAAAATATAAGAATAGACTAATAACAAAATAGTAATATCTAGAAAAGATTTTTATGGCCAATAACTAAGTTTTACAATATCTGTGTGTTTGCATATGTCTGTATATGCGTGCGTTTAGTGTGTAATTCTATATTATACAATAAAAATGACTATATTATACAAAAATTAAAGCAATGACTTGTTAGCACTCATGTATTGAGATATATGAACAAGGTATCTGCCTAGATCACATAAATGGATAACTGAAGCTGTTTAGATTTTAAGCAAAATTAAAATTTATCTTTTACTGAGAGTTCTTTACATGGAATTATAAAACCTGTCTTACAAATTGTCAATTATATAGGATAAATTTTAACTTTTATATCTTTGCTGAATTTTGAATGTTATATTTTTAACTTATCTTTTAAAATTCAGTTAAAATTCCTTGTATGAAATTTCTATGTCTCTCTTGTATATTTTACACCCTTTCTTTGTGTTTATGTATCTATAATTACTTGATACACACAGGAGTTTAGTGTTTGTCACCTCCACTAAATGTTAATCTTCTTGACTCTAACTCCTTATTTGATTTTAGGTACCTAATGACCATAATAGTGGATGAATGATGAAATCTCAATAAATATTTATTCATTGAATGGATGAATAAATAAATGAAGGCAATCTGAATATCTAGAGTTTATGCATTAGAATATGGCCATCATATTTCTTTTTTTACAGGTTTTGCCGTAGGCTATTCATGACAAAAAAACAACAAAAAAATTATTTTATAACAGAGTAGACTCTAAATTTACCTTTTCTCTTTTCACTGTCTTTGTCTTCTGTGTATCACTCAGATGATCAACAAACTATATTTGTACCTGTCACTCTTTCAACACTTTAAGCACTTTTTTTTATAGCTAGAAGATGTCATTTCTTAGTTTGTAATATTCTGTTTTGTTTTTGACCTCTGTATTAATTCTCTTTGGATTTTCTTATGTGTTTTTGTATCTTTCTTCATTTTACTGTTCAGAGTTTGCCTTTTGGAGAATTACATTTTTGACGAGTTCATGATTCTAAACCATGTATTAAATTTGGTAGTATGCAAATTACAAAGTAAAATTTTTATATAATATACACTATTTTTCATTTATCTTTGTTTTTTTCTCTCAACTTATCTTTGTGCTTTCATAATGAAGCAATGATAATGAATTTATCTTCTGTGTTAAGTTGTAGTACATCAATATTACAAAAATATATTACATATGAATGCCTCTTTATTCTGTAATTTGACCGCCTTGTAACATGCAAACTCAAAATAAATCTATGCCATAATAATATTTTTAAAAATGTTTTATTAGGTGTTGCTTTGAGAGCTAAGAAACTAATATGATGTTTACACATCTATTTTTTCATAGAATATATATATATTCTAAATCTTAGAAGACTTCATCCAAAATATATTTCGACATACTCTCCAAGAAATGTTTGTCAAATATTTAAAATATTAACTTATAGACTTTAACTGGGCTCAGCAATTCTACTTTTTTGCTAATTGTTATAATTTATGAACTATGTCCTTCATGTTTTGATAGGTAGTTGGATGAAAGTACAGACAGATATATTGATAGATACAATATACAGATAGGTAATGATAGGTACCTACAATGCAAATTTAAAAAAAAAAATCCAAAGGTCTTTTTTTTTAAAGGATTAAACAGAATATTTTGCTTACCTTGAGAATATGACCAAGTATTCCAAAGTGAGACATTTATGTGAACTCAGATTTCCAGAGTTATGGGAAAATGCTTATGTTCTTTTTATCTCTAGTTGAAAACAAAATATAACTCAACAAGGACTTGCATGTTTTCTCTTTCAAATTTTAGCTAGTGGTGTTTCTGCATTATTTTAGGTTGGAATTCTACTGTTTAGGTAGATAGAGTTTTTCCCTATGGAAATTAAATCTACATCCTAAAACCTTCCAACCTAAGCACTAGTTTTGTCAAGAAGGCTTATCTTATGCTTATATTCTGTGGATTTTTTTTTTTTTTTTTTTTGCTGTGAAGTGGCATATATCTCAGCAGCCACACTCGGGCTTCCTGCTGCCATTATGAATGTGTATGAAGCCAATTCCCTTGCAGAAAAATAGCTCTAGGACTGAGATATTACTAGTAATGTAAGAAGCTAGCGTTCAACGAACTGCCACAAAAAAGAAATACTTCTCCCTCAGTCGCCACTTCTCTGAAAATACAAGGGAATGGAAATTGAACTCAGCTTAATTAATCTGGATCAATTCAATTTCAAAATGTAAAATTTTGTAAATGCTACATTTAAATGTGTCGCAAACTCTATGAAAAATTTAATGTACGTTTTTATCATAAGATATACTTAGCAATACTCAACAAAAAAAATATATAAATATACTCATTTGAACAGAGCTCAGAATAAAATTGATCAAGATATAGGAGGGTGTGATAAAAAAATAGACAAGCTTCTGGGAGCTTTGGAACACAGATTTTTTTTAAGTACATCTAAGTTTGCGTAGACACCTGTTTAACAAGTCATAGATTTTGTTATACTTGCTCTCTTGGCATCTTCCCAGAATATTTTCAAAAAGAAATTAAAAATTGTAGGTTATGCATGCTGAAGATGGTTCATTAAATGATTTTTACATCTTTACTAATAATGTCATCATAAAATGAAGACAACCAATTTCTAACATTTCAGGTAGTATTTTGGGGTAATAATTTAGTTTTACAAAGAAGCGACTCATCCACTGGCATAGGCATCCTTGAATGAGCAAAGGCCAACTGATCATGAATCTTAAAAGAAATATAAGTAGATATGTATTTTTACCAATTCTTAGAAACAATACAGTTAGTGTAAATTTGGAAGTAAACTTATAAATATAAATCCATATTACATCTTGACCCTAATTTGAACTAAAATCTTATGCTGATTCCAGCAAGGGATGGTGGAGGATGAAACAGCTGGTGAGCTTGAGAAAAAAACTAGAATAGTCTACTCAGACAAATAAATAAGAAAAAATATATATCAATACAAAGCTTCAAGTTTTTCTTAAAAAGATATAGATGTAATTCAAAAGTAAGTCTTTTTTATTTTGATATAGATTGATTTAGGATGTTTTCTCTGTCACAGCAAATATTGATTAACAGAACAATATTCACCATAGCCTAATGATATATATATCATTATGTTGAAAAATATCTTTAAAGTTTATTTTTCTCCATAGAGTCTATTTTCTGAATTCTCACAAATGTTAGGTATAGTGTATGTACTGAAAAATTTACATTAATTTAACTATAAGCCAATAAATGATGTTTCTAGCCCAAAGCATTTCTCTAGTCAATTGGATTAATATTTTTAAATATTTATTCTTTTATTTGATTATTTATTTTATTTACTTCATTAAGCATGTGTTAATTTACATATTTATAAACACATTTTAAATGTAAAATATGTACCATTTCACCCTGAAAAAGTAAAATGGGGCAAATGCTATTGTGTCTTTTGCAAATACCAAGGTTTTGAAGGTCAAAATTTAGAAAGCTAAAATTATATTTTGACCTTTTTTAAAAGCTGTGTCATGAGACAGATTGTTTATTCTCCATATATTATATTAAAGGGCATATTGATCCATTTTAAAAATTATATAATGTGTGTGCCACTTTAGCTGAAGCCGTTTCTTAAGTAATTTACTCATGTATCTATTTAGGCATTTATTCAAATAAAAGTTATTAAGAGAATATATGACCAAGCCCAGCATAGACCAGCTCTTATCTTCCCTCCCCCTAAAAAATAAACCCAAAAGATGACAACAAATCAAAAACTCCTATAGTCTTGAAATATTTGTCTTTAAATACTATTAATTTTACTTAATTTTATTTTTACTGAGATCACAGTATATTATTATAAAATGAAAAGCAATAGTTACAGATATTTAAATATTTGATAGTAAAATACTTAGACTCTTTAGATGTCTTCTGGTCTTAAGCTTGGCTAGGTAAACATTAAACAAAGGGAAAACTAAACTCAAATCATGTATAACTGAAAAACGACATTACTTCTGATTTATGCCCATATTATTTCAAATAAAGCGTCATTTTAACCAGGTTAAAAAAAATTGTTTGATATATGTGATTAAATGAAAAAATGCTATACAATTTCTAATTAGTATTTTATGCTACTTTGAATATTTCTTTGTATAATCTAATATTTATCTGCATAACAATTTAATTATTTTGGTGATGTGACTAATTAAATTAATTTAATAAAACATTTTATATCATTAGTAGGAATAATAATTTTGTAAGAGAAGGTGTTTATATAAACCTAGTTAATTTTATCTAAACACATTTTTTTGCAATGTATAGTATATTGAACATTCAATTGAACATTTATATCAAATTAATTTTAACTAACATTTTAACAAATAGTGTGGGGTCAGATTTGATGTCACTGTTCTAATATTTATAATGTTTTATTTGTACATCATTTATAAGAGTTTGTTGGCAAACAGAACTTAGAATATTTTTTATGTATTAACTTAAAAAATTAGTTTAGTTAGATTTTTAAATGATTTATCTTGGCCCAAGAAAAAACAAATTGTGTAACATAGCAACTGTAAAGGCAATGTTTTATTGGTTTTTATTTTTTCATGCAAGCAATATAACTCTCTTCATTGACTTTGAAGATGTCCTTGAAACTTTCTGTCTGAAATATTAAAATTTAAGATCTTTCTAGGAGTCAATTGATAACCAAATTTGATCATTATAAACAAGGGAAATTCTGTCACCAGTAACAATGGAGAAAACTATAATGTGTTTTATGTTAAATAAAATAAATAACTTGATATTTGACTAGAAAATTAAGTTTCAAAATCAACTCAACTGAAAATTCTAGAACTAAAAGTAAGAATTGATATATTTATATGTCTAAAACAAATCTACCTATTTATCTGTTCTAGTTAGAACATCATACGTGTCAGAGCAGCTGTGTATGGGGCTACCATTTGGTTAAGTTTACTATAGTTCACTGCAATGTGTCATGATACATTGGGTTGTTGTAGTAGCTAACAGATCAATTAAATGGGCATACAATAAAGATTGCCACGACTGCAAATTTTCACATCCTTCAGAAAGGCACTGATTTCTGCTATTATACCTGGCAGGGCAATATTGCTTTCATTTACTCTCTTGGCTGTGGGGTGAAGGGAATTTTTTCAGAAGGGGTCTTCTGAAAGATAAATAAGGATTCATGATATAAGAGTTTACTTACTATGAATATATGTACTAATTTGACTCACTGTGAGAAGAACACATGGTTTGACCAAATTTTTGCCTAGTTTCCATGTGCCTCTATTCTTGAAGGGCTCCGTGGTCACAATTGATTTCCTCTGGTATCAGTGTCAGTTCACACACTGTTTCAAAAGATGGGGGTGCTTTCTTTTTCACATGTGCCCATGGCCACAGATTCCTTGGGTAAATGAATAAAATAATCTCTACTGTATATACTCTCAGGAGGACTCAGGCCCTGCTTTAACCAGTTTGAGAATTGGCTTAGGTTAGGAAACTATGTTAGGAATTAAGTCCTTTCACTGGAGGGGCTGACATCAACCTTCTGCTCATCTGCTCTGAATATTTTTTGAATATACATGCATATGTGGAAGCCCTTATTGGCAGCCGTTCCATATATTCCTAGAAACAATGATTGCCTCTTAGCCACCACCATGCATCCCTGACAGGCCTCCTTCGTTGTTATGTTGATGCTGCTAACAGTTATGGAAATTACATTGCTCCTTATCTCTCAATAGTGGTGAGGTGCAGCCACCTTGCCTTTGCTGCTCCAGAGTTCTATATAGCATCATTGATACCAGTTCCAAAACATCATCATTTGCACATCATCCTTGGCCTACAGATGATAGCCACCGTCAAATCTGTAACAAGCACATTCCTTACACCTAGTAAAGCTAATGTCCTTTGGGCCATCCTGAAGTACACAGTCATTCCAACATGACGAATTTCTGTCTTTTACTGGTTCCACACACTCTATCATGGCATATCTGGAAACTTCGCCCCATGTGATGTGGCCCATAATATTTCCAAGAGCCATCCCTAGGGCACACTAGGACTAACTCTAGGTGCTCTTAAAATTTACTGAATTCTGTGTTCCTTCCATACATAAAACTTTATATTACTAAACTCTCTCTTATTCAGCCTTCCATTCTGGTTTAGTACCTGCAGCTGGGATCAAAGTATTGCTATTCTGTTTCTTGTTGGTACATATTAACCAGGTCTAGCAAAACTTCCACCATGAATAATTTGTCTTTTCACTTACAGGGTCCAGCACTTCTGCAGGCCAGGATGAGACTTAATCCTAGTTTGTGGTTAAGTGGCCAAGAGGGATGTGGGAGATCTTGTGGAAGGCAGTTTTGTTTTGCAAGGAATCTCCCTCAGATTAATCCATTCAGAGCTCCCAGGGATCTGCTTAGTCTAACCAAGGAAAACCACTTCTGCAAGTTTAGAGGGGGTCAAGGAGATCCAGTTGTTCGACATTCTTGAACCCATTCTTTCAGATGTCTCTATTCCAGGTCTCAGGGTCTTATTCCTTGTATTTCTGATTGTGACTTTGACTTATTGAGAAAAAGGACTGAATTTGAAATTCTGCTACTCTCTCAGTCAGATCTTGGGCCAGATCTTCAGCATCAATTTGTCTCCAATTGTAGAAAATTAAGATCTCTTTAAGTGATTCCATGGATGCTTTCTAAATTTCTTACAGTACATTGTTTATTAATTGGATTATTTGAGTCTATAATTTTCTTTGTTTAATGCATTAGTGATGTATAACAACAAACAATTAACTCCACAGTTCTCGTACTATTCCCTCATATCTCTTTAATGCTGTAGATGTAGCATGACACAGTGAATCCTACACTTGTATTTCATCCCAGATAATCATATGTAAAATAATTATCAATTGTCGTGCTAAAGTATAAATATGGCAGAAATTAGTACTATTCCCTTGGCCAATCTGTTGCTATCTGATTGATGAGAGATCCAGTTTCGGAATCATATAAATATATTCTGCTGCTTAGAACCACCTCTGTTACACACTGTCTTAACTCAGGCTTCACAAGAGTGGAGGTGAGACAAGGTGTTGCCATGTAGGCTCAGGTAACCAAAGGGAGTTCTCGAAAAAAAAGTCAAAGATGCTGGCTCTTAGAAACAAAATTACACAATTTTGATTGAATAGTGATAAGTGGGAAAGAGTATATTTATCGGTGAATCCATTATAAGAAGGTATTTCTTACTGAATAATGTCACAATATCATCAACAAAAAGAAATACAATGTATATGAAAAATCAATAAAAATAGAGCTAATAACCTTTGAATTTCATTTTTTATGTTTTAGGTATGTTTTATCTTTAATTATCTGGTTATTACCTTGAATTTTCTTCGCTTATGTGATCACAGCTTAAAAAATAGTTATGCTAGGAAAAATTTGACTTATTAATACCAGCAATATAAGATAATTTTGAAAATAATTTAATTAAATTGGCTTAGATGCTAAAATTAGCAGGTTAGGTTAATGTGAGTGAAAACTACATTTATGTATGTATATAATCGGTTGTTCTGATAAATTACCAAACCATGCTCACACCTCACTTTTATTTGAATAATTATCCAAGGTAGCATTTTTTGATGCTAAATTTGAACTATTTTTGTCTTAGCTGACAAGCATGCTATATAATGTAAATAAAATTATATTTTCATAAAATTGCATTGCAAGTCAAAGTTATCTTTCAAATTTATTCTTTTCAAAAGAGTATTGCATCTGTAGAAATATATCAATTTGCTTCATCACTCAAACATAATGGGAGCACTAAAACACATTAAATACATAGAGTTGAAGCATGATTTATCGATGTGTGAAAATCTACTGATAATGCCACCTCAATATAATGCTTTTCATCCTTCTTATTTTAAAATATATTTCATATTTTATAAAGAAAAGTAACATATTCTAACGAGTTCTAGAATATTAATTTTATATTGATATATGAAATATGTTTTCAATCAATATCATCTGTAAAAAGTTCATATATTAATTGACTTTCTCTTCAAGAGTACTATTCCTAAATAAAGGAATACCTAAGCTTATGATTAATATAAGGAGAAAAATTAAAATATAAAATTAAAACCTACCATAAAATATTTCTTTTTCATACATAATAAACAGACAAAATCATAGTGACTTGAAAAAATTAATAAAATATATTCTTTGGAAGGATCCTAAGATATTTACCTATTTGAAATTATGCCAGAATCTATGCATTTGTGAGAGATTCTTATGTGTTCTACATTGTCTCTGATTTAATAGAATCTCAGTATCTCCTTTACCATCCCATTCTTAACCATCTCATTTTTTCCCATAACATTCAGCTAAAACAACAGAAGCATCTAACCAAACTTGAAATAAGTTGCTCCAAAATTATAGTTCTCATATAATCTAATTTAAAAAGAAAAGAAATTAAAATGATGCCAAAGTTATTTTAGAATTTTCAATGGGACTCACTCCATATGTGAGAGTAGATGATGTTGAGGCCGATTCCCAGGCTCCCCTACATGGAAGACTTAGGAAGGTTATGTATGGAAGATAATAATAGATACTTACATGATGATTTTTTTTTTTATTAAAAGAGAGATATAATAAATAAATTACATGAAATGTGTTTGAAATAGAACTTGGCACCTAGTAAACATCAGTAATGATAACTGAAACTTATTTTTTTTGTTTTTAGAGATGTATATCTAACCCTTTCATAGACTTAGTGCAGATTTTTTTCTGAAATAATACATAATATTGTCTCTCAGACAGAAGAAAAGTGTGTTCTGCTAAAGTCTGAACTGATAGCTGTTGCTAGCTTGTGCAGATCACAGAAAGAAAGAGGCCAGGTGTGTGGTAAAGAGTCACTTTACTCAACTCATGATAATTCCTGACTCTAGGGTAATAGGAGAAGAATGTAATGAAGGATAGTTCAGTGCTAATAATAAAGGACTTATGCATTTAATCTTTATTAAGTATAGTTATTAGAAATATAAGTGTGTAAAATAAAATTTATATTTTAAGTTGGTTAAAACAAAAAAAAATGTTTACAAAAGCCATTTGCCATTCTTCTACTCGATTTTCTTTTTATCCTTATTTAATATATTTTATACATTAACTCATTAAGGAAAGCCGAACAAGAGTTAAGGAGTTAAGACTGTTTATTACCTAACTCTGTAAAATAATATTTGATAACTAATGCATCATAATCATTCTCATATTTATTTGGCTTTGATTTTTAATGCTAATATACAAATTAAAATATGATTATGGAAATTATACATTGTTTAAGATGTGTTATAAAGATATCTTTTTTCAATTTATCTATGCCTTTTTGGTAGTATTTTTTTCCTTGTTCTTTTTTTTTTGCGTCTATAATGAGGATTTTGGTCTGAGGAGGTTGGAGCGAATTAAGCTGCAGAAGATTTAATCAGAGAACCTTAAAAATACATATTTTTTATTGCCTCCTTTGAAGAACACATTTATGTGTCTATTCCATAGTGGTGAAATTGATAGGGAAATAATTTTTGTATAAGGCTTATGTTAGTGTTCATGCAAGCTTAAGAGAAAAAGGTTCACATGATATAAATTCACTTTATCTTTAAAAATATTGTAAAACACATAGGGGTATGAAATTGTGCATCCTGTTTACCTAGATACTCATTCATTCACTTCATTTAGTTTCTTCCTAGATGCTCAAGTGTGGTAGAAAACACAGGGTGTCAAAGACTACATACTCTTGACACTGCGTTTAAATTCTGACATTTTTTCTTCCTATTGATCTCATCTATCTGTTTACATATGGAATGCAGTAACCTGCTTTCATGCATATCTTAAGAAAGATCACAGAGAAAAATATGAATTCTTATTTTCTAGAATCCACAAAATGAAAAGCATAGTTCTTATGCTACTTTTTAGTTTGCCTTATTTTTGAAGTATCTTCACACTAGACACTATTTCACACACACCACACACACACACACACACACACACACACACACACACACACACACACATCAAAATTTTCTTTGTAAATTATGGAGTAAAATTATAACATGTAGAATTGTGAATATTCAGGATAAAATTATTGTCACCTAATTAGTCCTAATATATTAAAATCTTGCTATAGGAAATTATTTCTGATAGTTAAGGAAGTTTAATAACAAAAATTTACAAATGTAATTAGTTGGTATATATTGGAGCAAGTTCTCTTTTTCATGGTAGTAGATGATGTTTGTGGTAAATCTGTTCTTCCTGACTATAAAATGCATATTCTTTGGTTGAATACAAAAGGAAATTAGTTTTTGTCTTTACTTTGCTATTTAATTCGTAATTAATATATTAAGGAAAGATGGTGATGGTTGATTGTAGGGTCAGTGGGAGTAGAGGAAGCTGAAAAATAGGTGCTATGAGAGCCTCACAAATAACTGTGTCTAATGAACTTTCTGATAGCAAAGTACTCATGTATACGCTTTGGGTTAAATGTAAAAAAGTTTATTTTCCTTCATTTGGTATTATAGCTATAAGTATTGAAGCTATATAGATAAAAATTTGAAGGACATAGATTTTCTTTCTTTATTTATTTCAAAAGACATACTATAAATGTAAGGATTTTAGATATTAAGC
Source organism: Pteropus medius (assembly GCF_902729225.1). NCBI lineage: Eukaryota > Metazoa > Chordata > Mammalia > Chiroptera > Pteropodidae > Pteropus > Pteropus medius. The sequence goes on along the minus strand of NW_024355205.1, from coordinate 25,004,251 downwards.
CAATTGCACCTTTCATTGCTAAAGTTCTGAATCAAGTGTAGATAAAACAGGAGTTAGGCAAGTATTACTTTTGTTAATGATAAAGCTATCTGAATATATGACTTAGATCCACAATAAATGGCCTTAACATTTCTATATATTTCTTTGCCTGTACTCTTTACAGAGATCTGAGAGTAGGCTGTGTGAGGAAAAATATGATTAAGTCATCTATGATTACTAATTTTTAATAGAGTAGTTCCACCAAAATAAAAAAAGTTCACCTAATCAAGAAAAGTTGTCCAGCATTTGTTATATACCAGTCATTTCACTTCTCCTGGATAAGCAAAAGTTGGTAAAGAGTAAAGAATATGGGAAGTTTACTCTGCTAAAGATCTCTCCATCTGGAAAGGTGAGGAGTGAGACATGGTCTTAGCCCACTAACAGTAACATAGTTCCAGATTAAATTTATTATAAAAACTGGCTATTAAACTTATCATTTGTGAGTGATAAATCACTTCTCTTTGCTACTTTGAAGATTCTGTTTGTACTTGCCTTTCAACAACTTGATTATAATTTGTCTTGGTATGGGTCTTTTTGAGGTTTATTTTTCTTGGAGTTTCTTGAGCTTTGGTTCATACCTTTTATCAAGTTTTGGAGGTTTTCATTCTTTATTTCTTTAAATATTCTCTCTGCCACTTTATATTTCTTTTCATCCTCTGAGACTAAAATAATGTGCCCTTCGTTCTGCTTAATGATGTCCCAGAGTCTCTTAGATTCTGTTCACTTTTCTTCATTTAAATTGTTCTATATTTAAGCTCAGTGATTCTTCTTTTGTTTACTCAAATCTGTTTTTGAATTCCTCCAATGAAATTTTCACTTAAGTTGTACTTTAAACACTAAAATTTCTGTTTGGTTTCTTTTAATAATTTCCATCTCCTTTTGATATCTTCGTTATTTTTATTCATCACTTCCCTTATTTCCTTTAGTCCTTCATCTTTGTTTTTCTTCAGGTCTTTGACCATATTTAAAATAATTGTTTTAATGTCTATGACAAGTAAATAAAAGTTTTGTTTTTCTTTGAGGACAGTTTTTATTCATTTACTTCATTTCTTTGAATGAGTCATAATTTCTTGTTTCTTTGTATGCTCTGTGATAATTAATTGAAAGCTAAACATTTGAATATTATAATATTGTAAATCTAGAAATCAGACTCTCTTCATTCCCCATGGTTTGCTGATTTTTTGTTTTGTTTGATTATTGAAGGCTATAGCAGTACATTTGTCTAGTGAATTTTCTCAAGTAATTTTTTTTCAGAGACTGTGTTTATTGTTGTGTATGGTAACTAAAGCCTCTGTTCTTTAGCATCTGTTCAACTAGTTTTGAAAAAGATTTCCTTGAACAGAAGCTAAACATCATAGAAACAAATGGAACTCATCTCTCCCATTTGCAGACTGGCTTTGTGCTATAGCCCTCCTTCAACATTTAGCCAGACTTCCACTGAGCCTAGGGATCAGTCCAAGGTGAACACTTAAGATCTTCCCAGGTCTTTTCTGATCATGCATCTTGCCCTGCTTATGTGGGTGGCTTTCTAAATTCCCCAGTATACACAAACACTTTTGAATGCCCTAAAGAAACTCTTTCTTGGCTTTTCCTCCCAATCCTTCAGAGGACTACTGTCTGTGTTTCAACCATAATCTTTTGCCCCAGGTATCCATGGTTTGTTGTTTTCAAGAAATAGCCACCACTTTTCTGGGTTCTATTAGCTCTTTAGGTAGTCACCAGACAGGTAAGATCATACCTGCATAATATTTGTGGATAAGGTCTGCTCTTCTCTCTCTAAAACTGGTGATCAGATCACTCGCTATGAACATGAGCTATTGTCACCAAAATTGCCACCAAACAGAATGGGTAAGTAACAATTCCATAAAACTTTTCTATCATTTTAAAGTTGCTTTTTGTTTGTTAGTAGTTAGTTACTTGGTTACTGTTAACCTGTGACTATTTTTCAGAGTTCTGACAAAGTTGATTCTGACAGTTGCTACTTGTATGTTTTTGTTGTGGGGACAGGAACTTGGAGCTGCTTACTCCACCATTTTCCTGAAGTCACTCCTGTATCGATCATATTTATCTCCACTTAGAAATATTTTCGAAAGCAACACAGGGCAAAAAAAGAAACCACCCCAATCTTTATTCAAGATCTCTGTTTTTGAGATGTTCAACAATATGGGAATCTGTATGACACTCAGTGAAATGGAGTAAATTCATCTTTCTCAGAAGGTCATTGAATTTCTCTTCATTTTTATATTACTTGATATTTCCAGATATTAAGTAGAGGTAAAATCCACAAAAATAAGTCATTTCTAAATTGTTACAAACATCGTTTTCCTCTAGTAATTTTTGTAATTGATGAAGCATCTTAGTTGTACACATTTTGAATATATTGCTTTAAATAATACCTATGTTCCAAGAAAAAAAAATCTTCATTAATAAGATTACTGATTATTTTAAAATATTTTAGAGTTCTTGTGGTAGGGCTTGATTAATAGTTCTGCTTTAAAATTTATGTTTTAAAGCAGAAAGAAAACCTAGTATAAGATGAATGTTCTCTCAATCACTATAGTCTGTGGAATTCTAATGTTTTCATCTATATACAATTTTATTTATTGAAAAATAATAATCTTTTAGCTCTTGTCTTTGAAATTCTAATAAACTTTATTTTAAATGATAAAAAATAGTTGTATTATTTTAATCATCTTAATATATGAATGTTTCTGTCTTTAATTTTAGAGGAAGAAATAAGATAAAATAAGGAATTGGATGATAATAGTCTTGTTAAGTGCAAATCCCTTACTCACTCACTTCTGTCTTTAATTAGCTGCGAGAAGTCAACAAAATTATTATTGCTCTCTTGGTTAGAAAAATTATATTTATACTTTTCATGACTGATTAGGTAAACAGATAACAAGGAAGATAAAGAAGAATTTTTAAATAAAAATTCTATAAAGTGATTGCATTTCAAGTCTATGTATTTAGCCAAATGAGAATATTTAAATAAATATTCTAATGAGTCAGACTCTCTAAACACTTAAAGTAGTCTCAGAGAGCTTCTTAAGCATTTTTGGAACTTAGCAATTTTCATCTAAGTTGGACTATTTAGTGCTGTGAGTCATGGATTAGTTAAGTGATGTCCAAAGGGCCTGAAATATTTTAAAAATGCCTTGCAACTTCCCATGGCATCAAAACTATCTTTAGAGAGAATCTTAAATTAATGTAGGATAAGTTAAAGGTTTTTTTTGTTTGTTTGTTTGTTTTTTCAGTTATGTTATGTTATTCTTTTTTCAAAGTTATATCTTCCCTTTGGGGGAAGTGAAGATAAACTGGTAACCATTTTGATCATATTGCATTTTATATTTAAATCAAACTTCAACATTTGTTTTCGTTCAAGTACATAATTCAATTGTCTTAAAATCCATTCTCAGATAATTTTCCTTGATACTTTAATATATTGAGAATATCCTTTAACCCCTCATAAAACTTCCTAATTTTAATTTTTTTCTGGAGCTTAGGAAGTTTCTACTGTCTCATCAAGATGAGTTTTATGGTATCCATAAAATGGCACACACAACAATAAACGTTGGTTTGGCAGGTAAATGACTAAAAAGAGGAGTACAGAGTAATGGTTAGTGCATAGTCAGATAAAATATGAATCATAGATCCTCTGATCACAAGAACTGTGGCTTGTTATTTTGGCAATTTATATTTCAGTTTCTTCAAATATAAATATAACTATACCAGTTGAAAATGCCTTATGGGGCTTATTTTGAAGATTAATGAGTAAATACATGTATAACGCTTAGAAGAGTACCTGGCTCATAATAATCACTGTGAAAGCATTTGCTGCTATACTCAGAATTTAATAAAGCAAACATACATACAAAAAAAAATAGGAATAATTTTGCTGAGAAAAGTCTCCATTTTAATAAATAATAAACAGCTTCAAAGCAGTTTTACCATTAAAATTGCTAGGAAAAAATGTGTTTGTGCTTGTTTTTACAGTGTTAATACTACCACCATGGATGATTTTAAGCTATTAAAATAACCTTACTAAATGTAGAGTAGAGATAATGTGTTTGTTTATTACCTTTGTTTATAATATACTTTGTTTAATTTTAATTTGATAAAACTCACTTTCTAATGATGGGTATGTTTAACAACTGATTTGTGAAATTTCCTAAAATATGCTTTTGTAAGCCAATACAGAGCAGTTCCAGCATACACTTGGGCCCAGCTATGCAGCTTCCTGTTCTGGTCCTGCCACTTCTCCAGCCGTCATGGAGCAGACTTTGACCCATGCTTTGCATAAAATGTCAATCTGACCTTTCCATTTTTTACCATTTGCCTTTCCCCCTTATTATAATATCCTCTAAGATAATAGGATTTAGACATCAAAAGTCAATAAAATAAATGTCTGCTGAAAACTCCAGCATTTTGTTCTGTGATAGCAATCTACTTTGACACAATAGCAGATAGTATTGCCTGCAACCATCACATGTGTTTTCTGCCACATTGTTATTAGTGAATCTTGAGAAAGTTAACTTGGTCAATGCTTACTGACCAGTTTTACACTCTGAAAATTGATTTTTTAAAATGATTTTGTTAATCTAGCTGGTGTTTATTTATGAGAGAAGAGAGTTCTCTGGGGATTAGAGCTCTTTTGATATTGAGCTGCCTATTTTGACATCTAGTTTTTCAGCATTTGTGCACTATTATCTTATTTACTAAAGAGCAAATGACCACTCTTTGGCATCAGTGTCAAACACTAAAAAACATGACCAGAAAATGAATAAATACAAAGGCCAGAATCTGAAACAAATACCATGGCATGCCAATTACTTTTTGTTTGACCAAATTATAGATTGTTGAGTTGATTATACTGTGCATCTGGATAGGCACAGACCTTACTGATCTCAGGCAGAGCTATTAGACAACATAGAGAAAAATAAGGGCTTTCTAATGTGAACAAGATTAAGGTATCTTTCCAATTCATCTTCAACTGTGATAAAAAGAGACTGCTAAAATTGCATGCTGCATTAATAATGTACAAGATAATCAACCTACTTTTGCATAATCTGTGTATAATTTACTCAACCTCCTTCATCCCTCATTCCCAAACATGTCAGATATTTACTCTGGGAAATTTCTGTCCCTTATTCTACTGATCCACTTGCTAAGAAGAATTACATTTGGACAATATAGCTTCCATTTATTTTCCCATTTTATTTAAAATGTTTTTGAAAAAAATGTTCTATGTTTTTAAAATGAGTGTAGCAGTATACTATAAATAGATATTGAAATACAGAAATATAAAATTTTATTTCTAATAACATTTAATATCAAATAATTTTGTGAACAGAAAACAAAGGCCAGTGGGGGCAGGAGGTGGTATCCTGCTGCCAATTAAAAGTTAAATTTAACTCTCCATTTCTTTAATTGTTTCATCTCAAAAAAAAAAAAAAATGAATAACAAAAATCCAAGAACTTGACTTAAAAGATCTGCTCATTGCTTTTCATTTTTAAGTATTTGAGTATTTGATTATACACATGTACACACTCTCATACACACATATATGTGTGCATGTATTTACACCCAAAACCATATCAGTCAAATGTCATAAACTGGGTCATACAACCATGTTTATGGGGACAAAAGTAATCAGAAGGTGGAAGTGAAAGAGAAAGAGAGGAAAACAAATGAGCCTTATGGATCTTAAACTAGGAAGGTATTTAGGAATAAAACAATGTTATCAAAAACAGTACATGCACCTTTTAATATAGCTCAACAAGGTGTGCTTCCGCTTTCTTCACCATTTAATCGACCCTGTCACCATACTTCGGTTTCAATCTCAAGAGAATTATTTGGTTAACCTATTTATCAGCCATAGTTCCATTTTAGCAAAGTCTTCATACAAAGCTTCCAGAAAATTTATTTTCTTAAATTTTATAAATTATTTAATAAACATTTATTTCAACCCAAATACAACTTCTAAAAGAAAAAAAAAAGCACAAATAAGCTAGCAAAACAAAAAAAAAATCCTTAAATTTTGCAAATTATTTAATGTTAGTTCAGTACAAATACAACACCTAAAAGAAAAAAATGCAAAAACAGTATTTTTTTAAGGAATAAGAAAAACAAAAAGTGATAGGGTGAATAATTCATCAGACTCCAAATATTCAAAGCAAGAGAAGCAAAATAAATAAGTACATAAATAAATCTTAATATAACTAGAGAACACGTCTTTATTTCTGAAAATATTTATGAGGCTATAACGGCTCTTTATCATTGCCTTCCAACATTGACCTTTTAGGTTATTTTGTTTGTAGTCAGCAACGAACTGTCATACATTATTGCCTTGTGGTCAAAATCAAACCTCTTTTACTAGCCATGAGAATTATTAAAATTTGTCCATCAGTGTACATCATTTAGCTAATTAATTTTGTGGGTTAATTATTTTACATGTGTTATCTCATTTTACCCTCAAAATAAGCTAATAAGATAAATACTATCATTAAGTAACTCATGGACAATTCTTAAATATATAAAAAAATCTTTTAAATACTCATAATTTTCAAATATATCAAATACTCTATAATCAAAGGCATTTATTTAATGCAGAGACAATATATATGGGTGAACATGTTTTCTCTTAACATGTCATCATTTAAAGAATATATTAAAATAGTATATAATATTGAATGATTTTAATAAATTTTTTTTATTTTTATGCTGAGCACTAAATGTGTTGCTTCTTTTGAAATAATAGTGATTAATTTAACTTTAAATTCTTGTCATCATATAAAATTATGCTAAAAATGGCCCATCAGATCTGAATTCATTGTGACAACATTATAACATTTAACTTAATAATCTGAGGAGGAAAAGTCTAAAAAGTATGGGAAACGTTGATTGATTGCAATTGATCTGAAATTATCTGTTCATTACCATACTGCATCCTTGACAGCTTAATAAGTCAACCTTCATAATGATAATGAAGCAGATAACACCACACCGTACATAAAGATGTGGTTTCATAAAATTCAAGATGTTTACTAATGAGATACTAAAGCTTGATCATATTCTTGATTATAGAATTTGGAAAATTATATTCAACTGTGTGTTTTATTAGTTATTAAAGCTGAAAGTGTTTTTCTAAGTCATAATGTGATCTTTCTCTAAGAGAACATATTTATGATTTTCCAATATTTTGCATATGGGTACATTTGAATATATAAGCAACTATTTTAATACAATTTAATAATATTGGAATAATAGCTAGGAATGGGTTACTAGAGCGATCTTTCAGACTTATAAAAATTCTCTAAATGGTAACATTTGAGTAATGACTAAATACTTAAAAAACTTTATAAAGAATTTCACAGAAAATTTTACAAATATAATTACAGTTTGAGAACCAGATGTTATTGATAAATAGTTTCTTGGGGTTTAATAGCAAATTTGGGGGTACTTATAAGACTTCAGGGTGTCTATACCTGCAATAAATCAGACTGGTTAAATTTTAAGGACAAAATTTACTTTTAGAATTTGAGTACATTTTGATTTACTTAGAAACTTCAAGATTTCTGAAGAAGCCATGTGAATCTTATTTCAAGTAACAATCATTTAATTTAATGAGGACTTCAATAGGCTTTGCTGGAAGCAATATGACTCAGAAATGCTATGGAACACGTTTCATTTCATCGCTGCACACTGCTGTTAAATTTTAAATGTGCTGGTCAAGGGGACATTAGAATGGAAAACAACATAAGTGAACCATCTTAAACACTTTTCACTATTCTTTAGGCAAGAAAATATGTCTGTCTGCAAACTAAATTTATTTTGAAGGCTATTTTGTTTCCTAGCTGCTACTGTAAAAATAATTATTAATTTAAAATCCAGATAAAAAATAATTGAAGATGATTTGAAAACAGACAAAAGTCTTGGAATATTTAATTTCTTTGTGGAAATATTCAGGTTCAAAGAATTGGTAGTGTCTATAATCAAATGATTGTAAAGAAACAATGGCTCAGAAACCATTGTAAATTTATAAAAATAAAATCGAATACAAAAGTATTTTATCACATTGGTTATATGATTTTAATAGATTTTAAGACTGAAATAAAAGAAACTTGTAGAAATTGCAAGTGAATCATCTCAAAATCCATATTAAAATTGGGTAATTAAAACCTTAACATAAACACAAAAAATATAAATTGCACACAGAATCTACAAGAAACAAATGTATAGCAGTTTGTATTTGTACACGATAAGGATATCTCTAGATGCCATCAAATAGAATGACTATTCCCAATTTCCTGAGTTTTAATACATTAAATTATTTTTAATCATGTAAACACAATAATAGTGAATTAATTTTCCCCACACTGCTATGTATGAAGCTGTGTTTCAATGGACTCTCACAACTAGTTGCTTTATTTAAATCATTACCAAACATTGTTCTAGGAAAATATAAACTTTGATATTAAAATTACTGAAAACAGTTTTTCAATGGTATATTAAAATACAAAATTGAAAAAATAATACCAATTAAAAGAACAGTTTCTCTATCCCTAAATCTAATTCCTTGAAGTATTTAATGAAAAGTGATTAAGATTAGCCTACATAAGATAAAATATGCAAAAGTATTTATTTATAAGGGATCTTTCACTTTCGGTATATTGGAGAGGAATTTTTCTTATATCTACCTCCTTAATTCAAAATGCTATGGTAGAAAGGGATAGTATGAAAACTCTTGGTCCCAAATTACTCTAATGAGAAGCACATAGCCCTGAGTGCTTACTAGCACCAGTGCTGTACTGACAAAAAATGCAGCTGATATTGCAGAAGAGAAAAAATACCTTGATGCCTGAGGTGACTACTGAGCCTGTGAATCAGTCAACCTATAGATACTTCTAAAAATCTATACATCATCACTATTATTTATCCTATTTGGAATGTAAATAATAATAACTGATTTAGAAGAACAGATTCATTCTTTGAAAATCTGTTATTTACATCGATTAAAGTACTCAAAAGGATATGATTTATTTTATACAGTTCGCCCTTTAGATTTAGAGAAAAAATATATAATGAAGAAAACTTTCCAGAAAAATTTTATATTATGAAATGAATTCTCAAGCAACATTAATGGTTCTATATGGTAAGATCTGTGTGTAGCCACTGCCATGACAAACCCAATCAGATAGCAAGGGTCTAAATTTCTCTTGTAGAACCTAGAAACAAGCAAAAATAATTGGATCACGGCTCATATAAATATAGAAGTCCTTTTACATAATGGATTTGATTTGAGATTGTGTAAAATGCATGACAATTCTGGGTGACATTGATTCAAAACTCCTTCTATAATCAATTCTCCACAGTTGATTTATCATTCCAATTAAAATCTATTCATGCAACCTCTCTGTTTAAAATCTTTCACTGATTCTCTTTGCATGGCATCAAGACCACCTTTTCTTGGACACTACTTATCTTTTCAGGCTCATTTCCCAGACCATTCCACCAGATAGCGCATGGCGTAGTCCAGAATTTCACAAACATTTTTGGTCACATAACTCTCTTTTAATTTTTAAGCATTATGACAAAATATTAGCTGGGAAACAAAATTAAAAGTTTTTTAGAATAAAAGTTAGAGTGTAACTCAGTAAAATGTTATTACAATTTCATGTATAATTGTATATAAAATTCACAACAAATCTTTTTACCAATTTATCATATTAAGATGAAAATAGCAAAAATGATTATATTATGTCATGTTGTGATACATCATAATTAAGGCAAAATTTGAAGAACACAAGCTCTGCTTTTTTTAACACACAGGTTGCCTTAATCCACATATAAATTTCAAAGAAATTTTAAAATTACATATTTCTTTAAATTGGGAGAAAACAATAACATAGACCAGTGATCATTAAATATACAAATCAATATAAAATTTGGTTTGTAAGTGGATTTTATGAAATAAAATATGTAGCAAAAATGTTGAAGATAAATATATACAATTTTAAAATACCTTTTAGATAAAATATATATTTTTAAATAATTTCATAGAAAAAAAAAAACTGCCAGTTTTGCTCCCAAAATACTCTATTTTCTTTTTCAGTACATATCAACTCTGTGCAGACATCAGTTTCTAGTTATCTCTTTATAGTGATTTCCTGTTACTAATCCATGTGTATGCATCCATGCATGAACACATACAAAGGTCATCTTTATTATTTTATGTAATGTAAATTCAGTCTCATTTCTAAGCCACTATTTAAGAAACAACAGAGATGACTGGAAAAGTACATTAATGTCATGTCAAATGCTTTAATGATCATTACACTGTGATTTTACCATATTAAAGAACAGAGAGTGTGAATGTTTATCTGTAAAAAATGTTTTACAGACCATTTTGTCTTTTTTACTTTACTTCCTTTATTCTCACAGCTAAATCACAATAGTGGATAGAGTGTATGTTTTTTAAATATACATATTTATCTTTAGTTAAGTTTTTTGCATGAAATTAGGATATGAAGATTGAAAATGATATTCACAGCCTTGTGAGGCCTTCTTGCACATTAAAAAGGGCTGACTTGTGTTAACTAGCAGGATATTATTGTGGAAATGATGTTGTGTGACATTTGAGGCTTGGTCACAAATGTCATCATGTCTTCTGCCTTGTTCGTTCTTGGATGTGTCATTCTGGGAAGCCAGCTGCTTTGAAATAAGTTAACTCAAACAGCTCCAGAGGGAAAGAATCATGATCAGGAACTGAGGCCTCTGAGATCAACCAGCATTAACTCGCAAACGCGAGTTACCTTGAGAAGTAGATCCTTGTCAAGGAGTTAGATCATCACAACCCTAACCAACATCATGACTGTAGTGTCGTAAAAGACTGAGAGCCGGAAGCATCCAATTAAACCACTCTCAAATTCTTGATTCTATTAGTTTATTGCAGCATGAAATAAATATGTTAATTGTTTTTGAGACACAAAGTTTGGAGGTAATTTGTTGCATAGTAATAGATACCAAATATAAGTGTCTATTAATTGCCTATCTTGAAAACTAACATTTGCTATCCCTAACATTCAAAAGAAAATCCAATCTGCATTATTCCTCTCAATGAGGGAGTCACTAATGATAAATTTTTAAAATGTATCTGAAACTGCCTTCTCCTCTAGTCATCAACTAATCTTTATGTCTCATATTTTAATCAAATATTTCTATATTTCTCTAACCCTATGACAACACATATCGTTACCCTGATAATTCCTCTAGATTACAATTATGACTAATGAATCACGTTTTACTTGGTTTACCCTTCAGAAAACTTAAATCCATTTTCTACAAAGTAGCAAATAGAAGTGCAGGCCCACTTCAGAGATATTGTGGGTGTGGTTCCAGACCATTGCAACAGAGTGGGTATCACAATAAAGTGAGTCATAATCTTTTTGCTGGTGGAGAGTCTTGACTTCAGTTTGTAAAAAATGCGATATCTGCGACGCACAATAAAGTGAAGTGCAATAAGAAGAGGTATGCTACAGATTTCATCACATAATTTATCAAGCCCTGCATGTTTAAGTTCTGCTTCTTGCTTCATTATTTTCTATCACTGTTACCTTTATAAGCTTAACCAGGTAGTGCTCCAGTTCGAGTATTTCTTCTAGATGTCAACATGTAACTTGGAACACATTAATTTACTGCTTGCTTTCTGTTTCTCTACTATTGATTTGCCTAATTTATTTACTGTATTTTGATAAATGCATCAGAAGATGTTTTGCTTTCATATCACTAGGACAACAAAATACTTTTGTTATTTGATCCTTTTTCTCAAGATAATCATCCTGAAATATTAAAGGGTAATAGATCATAATGTCTTCAATTTCTTTCAAATGGTACATAAAAATATTTTTTTAAAATATATAGAGGGAAGGAGAAAATAGGTCAAAATATTAAAACATAATGAATTTAAATGAAAGGTATATGGGTGTTGTTTGTATTCTGGAAAATCTGCTAAAATATAAAAAATGTTAAAATTAAAACATAAGGGAAAAAAGTAGAAGTAAATTCTTATGGAATAACAGGGACCAAACTTCCTCTCTGAAACAACTAAAAAAGTAATACAAATATATGAAAAATGGTTCTCAAAATATTAGATAATAGGCAAGAAAATCCAGTGATCTTTAAGAGTTAGGGAACAAATTATTCAAGCCCTAAAACTTTCCCAGCTTACTTCTCAGAGAGTTTCTAGGCTATGGCATTGAGATGAAATCTAGGAAATGCCCACAATCTCCCTGAGTTGAGGAAAAGATAGCAGTCCAGAGGAGCCAAGGTAGCTAGAGTTTATAGAGTAGAGTACCAGAGTGACAGAGAAGAAAGAGCTGCCCAGAGAGAAACCCTAGAGATCTGCAAATTCTTCATCATTCATTGTAGATCTGAGAACACATAAGGACACGTGTATGAGGAATCCATCTGAAACCAGGGAACAAATTACCTACAATGTAAATATTAGAAGAAACTGTGCCAAAACACATGCAGAGCAAGTGGGAAACCTTATAATAGAGTACATTTTATAGAGTACTAAGGAGCTTATCTTGATAGCCATAAAAATTAGGCAGAGATTAAATATTGCATTAACAATGCTTAAAAGCAGGACCCAAAATGATCAAAATTGATTTCAAATAACAACTGCATCTTAAAACGACCCTCGAGAATATTTTTAGGAGTGTAAATACTCAGAACCCAAAAAGGTAAATTTACATTATTTGACACACAATTAGCATTACAAGACATTCAAAGAAGCAGGAAAATACAACTAAAGAAAATATATAATCAACTAAAATTGACCAAGAAATTATATAACTAATACAATTAGGTGAAAATTTTTTAAATACTTTAACGATAAGTATTTTTAAAGAATCAAACCAAAACAAAACCAAAACATTTTTTATCTGAATTAGATCAATATCATTGAAAAACCAAAACATAATAAAATGTGAAACTGTCAATCTATATTTATTTACCTAGTGAACATATATTCGAAAGAAAAATAAAATATCCTCTTAATTTGTCAAACTTTAAGCTTTCATAACATCAGATATGCACTACAAAAGTTATAAGAGACTCCTTCAAGTAGCAGAAAATTTCTCCTGATAGAAACCCTCATCTTCATGAAGGATGAAGAGCATGATCAATGGTAACTATGCAAAGGTAACTATAAGTACTTTTATTTCTTATGCTTAATTAAATGTTGAAAATTAAAAAAATAAAAAGGCTATTCTGTGGAGTTTATCACATATATAACAAGAATATCACAAAAGTTTTTAAGGAGAAAGGAAGTGTACAGTTGTAAAAGATTTATATTGTGACAACCTAAAGATGGATATTACAAACCTTAGAAAGGTAACAAATATGGTAAAAAGAACTGAAATACACTAGAAAAAGAGATGAAGTAGACTCACAAATAAAATAATATTCAAACCTAAAGCTAAAGAAAGCAACAAAAGAGGAGAAACTAAAGAAAAAGGAGACAAAGAGGAAAAATAAAAAGCAAACTGCAATACAGATGAAAGCTCCCTAACACCGCCCACATCCTAATTCCTGTAACCAGAGAATACATTTCACTATATGTATGCCAAAATGGACAGTGTAGACATGATTAAGTTAAAAAGTTTTAAATAGGGAGTTTATCCTGTGTTTTCCAGGTGGGCCCAATGTAATCAACAGTGGTCTTATAAGAGAAAGACAGGAGTATCACTGTGAGAGAAGGAAATATATAGTAACAGGAGCAGAAGTCAGAGAGAGAGGCAACTAAATTATTTTCTCCCTAAGTCACATCTACAATAAAATCTATTTCTCTCTCGTAAAAAGGCTTAAACTGGTAAACAGAATCAAGTTAAGAACCTAACACATGCACAATTTTGTTAATTACTATACAGCTCATTTAACCATAACACATCAACCTGGTATTTACTTAAAAGAAATATGAAAATACTTTACCTTGGCAACAAATTTTATCACTAGGTGGTAGCATATCTTTTAATCTTTATCCAAACAGCATTCAACATTTTAGACTACAATTTTAATTTATCTATTTTAATTGTAATGAATCAAAGAAATCACTTTGTTTGCAGTTGTAATTTTATTTAACTTGACCTTCGGTATGGTATAAGATATCTTTTTAAATGTTTACTGGAGACTATTAAAGATGTATGAGCTAAATGCACTTATATAATGGTTATTATTATTCAGATTTGTCCATATAAGAGAATGTAGATGCCACTCACTGAGTTTTTTAATTTCTTGAGAGAGGTTTAGATAACTTCTATTGCTATTGTTTAAAAAATTCCACTTTGGACCAGTGGATTATCTTGATTCTTTAGTTATACCAGTATCCCAAAGTTTTACGATAGTACACAATATCTGAAGGCAAGATCTAATCATATCCAACTTTCTACAGGAGCACAAGTATGACATTACACTGATGGCATCCTACTTTGCGGAGATTCATTCTGTATACTCATTCAGAACATATAAACATTCACAAAGAGCTCATAAAAAGTGATAGATCATTACCTCACACAAAGTAAAAGACCCCTCCATCTCAATAAAATTCTCGAGTATTATTTCAACAGATAAGGGGTGCTCCATCCCTGACATCAGGAAAGGGTTGTCGACACTCATCACACAATATGTTAAAATAGAAACCCAAAATAGTATAGGCCTTTTTTTGATTTTGTAAGTAATGAGTTTCTTATTTATAAATTGCACTTAAGCATATTTATGGTGCTGCTCACAAACTAGCCCACTTTAAATGGGACTCTCTATAGCAAAAGACTCTAGAATGCATTAAAATTGCAATATGACACTAACTCTCATTAGTGTCTTCCAGAGACTTGTTCACTGTAGAGCCTTTGGGAACCTTCTTTCATGTCTTTCAGAGTTTCTTGACCACCCATGATGACCACAGTTATTTATGGGTTTCTGACACAAGAAACTGAATTTTTTGGATCTATGCCAACAGAGCATCAATTACAGTTTGCTTTCCTGGAAATGGAGACTTTCCACAGGCCCTGAGCTGATAACTCACTATACCCGTCTACTTGGGTCATGGAAGCAGCACCCTGCAAGCTATCATGGCCGCCTAGGCCTTTTGCTAAAATGAAAACGCTAACTACAGCTGAGAGCCACACCTGGGCTCTCTGACATACAATCTTTAAAAAGAACCAGCTTTTCCTGTCCCTAATCCCTGCCAGAAGTCAGAGTTCTGGATATGGTCGCCCCTCTCCTCAGTCCCTTGGCTACTATGGAATCTCTTGGGATCAAAAGAATAAACGGCAAAGTAGTTTATATAATGTACGTTTGGAAATACCACCAGTGCACACGATGGCACTTACTGAATAGCTACTACTTTTAATCCCTTAACTGAATGTCCTTGAATAGGATGAAACCTAAGTCTCAGTACAACTAGCCAAACTGTTTGCAGTCACTGTAACATTGAATGTCTTGGCCAATAATTGGCTGCATCTGCAAATTTTCACTCAATTTTGATCCACTGACAATGGTCTGGCCACTTGGCCCAGCAGATGGCAGCAAAATATATAAGTTTTCTTCCTTTGGGAAAAAGAACTCTTGGAATTATGCATCACAAATTTCTATGAGAGAAACCAAGGTCTTACATGTTCACATAACAAAACCACACAACAAGTTTTTTATCAAGACACTCATTTATCCCCCTTTGGAATTCTAGACATCATTAATAATGATCAAGACACTCATTTCATTTTACTAAATACACAATGCTGGGCTCATGTATTAGTCAAAATTCTCAAGAGAAATAGAACCAATAGGATGTGAAAATAAGATGTATTATAGAGAAAGGTCATAAGGAATTGACAATTATGGAGAGGCTAGCAAATCCCAATATCTGAAGTATGAGTCAGCAAACTGGAGACCCAGAAGAGCCAATGGTTTAGTTCCAGTCTGAGTCCAAAAGCCTGAGAACCAAGAAAGCTGACAGTATAGTTACAGTCTGAAGGTTGGCAGATTCAAGACCCAGGAAAAGATAATACTTTAGTTTGAGTTAGAAGGCAAGGAAAAAAGAAAACAAACCAACATTCCAGTTCGAAAGTAAGAAGGTTTGTCCTTATTTGAGAAAGTGAGCTTTCTTCTTCTATTCAGACCTTCAACTGATTGGATGAGGCCCACCCACATAATCGAGGACAATCTGCTTTACTCAGTCCACTAATTTTAATGTTAATCTGATCCAGAAACTCTCTCTTAAAAGAACCCAGAATAATATTTGACCAACTATCTGAGCACCTCATGGCCCAGTCGAATTGACACATAAAATTAACCATCGGAGCTCATGACTAAAATAGTCAATGGAACTTTTACCTCTTTACTGGACTCATGTTGCAAGTCTCATAGAATATCCTAATGGCTTATTTTAACAACTTCAAATACAATTAAAAGAATCACAGTATATTTTAGGTTAGTCAAATCTTGGGGTGAGTTGTGATAAAGTCTAAATCTATTTTTGTTTTTGAATTGTTAACAATTTTCTCACCCCACCACTTCCTCTTCCTCTTCCTCTTCTGTCCCACATCCTGGAAAGTTAGTAATAGAACCTAGCTCCCTACTTTGATGCCATTGGGAAGTTCAATCCGTGTAAATCCCATACCAAATGTTCAAAACCCTCTACCTGGCTTCAACCCTAATCATAATAAAAGGCATGCTAGTAATCTCTCCATGCTTTCTCAAGCCATTTTTAGACCTGTCATCCTCTCTCTGTGCCAAGATATAGTCATATGTGAGAAATAAAACTTTTCACATTTCTTTGATACAGGTATGGCATCATCAGTTTTGATATCTGAATTAAGTTTTGGGTCACAGTTCTATTCTTCTTTCACAGGTTGATCACAAAATCTTTCTTGCTCCTGTCTTCCTGTAATATCACATAATACTTCTTTCTGATCTAGCAATCTTGCCTTTATATTCATGCCTTTGCATCTAATATTTGAGCTATGAACTTATAAAATTGGCATGATGATACTCTATATACCCGGAAACTGTGATACTCAGAGACAGCAAGATTATCTAAAAAGGAAAATAAGTATGAAGCATATCTAATGATATATACTTCTTCAAGGCCTATGGTATAAGGAATTATGTATGTGGCTTAGGTATACAGCTTTTTCTAAAACCTGTAAATCAAGTTAATGCAATTCTCTTGCTGGAAAATGTGTGCCATTATTTTAAATCTAACAATAATTAGTATTTTTCTTATTCTGACTTTCTATCATATTATTAAATTGTATCAAGAAAAAATAAAACATACAATGGAGCTTATTAAAGGATATATATATTAGTTATGGTTAAAGATTAAACAGTAAAATGGCTCTGGATTAAGCCTTTAAAATATAATATAATCCAAAATTATAGAGCAGTCTTGTTGCACTTGTTATCAAGTTAAAATGTGTTCCAAAGTAGACCCCTTATTTTCTTCTTTAGGAAGTGCAAACTACATAGGTCAGGTAGTCAAGCAAAATTTCCACAGCAGGATATACAAATTCGAAAACTTTTAAAAAGCCAATGTTTTTATTCACTGTAATTAGGCAATTAATTCTACTGGCATTTATAGGCTGCATAGGGTGAGAGAAAAAGAGATAAAGAAAAGCAGTAAAATCAAACATTTTAATTTTACTTTAAAGGTCACTGAATTATATGACCTACCTTAGAAGTATTTAACTTAAAATAAAGAAATTAGAAAACAAATGAGGTGAGTAACTCAGGTTGTGAAGTTTTCTACTTTAATTAGAACATAAAAGATTTTCTTTTCAAGAACTCACTGCTATGTTTAAATAAATGATCTCTTTGTAAATTCCCTAAAGTCTTTTATTTTTATTTTTTTACTCTCTATTATTTTATTTCATGTATATGCATTGTAGTCAATATTTAGTTTCTCTTTTATGATACATGTAGAGTTAAAGAAATATATTTTTCTTAAAAATTTATAATTAAATATTATAAATAAACATATATAGGCTTAAATATAATCCTCTTGGAGAAAAATAAGTTTATCTGCTAAAATGTCACAACATTTATTAAAATTTATTTATTAACTTTATGTACTAATTACAGATAATATTAATTAGTCTCTTGGTTAATGATTACTATCTTCATGAAAGAAATATGAGATATTTCAAAAAACAATCTTTTATAAATAAAATAATTTAAGAGAAATATATAGATATTTTGAATCTTATATATAATAGCTATAGGTGAAAATATTTTGTAGAAAGAAGAATACATTTTCTCTGAAAGTCTCAATAGGACACATAGTACCCATACATTTGCTACATAGTAGGCCATATTGAAATTTTGAATAAATTCTCAACAGTAAAAAGATACATAAAACATATAATAAAACTAGGAAAGAAAAACAAAATGTTAGAGAAAACAAACAAACTTCCCTTAAGAAATATTACTTAGTTTAAGTAATAGTTACAAATCAGAGTTTCTTTTAAAAATTTAGAATATAACAACAATTACTATGTCATAAATTGACATTGACCTCCCAATATCGATTCTAAAAGTATCTAAAATGGAAGATCTGGATGGGGCCCTGGTCTGTATTTGAAGACTGTATTTGTAAGCTTATCTTCCAGCTATGTATGGACTTTAGATTCTGACCCATCATAAGAAGATAAAAGTGATAAGTACACCTTCCGGCTTCTGCCATGAAAGGAAAGAAACATGTCCACTTCCTTTTTCTTTCTCCTTCCAACTGACTGCAGTGTGGATATGCAGGAAACTTTCAAAGATGATAAATTGTTATTTTTTAGTGCAAGTTTGTATGTGTATATAAAATGGCGAAATAGCATTTACGTTTGTTTAATAATCAAGCTGAGTAAGACTAATTTTTGTTAAAGGCAAGAATATAAAATAATGATAAGAGCTTCTTCTGAACTTGGAACTGCATTAGATACCAAGCCCACTCACTGAAATTGTGATTAAATATTTCATCAAGGCATGTACTAGAAGTCTTTCTAATTTTCTTTTAGTTATATGGAATTTGTACATTCTTACTACTTATAGACACATATATGCTTAAATCCAATCGGCATACAGCATATTGATTATTAATTTATCAAATTATAGGAAATAATTCAATAAAATAAAATAAAAGCTTAGTTGAAGATTCTGATGTTAAATGAAGTGTGACTGATAATTGTGTTTGTGTTGACAAATTATTTTCTACTTAACACCACATGAAAAAAGTCTATGTGTATAAATGTTAAAGTTTTGTTTCTCATATTGTTCTTGTCGCATTTTTGTATTCAGGTTATGCTAACCACAGAAAATATTTCAAGTAGCATTTATATATATGTTCTAGAATATATACTAGAACAGTTTGTATAATATTACAGATAAATTTATCAATTGACTGATAGAACTTTCCTATAAATCAATCTACTCTATTTATGTTCTCAGTGCATTCTTAAATTCATTCTACTGTGGTCATTGGTATCTTGTAGAAAAGAAGTTTGCCAAGGAGGCAAGGAAGTTGAGCAAATTTGCAAGAAAATAGTTAAAATACGGAGGAAGAAATGTTATCTAAATAAATGAGAAAGTAAGAAAGACATTCAGTTTAAATAAAGGAGTTCAGGAAATAAGTATATTTACATAAAGTACCGGTATTGTGATAAAATCATAATGAGAGAGTCAAAAATGTAGATCATACTCAATTAATTGGATATCTCAAAATAATATTTCAGAAGCTGAACCTGTAAGATTACTGGCAAGTCTTTGAAGTGTGCAGACTTCAAAGTTTGACATAGAGTTGAAATTAAAGTCTGTAAAAATGATCATGTAAAGAACTAATCTAGAGCAGTGTTTCTTAAAGTCTTTGAAAGAGAGTAGGCCTTTTTCTTTAATTTCAAGTTGGTTGCAAGGAAGTGCTTTTGTAAAAAAAATTATATACATGTAAAAAGATTTACATGCATATAATATCTCTACTTCAATTTCTGAGCTTATCTCATTATGGACCAATTACTGTTTTTTGTTTGTTTTTTTACTGGAAATCACAATTTCAATAACACTAATCTAAACAGATTATCAACATGGTAAATTAGGATAATCAGGATGATGGAGATAATTCGGGGTGTGAAAACAACAGCCCACCCAATTGGCTACTAAATAAACAGGACCTCATTGAGAAGGCACCATCTAAGCAGATTTCAAGAAAATGTGAGTTAACCTTGAGAAGAGTCAGTGCAAGCGGTATAATGATGTTGGGTTCATTGAAAGACTGGGAAGGAACCAGTGTGGCTGTAGTCTTCTGTGAGAAGAAAAAAATATAAGGAGATAAATCATTGAGGAAGTACATGGTGGATAAATCACAGAGGGTGGGGCTGTATAAGGAATGTCTTTTCTTTGAGTAAATAAGGAGCTATTTGGGGATTTTGTGTAGAGTATTGATTTGATTAGATCTCCCTTTAAAAGGATCTTTCTGATTATGGTGCTGAAGATAGTACACAGGGAAGCAAGTAAAGAGACAAGAAACTCTGAGATACTTTTTGCAGTAATACCACAGAGAGTGGATATGGCTCGGAGTCAGCAATGCATATGATCTGAAGCAGCTGGATATTTGGATATATTTGGATGGAAACACAAACAGAATATCCCATTTCTAGTCATAATAATAAAGACCTGGAGTGCCTTCTAATTTTAGGGCTGTAGCTATCATTGATATGACGAAGGTAACAATAAGCAGGTCTCAGGAGTAAAAAAGACTTCTTATTCTGCACACTTCCTATTGTTCACTGACTCTATTCGTATCCTCCTTTGGGAACATTTAAGTAACAATTTACTTGATACTTCAGTAAATTGACATTTTCATTACTTTTGTCATTACTTTTCCTTGGCATTTATATTTTCCAATATCTAAAGTAGACATTGACTGTACATATAAATAATATAAACAATAGCTTTGGGAAAGGAAATAGTATACCTAAGAGAACACATTTTGTGGAATATTTAGATTCTCATTTTATTAGTGAACTAATACAGGCAATCTTCTATTATGTCTCACTATGATTACATTTATGATTAATTTTAATTGGTTGGAAGAATCTAACATGTTCTGTTGTTTATCTTCAGTAAAATAATGGGTAATGAAATTAAGTTTTTCCAAACAAAATTTAATAGAAATATTTGAGTGTAACAGACTTTTCTAATTACAAAGTATCATGCTTTATATTTCAATCACCAAATTTCTAACTATGAAGAGAGGACTTACATAAACTAGGCAAATTATATTAATAATTTAACATATTCCATCTTAAAGAGGAAGATTGATGTAAAAATTAAATAATTCTATGCGCCAAACATAAACTAATAGAAATTGCTATATGTTTCATTTAAGATCAGTATAAAAAATAAAGCTTACAGTGAATTTCACTTTGTGATCTTATTCACACTATTGAGAAGAAATTTTTAATGATATTTTATAGATTAACCTCTCTGCATGAATATGAATAACCGTTTTGCTTTTTAAGGGAGTGGAGTAGAAAAGGCCTGATTGACAGGAGCAGTGGCATAAACAGGAGGAGAAAATAGAAGTTAAAATGGAGCTGTAATTTAGGTAATTAGACAGTTTTTCACTCTATCAACTCAATTCCATTTTAGCTTTATCTAAACCCTAACCCACCTAATCTTATCATAAGAATCTTCGTTCACTCTCAATCACCAAAATTAGCATTGATAAAAATTATTAAGGAATTTGTTACTTCCCCTTCTCACTGTCATCCTGTTTTGTATTCCTAACACTGCCAAGGTCATGTCAGTACTCTGCTTCCAGAACAATGCGAATGCATAGATGTAAATACAGGCAACCACACACACACACACACACACACACACACACACACACACACACACAGAGTTTTGATTATTTTCTCAGATTTTAGATTTTATTAATTAACTATACACTACAATCACCAATTAGTGTCTTTGTAAAATTACAAAGCAATTACTTGTGCCTCTGTAGAATTATGGGAAATAAATTACAACTTTGGAATTTTGAGTAAATAGTATTTGTTTCAGTACGCCTCACTGCATTTTTCCTTTTTGTGCAATCTAAAATTCTCCTGCTTTCCCAAATTCATGCAACTTTATGCTTGTTAAGCTTTTTTCATTGTCAGAAACTTAAAATGAATGCTCAATTTTACTCAGTAAATTAAACAATACATAGAGAGCAGTAAATAGACCATAAAGCATTTGCAAAACACTATATCCTTATAGCATGTGGAATGTTACCACACAGAAACTGGAATAACCTTCAGGATATAATACACGCTTTGCATCTAGTTGCTCTCTTCACAAAAGAGACTCCTTTCCATTAGTTTTCTTTTATAACTTTTATTTTGTGGGCCCCAACAAGCTAAAACACTTATCCGTTCATCTATGGTTCATGTATTTTGCTTTATCTCTGCATTTTTATGGAATTATATTCAACTTACTATTTTCTCTCAGTTAATAACCCAAAGGGCTGTAGGCTACAGAAAGCTCTAAAATCGGATTGCCTCTTAGGAGCTTCCTAGCCATCTGATATGACTTAGAATCAGGTATCTATCTCCATTAGTTATTGAGAGTGACATGCTTTTACAATTACGAGAAACCTGAGAAGGCACTTGCCACAGAGAAAAGAGACGTTGTTGGATCCATTTTAATAAAGCATGAAAATACTTTATAAGGAAGGTGTTCAGTCATCACTGGATGTATGGGGGATAGATGGAAAGTACACCAAGATCTAAAGTGTGTCAGCTCCTCAGCTCCACAGATTGGAGTCTTGGCCAGAACTTTTTCAGTTGTCCATTTTCTTTTATATCAAATTACCCTGAGTAGCCCACTTTCTCATCAATTTTGGACAAAAAACGTATCAACATATCGGTGCCAGCCTTTCTCTATCTGAATCAGCTAGGTGACATCATGAGCACTTGAACTCTGGTGGTAGGCATTGGTAAAATACTAACTGGCCATTTCTGTTAATTTTGTTAAAGAATTTAAGTATGTGTGTGTGTGCGTGTGTGTGTGGCAGTGTGTATGTGTGTGTGTTGGGGGAATAATTTTAAATATCTAAAAACTTTGAAATAGAAAATAAGTCAACGCATTTCCAAGTCTATAAAAAACAAATGTAAAATTAGTGAATAAATTCAATGTGAATATGAAAAAATGCTAAATAATCTTAGAATTTAATGATATAACTAAATATAAACCATCTTGTACATTTACTTTTTAAAAACAAAGCAAAACAAAAATCAGTCATGACAGATAATATATATGGTACAAAATACCTTTAACACTGTGAAAACCAACTTGCTAAACACAATAATAATGCCCTGGCAATAACTTATGTATCTCAAAATACTGATAATGTATTGTAATCCAATTGCTTCAATGCCTCTTGGATCAGAGATTTTGTACACCTATTCACTCCTTTTATTTTTTTCCCCACAAAATAGAAAAAAATATTTTTATTGAGTTTTATTTCAAAGTGTATAATTTTATCTCATAAGAATAAGGAGGAGAAGAGTGTATTTTGTATGGCTGTAGCAATCTTACATACTCCAAATAAAAATATACATTTTAATCAGCATAATTTTGAAGATATAACTTTATTAACTAAATATAAATTGAACTCTGGGGATACAGATCAGACATGTAAAAAGCTTAAAAAATTCTTTTATTTTTAACAATAGCAAAGTCAATTTGATTATGTATTTGTTTAAATTTTTCTAAATGGTTATCTAGAATGTTTATGTCTTAGGTATGCCTCCATTAAATCTTCGATTATTTTTTGGCCTGTATTATTTTTTTCCCCCTAAGATTAATTTCAGTTTAGTGTTTGTTTCTTTTTTTTTTTTGAAAAAAAGCTATAAATTCATGTGATTAAACAAATTCAAACAAAATGTTTCTGACTAAAGCAATTTGAGGATTTATTTAAAGCAACCATTATTCAGAATATTCTCAGAACTCACTCTCATTTCTTTTAAGTTCATTCAATGTTGGACAACCTCATATAAAATATCACCACCCCACCTTTATTCTGTCCTCCTTATACGTGTTATTTTTTTCATAGTTCTCTATCACCTAAAGTACTAATATCTGTATTACTGTATTAGTGTCTGTCTCCCCAAAGTAAAAGCTTCATGAGATCAAGATGTTAAAATCATGAAGGATCTGAGAATTTACTTTACTTGAAAGCTGGTAAGTCTGTACCACAGGTTTGTAGATGCTGGAGGAAGACCACTGGGTCACAGTCAAAGGCATTTTTACTCATAGCACAGTGGGCAGCTTAAGTTTTATGTTAAATGATATATCCACAGCCACAGCAAGTTTACATCTCCCAAGCTTTCAATTTTCACTGAATTCCTGGTTTTTCTAACCCAGAATGTGTGGAGAATTTATTATCTTAGCCCTTCTGAAGGTCTCCCATTTTTAAAATATCCCAGTTAGTTTTTACTCCTTTTCCATACCTCTAATCAAAGAGGTCACAAACTTGCCATTCTTACCTAATGAAATAGATATTTTTCATGAATCACTTTCGAGTTGTCAATTGCCTTGGAGAGTTTTCAAATTTGAAATTGTTATTTTTTAAACATTTATTTTATTTTAATTTTTATTAAGTGGTTTCTCTGAAGTGAAATTACATTCTCCAAACTGCCATTACAGAGTCTTAAATTTGTTTATCTAAGCTATCTTTGTTATAACAATACTATTCCAAATTCTATTTATTACCTTTAGTTTTCTTAAATCACATTTAAGAGGTTGTTAATAATCATGTCACCAGATTAATTTACGGATATATTTAACATATTTAACAAAAAATATTCTGTAAAGTTTTTATGTCTATATTTAGAGATTAACATGAAAATATGGTTATAATGAGTAATATTTAGGAATATTAGACTTAGCAGGTCTCTATTTAGTGTAGGTCTTTTTTTTTCTTAAGAAATTAATAGGCAAAGCTTTCTGTAACTTTTTCCCCTGATTAAATCATCTAGTTTATTTTAAATAACATGCTTCTTCCATAATACTGATTGGAAGACCTAGTGGGAAAATTACACTAAAATACCAAATAAAATTGATTATTCTTATTAACATCACATTTTCAAACATATTAAAACCAAATCATTCTCTTTTAAATCTTTTTTGAATTATTATCTTACTAGAACATAAAAAGCTAGCTGCCACTTGTGCTGTCAACTAAGAATCTTATTTAATTATTCAGTAAAAAAATAATGTGTCCTATTTTATCACTCACAGATCTTTTCTTACCAAGAATGATTAATGCCCTATTGTGAAGTCAGTACCAAAGCCGGGATAAAATTAACTAAAAGTGATAAAGGGTTTTAATGACAAAGACAGCTATTTGTAGTCACTTTTTTTAAAACCAAAAAATAATTTTTCATAGTGCTATAATACCTCAGAAGTTGATCAGGCTTTCTAAAGGCAGATTGTACATCTTAATTCAAAGTTTGAATTGTTATTAAAAGTGTAATTTTAATAAATGGGATTAAATATATTAGTATTATAAATATAATTTTAATAACTAAATTTATGTATATTGAGTAAAATCAATTTTAACTTGGAGCAAATATTTTTATACCTTTGAGCACTAATAACATATATTACAGATTCCTAATTATTTTGTTCATTTTAGCCAGTACATTATTTCCACATTTCAGCAAAAACTTACAAGGTACGTTAAAAAACAGGAACACTGTTTGAAGATACATAACAAGTATCAGAACCCAGATCATATATGGAAAGAATGTTGAAATTATCACCAGAAATTTGAAAAAAATATATATGATTAATATCCTAAGCAATTTAATGGAAAAGTAGACAACATACATAAGCAGATTACTAGTGTAACCAGCCATATGACGATTTAAGAATCAAATATAAGTGCAACTGATTCAAAATGGGCAATTAAACATATTTCTACAGATAGAAGTAAACATAATCAAGGAAGATGGCCTTGTAGAAGTATAATAAATGAATTTACAGGACAATTATTGTCCTACCAGTGTATGGAAATTAAAAAAAAATAAAAAATTAGCTCTGGAAGACTCTCAGAAGATACCCACCTCTTAATTTCTGGAACCTATGAATATATTACCTTATAGTATATGGTACTTCACAAATGTGATTAAATTAAGGACCTTTAAATAGAGAGATTGTCCTATATTATCTGGCTGGGCCCACTGTAAGCAGGAAAGTCAGAGTAAGAGAAAAAGATGTGACGATGGAAGCAGAGGTTGGAGGGATGTGGGAACACAAGTCAAGAAATGCAGGTAGCCTCCAGAAGGTCGAAATCAAGGAAACAGTTCTCCCCTCCTTTGGCAAAGGATTGAAACAAACGTTTAAATATTTTTATAACATTTTACGATGAGACTCATATGTTATATCTGAGAAAATGGAAATATATAATATGCTCTCTGGCATTCTTGATGTTTCCTATAGAATTTCAGATTATGGCAAAATGATTACTGGCATGTAAGAAATAAAGTAAGTGCTTTATGTCCAGAATTGAATAAGAAGATTATCGAAAACAAAACTTGTGCAATTGTTTTACTATATTCGTGAAAACCCATCAGTTTACTGAGTACTGGGATTTGAGCCAGGAGGATATTCAAATAATGTTGTTCCCTGTTGTCATATTTATTATTCAATTAAGTTTTTGGATGCTTCCATCTGTTGGTTTCAAGAATAATAAGAATTCCCTTAATTACTTTGCATAGCACTTTGAGATGCTTTGAATGCTCTCAGAAAGCAAATTCTAATAAGAACTTTTTTTTTTAAACTTGGAAATTAATTTTACCTTCTAATTTTCAGCCACAACTGAAATTACAGGTCAAATGAATAGTAGTCAGAAAAAAACAAATAAATAAAAAATAAAAAACTCAAGTCTTTGTATCACTTTTAATAGTTTATTGGCTCTTTAACATACCTTTTGCATTTATTATCTATATTGAGACTAGATAATAACATACGAAATTTGGAATTCCTTACAATAAATACAAATTCAATGAATATTTTATATGCAGCCTGGTTAATGACTTAAGGCCAATGTTTACAGCCTTACATTTTTTTCCTCTTTCTGATTTTTTATGACAACTGTGTTGAATGTTTGCATATTGATCAGTATGCATCTAATCAAAACTCTACATGTTTGTTCTGATTTGGTTATAAACATGAACAAATAATAAGATCACAAATAGTTGACATCATTATTCCGAAGGCTTAACACCAATTTAGTAAAATAGACCATTTTAGACTATGGCTGCATAATGAATTAAGGATATTGACAGGAAGGTAGGCAAACAAAAAAATAAAAATTTTGGTCAAATAAGTTGTTTATGTGGCAGAGGAGAAAGATACCTGGATTCAGGAGATCTAGAGAGTATAATATGCCAAGCGGGCACACAGACTCTGGAGTCAGACTTTCAGATTCTAATTTCAGCTCTGCAATTTATGAGCTCTGAGGCCTTGTGCTTCTCTGTCCTTATTTGTCTTCACCTATAAAATCGGGTTAATTATCTCCTTCTTATTTAGATATTAAATTATTTAATAAATAAAATCACTTAGAATAGTCCCAACACATAGCAATAATTCTTGCTATTATTTTTACTGGCTACAAAAATGTGAATGTAACTCTGCCTTTCTGACCACAAAATTTTAATTAAAAAAATGAGAGGATAAAATGAATAAGTAGGAATAGAATAAATGTGATGTTATGATTTATGATAAAACGTATATATTGCTCTCTGTCCTTATTTCTGACACAGAGCTCCCCAAAACCTTGGAATTTCCTAAGTGATGAGAGCAACAAAGGTGTCTTTTGTTATGTTACCAACGTGAATTTTGGAAGGCACCTTAGGATGGGGGCTATTTGCCCCTGGAACCAACCATGTGATTAGGGGGTTGGAATGTTCAGTCTCCCTCTTTCGACCCCTTACCTCTCAGGAGCTGGAGATTGATTTCAAATGCTAATGGCCAATGATATAATCAATCATGACTATGTAATGTAGCCTCTCTAAAAACCCCAAAAGGCTGGGTTCGGAGAGCTTTCTGAATGATGAACAGGTGGAAAAGGGATGGGCCTGAGAGGGCATGGAAGCTCTGTGCCCTTTCCCCATATCCTGCTCTGTGCATCTCTTTCCTCTGGCTGTTTCTGAGTTATATTTTTTTATAATAAACTATGGTAATCTACTGAGTAAATGGGTTTCTTGAGTTCTGTGAGCTACTTTAGCAAATTAATTAAACCCCAGGAGATCATGGGACCTACTGTAGGTCAGAAATATAGGTAACAAGATTGACTTGCAACTGATATCTGAAGTCCAAGGAACCTCCAATCTGTAGCCAATCAGAAGTATCTGAAATTGTAGCAGGAGTGGGTAGTCAGTTGAAGGACTGAACTCTTAACCAGTGGAATCTCATGCTATCTCCAAGTAGATAGTGTCAAAAGTAAATTGAATTGTAGGACCCAGCTGGTGTCCTGAGAATTGCTTGATGTTGTGTGGGAAGCCCTTCCTGATACCTATGCTTTGGAAATTGAGTCCAGGAACCCAGAAGAACAACTAAATTTTATTTCCAAACTATAGTTTCTTTATTATTATTTTAGAATTGTACAGAGTTAGTTGTCTTTCCTTACATTAACTCCTCTTCACAATATTCTATCTAATGGCCTCGTCTGATGCATAGTTCCTACTATTTTTTTCATCTCTCTCACTACCAGATATCCCGACTTTATATCTTACTCAGTTTAGATTTCAGGACTCATCATTTCAATTATAACCTTGCATATACCCATGATTTCCATGGACATTCTCATTTTAACAAAGTAGGAAAAATGAAGGTTAAAATCAATTCTCTGCTTGCTCATATCTTTTCATCTTGCAGGCATAAGGCACTGAAGAATGGCAAAAAAATTAATCCTTATGGATGGCTTCATTTTAATTTCATGACCACTAACCTTTAGTAGATCCTTACTGCAACAGAGAATCCTGTAATAGCCCCCTAGACTAGTTGGTTACTCTTCCACTATCAAAAGAATATTTAATGTCTTCTCTTTCTTCTAACTTCCAATATGTGATACTATCTCCAGATATATTAAGAAATAAGAGATTGAGTGGTTCCAAAACCAATGAGAGGGACAAAGGAGAATATTCTCAGCTGGGTTCCCCAAAATGGCTTCCAGAACAACACATGACAGACATTGGTAGAAAAATGAAGCTCAATTCCACCACTGGAACTGTGTCATAATCAAGAGGTGTTTACCTCTTGGACAACCAATACTATTGTTACCTGAAACCAAAGAAGTGGATGAATGACATTTGTAAATCATAGAAAATCTGAAGTTCTCATGGTTTTTCACACCAGTAGAAGTAGTCATTAAGGTTAGGAAGATGACTTCCTCCTTATTTCTCTGGGAAGCTGACTCTAGGACAGAAGTAGAAGAGCAAAGGATATGAAGAGGAAAATGACAATGAGATCTAAAGGAAAGAGAGTTTAAAAGTATTCAGGTCAAGCCTCAGACTCTGATACAGGTTTGATATCTTTAAAGGGACAGAGTGGAGTAAGTCTGAGTAGAACCTCTTGGGGAAGCAGCTCTGAGTGTTTTGTCCAAGCCTTTAAAGAGGCCAAGAGCAGAGATTTCCCAATAGAGGTGTCCCACGTTGGGCAAAAGCTCTCCAGTCCCATCACTTTTGCTATGCTTAGGCCTTGGTTAATGGCATTCCCAATGTTCAATAGCATGTTCTTGACATGGATGTTATAGAAAACCCTCTTCTCTTGAAGAGAGACCTAAGCATCACACTTCCATGGCTGCCACAGCATTAATAATATATTTTTCCTCCTTGGGGCTTTTATAAAAAAGTTTTACACGTTTGGTACAAGATTCATTAAGATAACAATTTTATTCAGATATCTTTCTTATTATAAAGCCTCCCACTCCTGATTTTGTGTTTAAGAGTATTGCTTTATTTACATCTGTGCTCTCTCCACTTCACATGAAAATACCTATCATAACAAATTGCATATAAGAAAATTGCCTACTTGTGAAAGGATGGAAGAAAGAACAGCAGGAAAAATATAAAGAAGGAAAGAAGAAAAAGAAATAGGCTAGAATGGAGGCTAATATGTTTTAGAGAGTTCATAATTTACCTTGAGAGATGACAAAGCCTTTTTATTTCTTATTCAATAATGAGCATCAAGCAAGTTATAAATACAATCTATATAGGGCAGCACCCATTCAGGAATTAATAGATGTCAGGATGAATGATGCACTAGCACCAGTGAAAGTATAATCAAGTTTATTACACCCAGAGAAAATATCAAAGGGACTCCCCAAACAGAAGGGCTCAGGTTCAAACTAGAATGACACGAGGGAGCCTGAGGAGATGCTGGCAGCTTTTGTGTGTATGTCTGTGTGATTAGAGAGTGGAATTGGGATAAAGTTTAGAGAGGCCTAAAGTTTGAGTTTGCCTGCTGGCAGCATGTGAGGGAATTGGATCTTCTTATTGGCCTCCCCAAAAAAGGGGGCAAGAAATAGAAAGGAGCAGGGCATCAGCTACCAAACATCAAAAATGGAGTCAGATTTCTTACTACAACTATTAAATCATAATCTGAAAGGTAACTGTATTTAAAGAGCTTTTAGATATACTTTTAAAATACATAACTCTTTGGCACTCTGGATTAGAAAAGTAATTATAGAAAACTATTTATAGTAAGCATTAATTACATAAATATAAGTAATCATTTTATTAGGCCTCTATTGGACAGAAAAGGACTTGGGTAGATGGACTCAATGGGTGGGCTGGAGTTGAGTATTTCCTTCTCCCTTTTGGAAGGCTAGAGCTGACTGGCGTCAGTCATTTCCCTTTCCTTAGGCCAGTTAGAATCTAATAACCCCATGTGGTTAGGCTCTAGTTAACTAGTTTCTGTTGAGGGCAGGCCTTGTTAAGAAGAACACAGTACTCTGGGTTATTTCAAAATGGTTCCCTTCCCTTCGCCCGATAGGAAACAAGATTTTTTCCTGTGAGAACCCAGTCAAGATCCTGGAGGTAGATCTCACAATATTGTGGGGATCTCCTATGACAGGGTCTTCCTGTTGTTCTTAGCTCTGAGAGCTGTCTGAACTGAGCCTTCATCAATTACAGTTCAGTTTTTCTCTCCCTGCGCTGGTTCTTCCGTGGTTTCTGCTCAGGAGTGTCTGTTAGGTAAGCTGAGGCTCCATGTATTCCCCTGTCTGTCTCTCTTGTCTGGAAGTCAGAGATTTGCCCTGGGTCCTCACCTCTCTTATGGATCCAAGAAGAGTTATTGATTTTTTAGTCTGTTTAGGCTTTTACTTGTTCAAACAGAGTGGTGACTTCAAGTTCCTTTCGGTGAAACAGGAAACTGGAAGTCACTGATATCCTCTGATGGCATGTCCTTCTTAAGTTTAAATGGTATTTGATGCATCAGGAAAAGTACATTATTTGAAAATAACTAGTTTTGGTGAGCATTGCACAATAATTCCTGTTTAAATATAAGTAACTAGTCACAAGTTATGTTCCGGAGAGTTTTGGCTGTAAATATTTTTATCTTGTATTTTCAAAACAGAAGACTCTGATTTAAGCTAAATATTAAGAGAATGATCTAAACTGGGCTTACTGCTTTGCTATTGAGTATAACTATTGAGATATTTGCCTTAGAATCTTTTTTTAATGACCGAGTCTATTCACGGATGGAATTATCAACAAATGTTAATGTATGTATTTTTGAGTGACAGATTTAACTCTTGCATCTATTTAAAACCTATTCATTGTTCAGCTGTTTTAGATTAAATGTATCTATACTCACAGAAGTATACCAAACTTTCAAAATAAAGTCTAGAAAAACTTTTGAAAATAAATAGTGAGAAATACACATTAGACTAGTAAAGTTGCTTAGAACTTTTTTTTTGTTTCCTTCTGTCTTTTTAAAATGCACTAAATACAGAGGCGAACAATTATTTCTCCACAAATAAGTACAATGACTAATAGAAAAAATGATTTCTCCTAATCAATTTATTACTAGTCCTGCCATAACTTTCTGTGGTCACTAGTCCAACTACATAACCGAACCTCATTCTTTTTTTTTTTTTTTTTTTTGTAAAATCAAGGCACTTTGATAGTTCCTTATGCATTTAAGAAAAATATATATTGAATATTGAATAATTTCTTTTGCATCTTGTATTAAAAATATACTATTGACAAAAATATATCACTAGGAAGGAGGATTTAATTTTTAAATTAATACAAGTAAAAATGACCTTGTTGCTTACAATCAATCTTAAATTATATATCACATTAACATGATTAATTGTAGCATAATTAAACATAAAATTTTATTCCAAATGAATAAAAAAACTCTTGTGCATATATTTAGATATACAGAATCTAATTGTTTTAGCTTGTAGCATGACATTAAAAAAAAACTATCAAAGTTAGATGTAATAGAAATAGAAATTAAAAAAAGAATAAAAATAAATTCACAAAATATGCCTAGACAGAATTAGGATTCCTTTTCTCTTCCATTAATTTAATTCAGTTTCATTGGGCGAAGTTCTATTACAAATTCATCTGTGCACTGTGGAAATGCCAATGAATGTGTTAAAGGAACTCCTTTGGAGATTTATCATAAGATGTAATTTCTGTATTTTACATTTTGTTGCACTGTGCACTGTCACAGATAAAAATGCTTTTGAAATTGCTCTTTCTTAGATGATCTTGAAAAACTTGAAAGGTCGAGTCTCCTCTCTGTGACTGTTAGATAACAAGCACAGTAATACTTTCAAAAAATAATTAAACTAAGATACAAAATTATCTCTAATGTACATTTTGTTTTATTTTTCTCCAAGATATTTTAAACTATATGGCTCATTTGACATAAATCTTTGCTTAAAAGCATATCCTATAGAATAAAAGGAGTATGGAGAAGTCAATATGTTTAATCTAAATAACAAGCTTTTGATCAGAAATATGAGCTTCCTGAATGAGATTTCTATGGTGACGAAAGAAGAACCAGTCTGCTACTGTCAGATACCTTGCTGTTTAATTCAGGATAGTGAATAAATGCATATAAACATTGTTTATAATATCTGAGTTAACAAAAGTATTTATTTTTGTCATTACTATTTAATTGAATTATAGGATCTTGGACACACAAGTCTAAATAAGAAGAACTGGGACATTTTCTTTTAGTTTTTGTTAATATCTTTACCTAATAAACTAACAATACTGACAATATTTAACTTCAAGCTCAGACAGATTTTGATTTCAGATGTGTGAAATAAACAAACTACAGAGGCTTTAAGGTACAAATTTCTACCTTCATAAGCTGAGTAAATGGTGGCACCTCAGAAAGATTAGCATAAATTGTTGCCATAATAAATGTCAACCAAAAAAAAAAAAGAAGAAGAATAAAACACCCCCAAATGTTGTTGCTAGATGAAATGAATTTCTCACAAAGATGATATAGGAGCTGAGAATCAAGTATTACAAGAGGTTGGTGAAATTTGGAATGTTTTTATAAAACAAATTTTATGTTTTCTTAAATTCTTAAAAGTTGTATTATATTTATAAACATTAAGTTATTTTTAGATAAAAATTACTTTTAATACTTAACTCACATTTTAAATTGGAGAGACATCACCAATTTCACAGAATAGGGGGAAGAAGTACAAGAAAAAGACATGGGTAGAAGAGACAAAATACAGATAAAATCAGACAATGAGAAGTGAAGGTGAGTTCTATACAGTAGAGTTTCTTCTCATCATATGTGGTGGAACTGCTTATGATCTCCTTGGATTCTAGAATCTCAAGGCTGTGAAATGGTCAGGGAATAACAGCAAATAAAAATATACTTCTATTTAGTCTAAAGAATTTTAGAGGGTCTGAGATTTTATCCTACTTGACAGTTACCAAATTAATTGGCCATAGTTTCATGGATGATGGCAGAAAGCATGAGACTGAAGGGCCAGCAAAAAAAAAAAAAAAAGATGGCTTATTATTCTTAATAGAAGCTATAGCGAGAATGTGTTTTCTTGTGACGTTTCTCTGAGCCCCTATTACCACAGTGTGACTAAAAGAGGTCAGATGACCCCTGGACACACCATGGGTTGCATTACAGGAAAGGAATCCTGAGTTAGGAAACCCTAGCCTTTTAAAATATGCTTCAAGCAAAACTGCCTGACCTTTGTAACTGAGGAAGACAATATTATTCTAGATAATTTTTTAAAAATCTGTTTTTTGTTCTGTAAGGAGACACTAACTTTGTCTACCAGGCCTGTGCACTAAAAAACATTCCTAAAAATACAATCTGGAACCAAGAGGCAGTGCCTCTTCTTGCAAGATGTGCCAAAATGTAAGAAATGCATGCAGAATTGCTTCAAATTCTACATCTTATTTCTACACTATTTTGTCTTCTGGCCATAAACATGCCAGTCCATTGGCCACCAAAATTAATCTGACTAACAAAGACTGCAACCAAATCCATATTTTACATATATTTAATTAAGTAAGGCTAACCTCAGCAGGACTCCAAATAACAGAATGTGACAGACTGAAGAACTGACCTTGAAAATGCTCCACAGAATCCCAAACCCACCAACTAAACACGTTTAACCATCAGAATACACCTTAGAAATCTCAATGGCTTTCTCTTTGAGACTCTGTATTGACTTTTCCACTTTTCCTGAGGTGCTAATCCAGGCATAGATTTAATAATTGCATAAAAGCTTCCTTCCATAAGAAGAATGTATAGGACAGTTCAATCTTTCATAACAACTCTAGGCAATCAATTGACATTGAACGAAATGTTTTCCAGAGCTGAAGGGATATCGTTGGTCATTTCAGCCAGAGTCAGAGACAATCTTCCACTTTATAATGAAATAATTCTCATAACAGTAATAACTGCTCACAGTTCATGCATAAATTAGGTTTCAGTTATCCCTTGGAAAAAATCACATAATGTGGGAAAAACCTTCACATTCATCTAAAGGGTAGTCTTTCCTTAAGTGTTTTTAGGTATCTTAAGACTGTCCTTATAGGGCAAGTCATAGTGTTTTCGTAAAAGGTTAAGTAATTGCCTGGCTTCCATGTAGAACAGTGTCCATAGGGAAATAAAGTGTTTAAGAATTGCTGGGATCTCTTAAGTGTGATCCACATCAGTTGAGGAACAAAAATTTTTACTGCTTCTGAATTGGCACCCTGGCCACTCTTGTTTTTGAAAGAACTGCTTAGAGAAGTTACTTCAATCTGTCCTTTGTACCATGGCAACAAATGGATGGCATTTTAGTTGAGTGATAACTTTTAGAGTGGGAATATGGGAGAAAACTGTAAATATTGGTGTTTTTCTTTGGAGGTGCAGTATCGTGGACCATCTAACTTGAATTGACTGTTTCTGGTAGACTTCACAGAAAAGTAGAGCAGAACAGTGATCAAATTGCATTCAGAGCTTTTTGTTGAAGAATGGAATACCCAGTAGTCAGTTTAAATTACTACACTTTCCACACTTTTGAACAAGCATAGCAGAGTATTTCCTTGGAGAAGAAGATCATTAATGCTTTCTCTTTCAACTTTCTTATGCTTCTCGGAATCTAAGATGTTCTCTCCCCAGGAGTATGCCTTGTTACTCTCCAGAAATGTTCTTTTTTATCTATAAATGCAAGAGATATAATTATTTCTTCTCTTTTAGTTTTAAGGATTTAGAGGTTTTGCTTTATGCTTGGAAATTCCCATGTAACACTCCTTGGTTCAGTCCGTGTTCCATTTATAATCTCGTTTTTCTAGATTTATTACTTCTTTATTCCCTTGTTGGCTTATGACTTAGCTGAAATACTACTAAGAGCAAAAACTTGGAGAAAATTCAAGCACTAGCATTATTTTCAAGTTAGATATTTATTCCTGGCAGTATTATGAGCAGCAGGCTAATAACTTGCCTTTAGTAATGGTTGCTAAAGGCAAATCACAGAAAATAGAAGAAAAGGTATATATGCTGAGGCATGTTGTGTGTGGCTAGAAATTATGAATGTCGCAATGAAATATTGAATCAAAGCAGCAACACACACACACTTCTACTCCGGTGAGTATAACAGTGCAATTCTTTTTTTGTTTTGAAGATTATTAGCAAAATATGATCTAAGACTTAGAATTTGGAATATTATGACTTTTAGAATATTCAAGACCATGTTTTAAAAATGGATAAATTGAGTCTGAGAGATAGTATATGATTTTTCTGGGGTTATACAGTTAGTGGTAGGGCTTACTGCACTAACCCTCTCTCCAGGGGCAATTCATATACTTTCGAACAAGAGTACATCCTACATTCCCAGCAGTATTTTAAGAAAAGATATTAACTGATTTTTATCTTCAATAACATTATAAAATAGTTATTAATTCTCCCACTTATTCAGTGAGGAAACTGTGGAACAAAAATGTTGAGTGGTTTTCCTAGGGTCACCCAGTAAGTGGTACTCTGGACCAAAAAGCAGGTACTTCAACCATGCAGTTATGCTGCCTTTTATTTGCTAAGAATGTTTAAACTGAAAGCTGGGATTTTATTTAGACAATAAAAAAACCTTCTTTCCTGGCAAAATGACTGGTCATGCATGCTTTCTTTTGCAGAATTCAAATATTTTCATTCAAACATTACAAATTCAGGAGAGCATAGGTCAGCACCAGTGATGTTCTTAGTGGTTCTCAATTAGGAGTGGTTTGTCCTCCCACCCCCACAATGAACATTTGGAAATGTTTAGAGATATTTTCAATTTTGACAGCTGGGTGAGGATTGGGGAGGGATGCTTTTGGTTCTAGTGTATTAGGGGCCAGGGATGCTGCTTAACATTCTACAGTGTATATGGCAGCCCCTATGGCGAAGAATTATCTGGCCGAAAATGTCAGTATTGCTGAGGCTGAGAAATGCTGTGTGGGACCTGGTGTGGCAATGCTGGTTCTGGTCACACTGACTCATTCACACTCTATGATGAGTGTGCTGGTCAGAGTATCTTTGCAAAAATAGTCTCTATGTGTATTTTGTAGGGATGGCATAAAGATGGATAAAGAGGAGTGAAATCAGCAGAGTCTCATGATTAATTTTTATAATTTTTCTCCATTTTTAAATCAAACTTACATTTTCCTTATGTTTAGTGACATGTAATCAATACAAAATGTCACCGAACTCACTGTATTTCTGTCAATTCCTGTATCATAAGACTCAATTACATGAAAGGCTTTTTTTTTTCCATCTGTCTCTAAGTTTGGCAAATTGTTTTTTCCTATCTGTAACTGGATTATTTGAGAGGCACAGTTTTGTTACTGTGCATACATTTTTGCACCACAGACCTCTGCACGTGCATATACCATCCAAGCATAAACATGTAGCCAGAGACTGTGTTTTCTAAGAACACTCAAACATCAGAAAGAAATTGCTTTAAGCCAATTACTTTACATGTTTTTTTTTTTTTAACTTAAATTATTTGAAGACCATTTTATTAATATCCTAGAGGGGAAGATGAAACAGGGATGCACTTTCGAGAATATTGGTAGTAAAAGGAAAGATTCCTCTGACCTAGAGAGCAGATAGAATTCTTTCGAGCTGTGTGCTTTGGATGTAAAGACACTGAAGGAAACCAATACTATTTGTTCTTTTGTAAATATTTGGAAAATATTGACATTACAGAGGGTTTTGTAAAGATTTGTATCTATTCATTTATATACATTAATAACATATAAGTTTAAAAACATGGTCTTCATAAGATTCCAATTTAATTACATATATAAATTGCTTCTTTTCGACTTGAAATCTATATGGGAAAGCACCTGTGGGTACTGTAACAGGGAATGGAGACCCAGAGGGAATAATGGCAAGAACATTGGAAAAGAGTTGGGAAATTGACAAATGCAAACTTAATTATCTAGAATTCTAAGTAAAAGGACAAATTGAGGAGAAAAATTTATAAAACTTTTCAACTTTGATGGACTCTTAAAAATCGTGCTGCTTATAAATGTTAGAGTCAGAATATTTAAATAACCTAAAAAAAATGACCATAGATTCTGATTTGACTTAGTTTTGTAAATGTAGAAATTTTCATCCTGATGAAAATTTTATGACTGATTATAATTTGATGTTAAAAAATGACATTTTTAATCAAATAGTAAATGTTGGACTGGAGAGTGGAAAAAGAATTAAAAAGAGTAATATTGATATTTTTAGACTTGTGCATTGGAGTGGAATTAATTTATAATTCTGCAACAAAAAAATTTTTTTCCAGGTCATTTTCTATTTTGTATATAGAGAAATGATGTTCTTGGGTAGAAACTCATATGGAGATTTGACTTTTACACAGGTTAGAGGGAAGTTGTATACCATTCAAGTGGAATAGGACTAATCCTGTTTTCCTAATTAATTCTCCTTTTAGAAATAACAAATATAAAAAATTTATAGCTATTAGTGAAACAGGGAGAAAATTTTTGGAACCCCCATAGGCATTTCTTTATATCATGAATTTTTTTTAGGAATTATTAACATTTTCCTTTTTATTTTCCCTTCTGAACAAAGAATAACTGAGTTCTGTTAGGAAGGTATTGTAGAGACCAAATGACAAAATCTTCAGTCTCTAATTTGTCATGTCCTGGCAGAAATAAGGCCATGCTCTCAAGCTGAGTAATTTGAGAAGTGTTTAATAAAGGGACTATTTACAAAGATGTCAAAAGAATATAGAAAAACCTGAGGCAACTGGTAAGTGTGTGTGTGAAGATGAGAACGGGGTGTTGGTTGGTGGTTTACAACATTTAAACTTGATGGGACAAGAAAAGAAAGGATTGGTTATCAAAACCTGGAAAAAGAGGGCCTGCACAGAGAGGCTGACATTTTAGTAGCTGGTGTCTTAGTTCAGGCTGCTAAAACAAAGATACCAAAGACTGGGTGGCTTAAACAACAAATATATATATATATTTTTTTCTCTCTCATGGTTCTGGAGGCTAGAATTCCAAGATTAGTGTGCTAGCATGGTCAGGTTCTTGGTGAGGGCCCTCTTCCTGGTTATGTCTTCACATGGCTTCCTTGGTGCATGCATTCAGAGAAAGAGATCTTCTGTCTCTTCCTCCTTATAAGGGAATTATTCTTATCATGAGGGCTCCACCCTGATGACCTAATTACCTGCCGCAGGCCCCACCTCCAAACACTATTACATTGGGGATTAAGGTTTCAACATATGACATGTGTGTGTGTGTGAATGTGTGTGTGTGTGTGTGTGTGTGTGTGTGTGTGTGTTGGGGGGGTGGAGAAGCACAAACATTCAGTCCACTGCAGCCAGTTAGTGTCAATTCCACAGGGAGGGAGGCTCTTCACTCTCCACCCTTTCTTGATGTTTTACTATGGGCTGAAATTAATCAGAAGCCAGAGTGCAAAGAATCCATTGATCCACCTGAGTGCACAGAGCTAGATAGCAAAGAGTGTAGTAGATCTCGTGGAACAAATGAGAGTTATGTAGCAGAACCGCAGAGGCAAGTCATTATTGAAGAAAAAATGAGCTTTGCAGTTGTGTTCTCTGGTTATGGCACTCAGTTATGAGGAATCTATGGAAGGTGTAGCTAATGCAGCAGAAGAGACAACTTTCTGTGACACATAAAATTGAAAAGTGACTACTAAACTTTCATGTTTGGATGTCTGTAGAACTCCCAAGCCCCACATGTCTAGAGTTAAATTTATCTTACTTTCCAAAATACCTATTTATTATCTCAAATTATATTTCTCATCAAATAATATTTCTGTCTATAATGTGGCCAAAGGTAGAGACCTAAGATTATCCTTCACTCTTTTTTCTCTTTTTTATTATCCAATTAATTATTAAATATAATCAATTCTGCTACCTAGATATTCACTGCTCTTTATCCTCTTAGAGATGTTAACTTTATCTTCTGCTTTACTTCAACACACTGTCATCTCTCCATGGGATGATACTAATTTATCGTAAAGCCTTGTCTTCATTTCAATGCATTCTCTCAATAAAACTAGAATCGACATTTTAAAATATGAATCTAAGCAATCATTTGCCTACAGAAAGCCCTTCAATATCTTTCTTGCACCAAGTGGGGAAAAAAGGTAACTACATTGTGTCTCTGCTGCCTTCTTGCTTCTCCTGGCTCCATCCACAAAACACTTCCTTTCCTCTGACCTTCAGTTTCTTTAATCTGGACATCTGCATACTCATTCTAAAATTTTACTGAATATAACGATTTGCTCCTAATTAGAAGGTGGTCTGTCATTTCTTTTTCTTCTGTCAACATACTGCTTCCTGATTGCTGCTCCAGCACTTCACTTTTTTTTTTTTTTCCTTTAGTTATAGTTGAGATAGATCATCAGGCTTGTGCTGGATAAGCTGTCTAGAACACTGAGCTTGGGTGGCAGGAACAAGATTACAGTAGTAAAATGACAAAGATTTCTCGAAGAAGATTTACATATTCAGGAACTCTAAGCAAAACTAAATTATACTCCAAAAGGAAAACTAAAGTTAACTAA
The DNA here is from genome assembly GCF_902729225.1 of Pteropus medius. Classification (NCBI taxonomy): domain Eukaryota; kingdom Metazoa; phylum Chordata; class Mammalia; order Chiroptera; family Pteropodidae; genus Pteropus; species Pteropus medius. Next base: position 24,963,603 of record NW_024355205.1, on the reverse strand, counting down.
GAAAGATCAAATTTAAGGTATTTAACTTAGGTAATAGCATTTAGACCTTCAAATGGGTATATGTGCACATTTCAGATAATAGAAAATGTGTTTCTGATTTTTAAAAAAGTGATTATTTTTATACATGATATATATTTTATTAAAAAATCTGTAAACCCAACAAAATATTTTGATGAATGGAATTAAGTAGTGCTTCCTTATTTGTTATGTTTCATTTGGTAGTTTAATACTTTGGTATTATTAGTCCTATTACATAAGAAATCTAGATTATTCAAAAATTATGTTTCAGATTAAAATAATAGATTTAATTTCATATAATTGCTAAATGTTATATGCTGCATAGTTAATTTACATATTTGGGATCTCCTGAGACCAATCATTATTTGCAATGTAGTAGTATTTATAGTTACTCTGTTAAAACTCCATCTCTTCTATAGAAATAAATTCAAGAAGTTATATTTGTTAAGTACTAAATGTATTTCTCAAAATAAACACCAATAAAAATGAACTCCTATAAAAACATACTTAGTCATACTTAAAAATAAAATTCACAAATAAATTTATTGATACAAAGGTAATCTCACTTGTTCTGTTTATATACTTTGTAGACTATGCTAATGAAAGTAATGCACTTAATTTGTAGCAATGCCATGAATAAAATAAATACCGCTATTCCAACTGAATGAAAGAAACTCATGAATATTAATGTTCAAAAAAAGAGGTGGACGTTTTGCCACCATGGCCCCCGAAGGCTATAAATCTAGAAATGAAATCAACTAAAACAATCCATTAGAAATCAACTACCCACTACCCATATTGTGTTTTGCAATTCCAACCTAACATTGCATTTAAAATAGGCAATCTAAACTTGTTCCCAGTGGATAAGAATAAGCCCCGAAAAACTACTTTTTAAACCTTGTATTTCTCCTCAGAAACTGGACTTCAAAGATATTCCGAACACACCATAAAGTTTCAAACATCAGGACCCACAAAAGTCACACATGGCTCCCACTGACACCAATCAGAATTTTATGTGCATGCACTGAGGGCAAAGGTTAACCATTTATATGATCAACAATACGTTTTATGACAAAAATTGTGTAAAATTCACTGTGCTGACTTTATACTCTGCAAGGACACTTAGTTTAAAAAACTCACCAGTTGCCTAAATTTAGTGGGAAATATTAGTTTATCTGAATAATGTATTCTTGGATGTTTTTTATACTCTTCTTCTTTCTCACATCTCTATTACTCTTAGATTCTGACATTTTCGAGCACAGGTTTGAAAAGTAACTTTCTATTATATTCCCAATTCTGTTCTATGATACTACAAAAATCTTTTGCTCCTTGGTATTTGCTCCTATCTTAAAGTTATTTCTTCATCAATATGTTTCATAATTATAAATATCTCACAAATGACAATCACTTTAAAGTTTAAATCACTTTAAAGTTTACTCCTTAAATATATATGTTTACACTTATGACTTTGGGCTTCTCTGTTTGCTTTAAACTAAAACATCTGTATATTTTTATTATGAAATGCACCATGAATGAGTGAAATGATAAAATTTCTTGTATTAAACCACTGAGATGTTTTCATTCTGTGTATGTGTATGGGCTAGATATAGACAAAATCATATGAGCAACATATGTGATTATTCCAGCTGCAGGGAATCTGGAGGCACTTCATCCATCTCAGTGAATACATCTTGTGTAAAAAGCATGCAAGGAAAATTTTGACTTATAATAATTTTGACTTCCTATTTGATGGTGGAGGTCGACATGAGAGGGCTGATCAGAAGCAGGCATCATGGATTCTTTCAAGTTTAAGTATAAATGTGAGTATATCTGTGATATGCACAACCAGGTTCAGTAATGACTGAGGCCTCAGCATACAAAGTCTCAGCAGTATCAACAGTAGTACGGTTGAAACAAAATGCTTGCGAGAAATATGACTGAGAAAAAAGGAGGAATCAAAGATTGGAGGTGATGCTCATGAAGCATATAGAAACAAAAAATGCAAAAATAAAAATAAAAAAAAAATCCATTGAATGCTAGGCAATGTAAAGAGGAGATATTTAAAAAGCCAGAAACTGGTGCTGCCAAAAATGAAAAAATGCTGCCAAAAATGGAGCAAGAAAAGAATGGTATGACTCTTATGTACTGAAAAAAAGTTAGTGCCAATAATAATATCTTTCTGTAATTAAGGTAAAATAAATAGATTTGAAAGCAAAAAGAGAGAGGAAAGAGAGAGTGGGAGAAGAGAAAGAAAGAGGAGAAGGAGAGAGAGGGGAAGGAGAGAGAAAGAAAGAGAAACAGAGAGGAAGAGGTGAGGGAAGAAGGGAGAAACAAAGAGAATTTGTGACTGCCCTGAAGGAAATACTACACTGTGTTCTTCAGGCAGGAGAAAAATGGAAGGTAAATAGACTACATTTAAATAAATATTAACTCTATAAAACAACAGCAATGCCATGGGGAATTTAAAATATAGGCTTAATTAAAACACGGGAAAGTAATAGGATATTCTTGTGGAGGAGGAAATCAAAGGTCAGTGCACTGCCTGAAAAGAGAGTAAAAGGTTGCAATCAATATAAACTTCCATTAGTCTGAGATACTTTAATATGTTGTAATTTCTATTGGAACCATTATTATAAAACAATAGCATAATATTGTGTATAAGATCCAAACAAATAGAGGAAATAAAAACAGGAAAAGAAATAATACAAAATAAAAGAGAGAAAATATGTCACAAGAAAAGCAAATAGAAAGTACATGTTAATTTGACAGATTTAAAACCTATACATAACAATAATTATTTTAATTGGAAATAACTATATTCACCAGTTATAGAAGACTGTCAGAATGGGAAAAAAAAAACTAATTACAAGAGAAATATCAAAACATAAGCATAAAGTTTTCAAGTAAAACAATGAAGAAGGATATCCCATGCAAACGTAACCTATAACTATATTAACATTAAACAACCTAATTTTAAGACAAAATTGCATTACTATAGATAAATGTTTCAAATTGATAATAAGATCAGTTCCCAAGAAGATACAAGTTTATAAGAACTTAACAATAAATTTTAAAATATGTAACTCAACAATTTACAGAATAACATGGAAAATAGATAAATCTACAATAACAGCTAAAGATTTCTCAGAAACTAATAAATCTAGGAAAAAAAAATTTTTAAATGTAAACATGCTTTCTGTTAATTAAGTGAGAAATAAATAATAAAATAATAACTAGACTATCACCATAAATTTGGAAGTTAATAAATAAGATACTAATATAACCCACAATTCATAAATCCACAGTAGAATTAGGGAATATATTTAACTGAATGATATAAAAAAAAAAAAAAAAAAAGAAAGAAATACAAGTAACTAATTGTTGGATGAGCTAAAGCATGTAAATATGAAAGTGTATAGCCTTAAATACCAATAATAGTTAAAAAGAATAAATGTGAAAAATAATGAAAATACTATCTATCCCAAAATGTTACAATTAAAATAAAAAAGCTCATTGAATGTAGAAAAAAGAAATAATAAAGATGAGATCAGAGAGTTCAGAAACAGGGTTAAAAAAAACATGCAATAGAATGAACAAAGGTTAGTTCTTTGAAAATATTTTAAAAATTGATAATAATCATGTTTAATAAAATATAGTCATGTTTTTACCTCCCATTTTCCTCCTGCCTAAAAAACATACCTCAATTTTTAGATTTTTTCTTCTGGGCAATTATATTAGTGACAAGATTCTCTCTCTCGCCTGAATTTTCCAACTGTAAATACTATTGTTTCACTTTTTCATGCCTAAAACTTTTCATAATGTAAGTATGACAAAGCCTGGATCAGCTACTAATGGTTCTTAGATCCCTCCATTAGACCATGAGAAGGTGGGGAAGGGTGAAAAATGAGGAATGAGTAAAGGAGTAGATGATGTTAGTTCATTAATGTGAATCGTGGAAACAAAGTACAATGGACAGGGCTTAGGTCTGACCGTATTACATGTAAGGGTTAGGCTAATCTTTCCCCTTGGTTGTAGCTTATATTTCCTGAACATCTGTTTGTATTTCTTAATGCTTTCTCTACCTGTCAACGAAAGGGTTGACTATATTTTTCATGAAGTGATTTATAGGCATAAAGCTCCATGAAATAAGCTGAACCCATTTAAAAATATGTACAGCATGTACATATTAGAATGTCCTCAAATTGCTAGTTACATTGCTGTGGTCAATTATACTTGACAATGGTGCTTAATCGAAGATGAAAACACATTAGATTTTTAATTTAAAAGCCATAGGTAAAACCACTCTAAAAGTCCCATTTGAATCACAGAGCTGGCGATGGTTCTTTCTATGTGCTGAGATTTTATGGCACATTAAGCTGCTCATTCATGTAATTAGAACAATAACAGAATGAGATGTTGTACCAGGTAATACATGATGGCACTTCTCATTTATCTCTACTAAAATGGAGATTATGAATATGAAATTGCCTTTGGGAACACTCAGGGTAAAATGTCTCTTAAAAATATATGAGTGAGGAAATATTCTTCTCTTAAACATTCTTGAGAAGGTGACGATTATACAAGTCACCAAATCGCCAAAGACAGGAATTGTTAGTTTTGGTAGACCCTCCTTTCTTATTTTCTCCAACATTCCATACTTGTTCAAGTCACCACATCCTAATTATAAAATGGTTCTCACACTGACACTTCCTCTTCAAACCTGTTGGTTCACCAAATCAGTTTCTATCCTCTGTCAACTTCTTCACATTCATATTCCACACTGCTGAGTAAATGATCTTCACCATGTCATGCTCTAATTTAAAGTACCTCTAATAACCTACTGACTTTAGGGTAATTCCAAATGCTTAGCACCACTTTCAAGCCTTGATTCCTTCTTTTTTTTCTCAGCCATGTTTCTCACAAGCATTTCATTTCAGCCATGCTATTGTTGATATCGCTGAGACCTTAGCCATTATTGATGCCGATGCTCCATTGCCACAGAGAATACGTGGAACGACAAAAATATCTTGCACTAAGATATTTCATCTATACTTGATTAGACTGTAGGATCCAGAAGAAATTACTATGCATATTTTCAATGCAACATTGAAAGAGTCCATGATGCCTTCTTCTTGTTGGTCCTCTCACTTTAAGTTTATATTCAACTAACACTGTTTTTTCTTCATTGTTTTTGCATTGGCTAGATTCAGAGAGTAAAGTTGTAGTCCAATAAAGATTCAAGGAAAGCATGTAATTATTATACGTGCAAGTTATTAATCTGTCTGAATAGAAGCCATAAACCTATACCACAAGGACAAAGCAGTGGATGATGGGGTTTATCAGCTCATTAGGCATATGAAGCATATATATTTTAGATGACATATTTTAACATAAACTCCAAAAATTGTTTCTTGTGGCAATATTTGTAATTATTCTGTTTTGCTCAGATTGTATTCATTTCCAAATGTATTAAAACAGCCATCAGTATATTTTAAACTAATTATATTTTTATTAGATCTCTAATAATTTTATTATGTTACCACTATAATAGCCATATTCTTTTTATGATAATATAGCTATACTAGGAAATATCATTTATAAAAATTTGTACTCTCTCATGTGATACCCTGATCATTCCATGTGTGAAACAACGATGCATTTGTCACAGTACGAATGACTAAACAAATACAAAATTTTGTGTGGTTACTTGCATTGTAGTAAATATAACATTGTTCCATGCATAAAATGCTTACATGTAACAGAATATTATTTTAATAAAGTAATTTAAAATAAATGCTCTAATAAGCAATAACTTGATTATAGAGCTATAGCAGTAGAAAATACTCTCAAATTAGAAAATCATACATGTCAGAGTATCAGATTAAATTAACATAAAAAAGCGAAAACTACTTTTATCATTTTCATGGTATATTGTGAAATAGATTTCTTATAAATAAAATCAATAAAACCTGTTTGAATAACTATTTCAATAAAAAATAAAATTAAACCATTGTACACCCAGCCACAATTAAACTGTCAGACTAAAAATTAGAATCTGATAGTAATAGAGAACTATTTTTCTGCTTGTTTGAAAGATATTTTCATATCTTTCATATCTCACCCCCAATTTTTTTATGAGGGATGTAAACCACAAGTTGATATTCTTAATACTTTTTTTCTCAATTTGTAAATGGTCAATTAAAATAAAAATTGTGTTTAGTTTGTTTTAGTTCCACTTTGAAATAACGGAAGACATAACCTCCAAGCTCAAAGCAACAATAAAAATAGTAGACAAATCTTCTCACATCTTTATTTTTCAAAGCTTTTGAAATCGTGATTCTCAATGTCAAAGTATGAGCTATTCGAGAATTGCTTCTCAGATTATCTCTGCTTTCAACTCCTCAAACTTGGAAAGACATATCTATGACTACAAGGGGCTTTTTACTAATATAATGAATGAATTGTACCCATAACTACCTTTAGGCATGTTTTTCTGGGGCTCTTGTTCTCAGAGGTGCCTTTAACTTGGAGGACTGATTTTCCATCCTTTAAGGAATTATTTAATCTTACCCAAAATACATTCACTTCTTCTAAGGGCTTAGCTTTTCCAAGATTTTTAGACTTTTTCTGATATTGCTTGCTCACCCTCCTTAGGTTTATAGTTCTAGTTCTGAACATTATTAAGATACATAAAGCATGTAATTGTAAAGTATGCATCTCTGAGGGTGAAACTTTTCTCTTGGTACCCAGAAACATGACATTTGCTGACTTAAATATTCCACTTTATTATTTCCAGTGCTTTTGTTCCCTGGGGTTATTCTAAAACACTGGATGTATCACTTAAATTTAGAAATAGGTGTTATTATACCTGATCATAAATCAACTTTTAAAGAGTTATTTTAAATGTTAAACACTTCCTTAACATATACTGACTTTATTTGATCTGATGTTAGGAAAGTTTAATTATTCTTTAAATTTTAATTGAAGTGTAACTTAGTGAAGCATAGGCTTTCTGAACTTAGTTGAAGAAAGAGTATAATGCTTAACTTCTGTCTTTTTGTTGTCGTTAAGTGACCATCTTTATCGAAATGGCAATATATCATGATAGGATCTTTGGGGACCATGGCATATTCAACATAAAATTCTTCCTGAGGATGTACTGATGTACTAGGAACTTAAGAGTAAGTGTTCAAAGCAGTGTGTGGGAAAATAAGGGTAGGCCAACCATGACCCCCACCATAAGGCTTTTGTTTTTCCTAGTCTGGCCACCCTATCATCTTCTCTCTGTCATCCTTAGTGTTTATTTCCTCATCTTTATATTCTTTTATTCTGCTGCCATTTTTTTTTTTTTTCATTAAGATGACTTTCTCTGGATGTCTTTTCTAAAATCTCCAAATCCTCACAATTCCCAGGTCGTTCTCTGATTATTTTTCTTTTTCTATCATTAATATAACATTTGCTTTACTTGTTTTCTCAAGTCTGTTTTCTCCTATTCCACTGTAATGCCATGAAAGTAGAAATTTTTTCCTCTCTTGCTCATTGCTTTATCCCCTATATTGGCACATAGTACATATAATTATCATGATTATAATAATTCTTAAGCAAGTGTGAGTGCTTACATATAATTATTCTGAAAAGTCTTTGCTTATAATGTACATGACACCCTCAGCATAGAAATTGGAAATAATAAAGATGAAATTAGAGAAATTAATTAGATGAAATTAAAGAAATTAATCTGTGTTAGAAAAGAATGTAAATATTTTTATGTTTTTGTATGGTCATTGCTCTCTGGGAAAAAATTACCAGCAAACTGGGTTTAAAAAAACCTGAGTAAGTGGAAAACAAAGCTTAGAAGTTAGAGATAGTGGAATAGCCTGGGGAGATATATAAATTAATCACCCTGAAAGCCATTCATTTACATGTAAAAAGTAATAAATCCCTGACTCATTAATTTACATTCCAAAGAGCTAAAGCAAGGTAGAGACTTTTCCTTTACTTTTCAGAGTATTCGTTTATGTTGGAGAGCAGAGGTTTGACTCCCACTCTCAAGATGGGAAGAATACATACAACTGCCCTTTATAAGTTTTGAGATTTATAAGTTTGGAGTCCCTTTTCAGTACTACAGACACCTTTTATATGAGCAGAGTGATTTCTGTCCTCATCTTATTGCACCAAGAGAGAAATGGGCTCTGTTAAGATATTCTATAAGTAAATATACTCTTTTGGCTTCTGATCCATTAACCTAGTTTTTACTGTCAGAATAAAATAAATTTATATAAACATTAAAAAAAAAAAACTTAACAATTTTGTGATGAAAGTAGAATCCTGTAAGAAACATGGTTTCCTGGAAAAGGAAGATGAGGACCCTACAAACCAGTTAATATTGATAGCAAACATATCTAATAAACTTATTTGGCCAATGGACAATATATTCTCCCCATTTGGTTTCCCTTTAGGAAGGGTCAGAGATGGTAGTTAGCTGGGTACAGTGAAAGAGGGTTGACATAAGCAGTGTAAATGTTGCTTTTGGGTTTTGTTCTAGCCTTCTCAAGGGAAGGAAAATTAATTAATTGAATCTTAAAGCTGGAGCAAGGCTTTGGTAGAGCAATTTGTATTCTTCTCGAGCCTGAAGGAAATGTAATTTACTGATGAAGAGATGAATTTTACCATGTTCCCTGATGGCTTGCTACTCTTCTACCAAGATCTCAGCTGCTTTGAAGATTAGGGGTAGGGCCAAGTTCTTAGAGTAATTATTGTAGCCTATCTCAACACATAAGAACATCTGGGAGAGAAGAGTTTGCATTTGTATAGCTCTATTGGATACAGGCATCCAAATGCCCAGTCTCTTGTGGATGCTGGGTGCAGAGGTGGGGACTATGTGAAGAAATATTAGGTGGAATGTGAGAGGGCAAGGCAATGGTCATTTGAGCCCTGGGCATTTCTGGTGTTGAGAAATGGTCAAGAGCTGAAAAAAAACTCTAGGGCAAGAAAACAAAGGAGAGAAAGAAAAAAAATAATAAAGTTTCCCTGGCTGCTAAAGCAATTTCTCACCTATTCTTTGCCACTTTGGTTCCATCTGCATTCTCAATCCTCCAGCCAGAATCTAACAGGATCTCTTGGCAGCTATAACTTAACCCTTGAAACAATACATTTAACTCTAAGGGCTTTGAGCAAAACTTATAGGGAAGAAAGAATAAAAAAATAAAGTTTTATTGTATTGTTTCATTGCTTCTATACCATACTACATATTATTTGCCAAATGTATATACATCTGAATTCATATATTATTTGCTTGTAATTTCCATCTCATAAGCACCAGAGGGGACCATTCCAATATCTCAGTAAGAAAAAGCTGCAGTTTCAGGGAAGTATATTAGTTAGACAAACTCCTCAGTCATTTACAACCAATAAATTAGGATTTAATACGAGTGCATCTAATCTCTGAGGTCTGGCAGTCAAGGGAAAAAAATCTTTTTGGCCTCTTACCACAAAAAAGGGGATGCAAAGAGTGGCGATTGAAGATATCCCCTTTTGAAGTTTTGCGCTTGGCTTTGACAAAGTTACTAGACACAGCCCTTTTCACAAAGCAGCTATTGGCTTGATAATGAGCTCTTATCAAAATCCAGTGCCTAATCCATAGAGATTAAATGATACTCCAGCCCGAGATGCCTGTTTTGGACTCTAAAACTCACAACTGAACAACCTCAAAAGGATCTCTCATGTCACTAGGATATGCTACAATAAACCATGCAGCTGGCCTGGCCCCAAGAGCACCCCAGTTTTACATTAAAATGTAATAGCTATCACTCATCTTTATCATTCTTAGATGTGACTCTGGTCTTTTGATTTTAAGATTATATGCTAAATGATTGGGAATACAAGATGGTTATCTAGCAAGGTAAAATAAAACACATGTTATAAAAAAATTCACATTCTAACTGCCCTCAAAGGCAACGATATTTTCTTTCTACTTAAAATATAAATATGGAATGCAAAGTAAAGATGGCTATTTGAACATGTCCTAAATTATTCTAAAGTAAATGCAATTTAAATTATTATTCGTAAGAGAAGGAAAAAAAATTTCTGACAGGATAAATATTGACAAAATCTTTTGAAGATTTATTGGACAAAATGCTATGAAAAGAACTTTATTGATTGGCAATCATCCATACATTCATCTACTCAACTATTCAACAAACATCTGTAATGTGTAACATAATATGTGAGCCATGATAACTTTATTCATTGGTAATCATTCATACATTCACTCATCCATTCAACAAAGGTCTGTAAATGTGCAACATCATATAATATGTGAACCATGATGAACATGGTGATGAATAAGTTATAGCTCTTATTTCAAGCAACTTATAGTCAAATATATAAAACAGCATGAAAAAAGTGTTATATAATTGAACATAAACAAATGTGGTCAAATTTACTTTAACATATACATTATAATATAAATCAAATTAATAATATGTAAGGCAGCAAGGAAAATTTTAATTATGCCTAAAAGAGATGGGGGAGAAATCATAGTTAGGCTCAATCTGTTAAGAGATTTATTCAAAATATTGATTGGTTTTTCCCGAGTTGTGACAGAGTATATGAATTACCTGTTTTCCCTTTATTACTTTATTGCTAGGATTTGCCAGGGAGAAAAGCATCTGACTGCATTTTTTTTTATTATTTTGAAAGTTGTAGTTAATTACAGATGCAAATAAGAAGTTCATCAATTTGCAAAGAGTGATAGGAATAATAACGGTTTCCTCAAAATGTTCAAATCCCAATCTCCGGAACTGTGAATATGTTAGGTTACATGGCAAAGGTGAGTTAAGGTGTAAATAGAATGAACGTTATCAGTCAACTGGTCTTAGACAGAAAGATCATCCTGGATTTCTAGGCAGGTGCAATGTAATCAAAAGTGTTCTTAAAAGTGGAAGCAAGTAGCCGAAGAGAAGAGTAAGATGGATATGTGACTACGGAAGAATGATCAGGTAAAATGCGACTTTGCTAGCTTTGAAGATGAAAAGATTGAGCTATGAAAAAAATATAAGAGGCCCCTAGATGCTGGAAAACACAAGGAAGTACATTCTCTTCTAGAGCTTCCAGAAGGAACGCAGTACACCCAACACCTTGATTTTAACCCAATGAAACCCTACAGAACTGTAAGATAATATATTATTTTTTTGTTACTATATTTCTGGTAATATGTTGTAGCAGTGATAGAAAACTCATTCCATAAGATTTGTGTAAACAGTATAATTTGAATCCCGGTAACAGGTAAATATAGAACTATTCAGAGAGCTCTTAATAATGTTATTGTTGTGTATTAAAAGACAAGAAGAAAATAGAGTTTTTCATAGAAGTTTAATTAAATAATACATTCTGTTCTCAAAGACACATTGGTTTTATTCAAAGCTGATTGTATAGGCCAGCCAACGACAATGAAAATAAATTTTGCATGGAAAAAAATACAAGCACAAGAGATTTGAAAGAAAATTAGATCTAAGTGATCTGTTAAATAGGGTCTGCAATTCTCGATGTCTTCCATTATTATTAGATATAACTAGATCCTGACAGGCATCTCAGGAATAGAAAAAATAGATTTGGGAACCAATACCCAGGAAGACATTCTCAGTTTGTTTTCTTCTCAAATTTTGTTTTAGGTGTAGAACTTTGGAACTATATTTCCAGTGTTAACCTAAAAGTTAAAGACCAAAGTCAGATGCAACAAATATTTATTTGAGATTAAAAAAAAAAAAAAAAGATTACAATTCTAGGAAGTACTGATTTAGAAAGAAACCCAAATAGTGTTCTGATTAGGGGTATTTATGAGAAATGGAAGGAAAATAATTACAATGACTAGAGAGAAGACATTTCTGTTGGTGATTCTAGGCCAAGGAAGGGATTTCTATAGTTGCAAATAAGCTATTCTTTAGCTATACAGTGGTGCTAATATAAAGAATTTCTTTAATTTTCAGTCCTGTACTCAGGATGTCTGCTTTCCTGTTAGCTTTACAAAGTTATTTGGAATACAAAGTTGCTTTGGCCCAGTCCAAGGGGTATTTTGTCTAGTTCAAACATTCCAAAGGTTTGAGGAGTTAAAACCTACAAGGCAGTTTCTCTGGAAGGGTGTCTCCAACTCCATTTATATTATTTTTTACACTACTAATATTTAGCTTGCTGAAAGTGAAGAGATCCAGTTGTTAATTGAAATTTAAAGGTGACTCCCCTCCCTAACATAAATTTTTTTGTCCATTATAAAGAAATAATTTTTTTCGCTATCATAAAATCTAGAAATAACTAATGAAAACAATCTTTTTTCTTTTGTTATAAGGCAAATGCCTTGCTTTGTAGTTATGAATCTCATTAACTCCTAAACTCCTTTCCCCCAATTTTTTTTTATAATGTGTTTCTGGACAATTTAATATTTTTAGGAACACAACTACTATTATAGCAAATGAGACTATGCTATTAAATGTAATACATATGATTATTTACTGTAATATTACGTTTATGAAGATTATGAAAAAAGGAAACCAATGGAGCTATCCACATTTTAAATACACCCGGGAAAAATGATTCAAACTCTTTTGAAAATCAGGTCACCACTGTTGCTTGTTGTGGCATTTGAAGCTGATGACCTGGAATTCCATTGCTGTTAGATCTGGTTGTTGTAGTTATTATGCCAAATCTTGAGTTCAGAAATAAATAACTATATATCTCCCATCGCTTCCCTGCATAGCCACAAACTGTAACATTATGTAGCAGAGCTCTGGACTTATGTCCTACAGTACATGAAAATAGAGCATCTTCAGTCCTTACCTTTAGAGGTGACCATTTACAAGGGGACTTTTAAAATATCCATGGCTAGCCTTTGACTGTAAGTAAATATTGACATTTCAGTATTTTCCAAGTTAACCAGAAGAGTAAAGAAGTTATAAGTGCTTCTTGAGTCACCTGAACCTGGAACTAACCCTCCTCCTGACATTGTTTCAAACCAGTCGAGCTTGTCAAGAATGAGGGAGCAGCAAGTAAAGAAAGAGAATGCTGATAAATTTGTTAGATGTAGAGAACAAGGGAAGTTACCTTCCAAAAAAGATAAATTCAGCTATTGCATGCATCTTCCGTAATTTTGAGTTAGACTTCTAGTTGGTCAGGATGAGCTATGTTTGGATAGAGAATAAAAGTGAAGAGAAGAAATTGAAATGGAAAATGAAAGAGGAATTCAGAAAATAAATTTATTACAGCTTTTATGTCTCTGTCCTTTAAGCAAAAAAAAAAAAAAAGAAAAAGAAAAGAAAAGAAAAAATCACATCGTAATTTAATCATTTCCTGTTTCCTTCTAATACTGAAAAAGCTATAGTTACCATTTGGGGCGATCTGACCTCTGGCGTTGCCCCGGTAACAGCGGGGGTCCTCGGTCCATCTGCAGTTTTTATAATGGAAACTCTTAAAATTTGAGAAAATGCCTTTATATTAAGGCTATTGTCCACTATAACTCCTTTATAGTTATTATTATTTCAGTCACTAAAATGGAATAGATAATTCAGTAGGTTGGATCTTTAATCCCCAAAACATCAAGGTGAAGTTTTACGAGAGATCAGTGACCTTTTTCTTCATAAAACAATAATGTATATTTTAAAAAATATATATATTGCTTTTGTGCTGCAGAAGGTAAGAAATAGGTCGAAAGCACAGAATTAAAATAGTTCTGTTTTAATAATTAAATTTTCACTTCTCTTGAAGTAGTGAAAAATACAAAGATACATATTATTCCCTGTGGAGAACACACAAAAGAGATAAAAGCATCATTCTCTTACATTACACCTGAGATAGCATCTTCTGCTTTACAATCTATGAATTTCAGCTATACCATTAGTGATAAACACAAGCTACAACTTGTCATTTTAATGTGTTAAACTAAAGTGTCTATTGTATCACTCCTTAAACATCAGCCTTTGACATTTATTGAATTAAATAAGTATGAGAAAAAATAGGTAAATTGTTAGAAAATATTAGTACTCAATATTTGAGACAGAGCAAATTGAAGGGTGGTGGGAATTTGGGTTTAGAGTAGAGATTATTACATCTAGAAGGTAGGTACAAACTTCTTAGAGCCCAGTGGTCCTGAGAATTGAGCTGCCCATTGCTGCTACTGCACATCAGTTTTGTTGTGAAGAGCACAACTTGATACAGAAAGTACAGCTTACCACTGTATCTTCTGACCTACTTCATTCAATTTCTGCCTCTTTCTGGTTATTATCAATGAACTATCTCCACTTCTCAAAACTCTTATTTCTCAGTTTTGAATTCCATACCCTATTTTCCTTTAAGGATCGAAGTTCTAATCCATTTTTTTCTCTCTTCCTCTTAGGTTATTCCAGCCAGCATAACAATCAGTTCTACTACATAAAGTAGAAAAATAAATAAAAAATAAAAACATCTATACCCCCTGCAGGTAATATTTTACCTTTTTATTTTTCGTCTTCACAACACATATTATCTAAAAGAGATGTTCACAATCACTGTTTCAATTTTCTTATTCTCATATTCTTCCTTTTAAGCCACAATCTATAACTTCATTACCACCATACCAAGGTCAAGGCCACCCATGGCCTCCATATTGCAATGGAAACTTTGTTAAAATGCTCAAATTCCTAAGAGACTTGAATAAATTCTCTATCGTGAATAAATTCTCTACCATTGAATAAATTCTCTACCTTGGTTTACTTTTTTTCTTGGATAACATGGTACTTCAGCCTTTTGACTTTCCCTCCATGTCATTGTACAGTGTTCTAAATCACCTTCACTGGTTCCTTCTCCTCTTTGCAATTTTTAGATGTGAAGTACTGAAAAGCTCATGCCTCTATCATATGTGACCATACACAGACATGATGTTGACCTACTTTCTGTATGTCAATGATTCACAAATGTATATCTTTGACCCTTCTTCCCTGAACTCCATACTTTTTCACCTTGTAGAATTTTTCCACGTATTTCATAAACATTATAAACTTTACATTTTCATAAGATGATGATATTTACCAATAAACCTTATTCTACATTTTTAAAGGACATTGTATAAATATTTACTCAGGTGTTTAATTTCAAAGCAAGGAATTAGCCTTTATTCTTCTGTCTTTCAACCCTCTATTACACTAATATTCTGTATTTGTAGGATTCTCCAGAGACACAGAATCATTTTTATGTAAATAAAGACATTAATATATAAAAAAGAGAATTATTATAATGTTCTGGCTTGGCTCATGCAGTTATGGAGGCTGAGAAGTTCTGTAATTTGCCCTCTGCAAGCTACAGACTCAGGAAGTGTCGTAGTGTAGTTTGAAGGTCTGAAAACTGGAGAATGGATGGTGTAGATTTTAGTCTGAGTCAAAAAGCTTCAGAACCAGAGAATCCAGGTGAAGGATAAGATGGAAGGTCATCATCCCAGCTTCTGCAATCGAGCAGAGAGTAAATCCTCCCATCATCCATCTTCTGGTTCTGTTCAGTCCCTCAAGGTATTGGATGATGCTTATCCATGTGGGAGAAGGTAATCTACTTTACTCAGTCTATAAATTCAAATGCTAATCTCATTATGTGAAACGCTCTCACAGACACTCAGAAATAATGTTTAAGCAGATATCTGGGCATCCTCTGATCCAGTCTACTTGACACATAAAATTAACTATCACACACTTTCTTAAACTTCTTCCTACAAATACATCTTTATTAGGTATATTTCTCTTTTCTTCCATTTCCTCATCCTAGCTTAAAGTGCCATTATGAATCATCAGACTAAAGACAATTACTCAAACATTATCCTCTCTGGCTACGATTATTGATGACCCACTTCCACGTGATATATCACAAAGCAATTATAAACATAAAGAAAATACCTTAACCAAATAAAAACCATCCAATGTCCTTCTAATGCATTTATAATAAAATCCAGGTGCTTTACCCTGGCCTAAAAAGGCTAATATTATTTGTCCCAGACTTCCATCTCTGATATCATCCCCTACCATTTACTTTCTAATTCTTTTGTCTCCAGCCGTGGTGTGTGTGTGTGTACTGATCCTTGATTTTATCAAGATTGTCCCCAGACCACCAATTATAAAGTAGCCTCCAGACAACTAATTTTTTCCGTCTCATAGCACTTATTGTAATATCTTCTTGACTGTTCAAGTTCTCATTTGCTTATTATGCATTTTCTACAACAATATTAGACCCATGAGAACAGTGATCTTTTATGTACACTATTTTAATGAAACCTCAAAGGTAAAAAAATTCATGACACCTGATTGTGCTCTCTACAACTTAACTGAATGAATGAGCAGACTAATTAGACTTATTCCATTGGATTTAGAATTAAGTAGTTCAAATAGCTTAATATTTAATCTAAAATTAAATGATCTTTGTAGTTTCATGCATCTATAGCAGACATGGCAAAGGCCCAGGGACAAAATCAAATAAACATCTTGTAATCTATATGAATTATCTATATGAATTAAAATGCAAGGTATACCTTTATTCTACAAAATGATATACTCTTCAAGTCTCATGCACCCGTGTAGTGAAAAATTCGACCTCAATTTTTGTATGCCATTTTTGCTATTTTCTGTTACTGTGGTTTTTAAAATCACATTGTCTCTTTTTAAGTAAAATAATTTTGTTTTTTAAAGGAGAATCTGCAAGATGAAAAGTGAGAAGTTGCATGCTCACATGGTATCACAGTTGCTTAACTTATTGAGATTAGAAGCTTTTATACATAGTTTTGACACAAAGTCTCCTCTAATATTTGCCTTTTAGAAAGAGAGAAGGCAGTATTTGGCAACATTCAGGTGAGGCAGAGGACTTCATAACAGAGAATACACCGAATCTTATGTTTCTTGAGGAGAGTGTTGTAATATGTAATAGTTTTCTTTTCCTTCAATATTAATCATTTTTACTTCTACCTGGGAAGCCTTTCATATTTGGCTACTATGTACTTCCTCAATTTTAAACTTGCATTAGGTCATATTTTCTCCTCTCTAACCACACTGGCTTCTTTTACTTCCCTGGAAGCATCATGCTAGCAGTGCTGATTTGCCCTGCTGTAGTCTCAGAATACAAACCTTCACTTCTCCAACACATACACACTCACACAGTCATGTACCTATCAAAACTAAATATTGCCTGCTCATTCTTCAGTTTCCAATTCAATTTGATATACATGAGGCAGACATCTTGGTCACCAAACTAGTTAAACCTTCATAAACCTTTCTTCATGCACTCAGTTATTATTTGTAATGTGTCTGATATTTTATAGATATTTAGTAAATATTTTACTGAGTGAATAAATTATTGAAAGTTTCATCAATTTGTCTTTTGAAGATTGCAAATGGAAATGTTATTTTAAACCAAGGATGAATATATTCAGTGAGTTCCATTTTATCTTATCATAAAAGTAAATATTTTGTGCCCCATCCATTTTCAGAGACAGAGAACTAGAGGTGGGTAAAGCAAAAAATCACAAAGCATCTGCCAGTATCCCTGAGTTATTTACTAGAAAAATAGGAATTATACCTCTTTTGTTTGGTTAAGTCTTTGAATTCTTCATCAACAAATATTTATTAAAAAAAAATACTCTGTACCAAACTCCAGTTCAGGCACTATTGATATAGTATTGGATAAAACTTGGGAAGCTTAACTGCGATACAAATGTCAACCATACAGAGTATTTTCATCTCAGTTCCCAACTTGGGATCACTTTTATGTCAAAAAGACAAAAAGGTTGATTTTCCATCATATTTCCTTTTGATTCTCACACTTATTCTATAATTAGCAACAAAATCTTTTGTTTTCATAAGTTATAATGTAGAAATAAAATCAAACTTTACAGAATAATAGTTTTTTGACTGAGTCTAATTACTGCTGTTAACAATTATAGAGCTCAAAAAGAATGTTAAACAAAAATCTTTGAGGCCAAAATTTTTTTCTGGAAGGAAGGGTTTAGTGAGCCATATGTTAGCTGGAAAAAGGACCACATCCTGGGACATGCAGTCTAAACCATCAGCATCAGAGCTAGATGGAAGAGAAGACAAACATGTCTGCAGTGCTGGGATTAATAGTGCTCTTTCATACAATGGGTTTGAAGAAGGAAGATGTAAGTTAATTTGAAGGAATTTACATTGGATGTAGGTAAAGGTGGTGGGAAAAAGTAAAGTGGGGAAGTTTAGGGATAGGCATATAGGCTACAAGGAAGAGGTATTTGGTCCTTTTGGATTGATGGTAAGCAACAGTCCAAAGTTCCCATGTGTAAACAGGATGCATGGTGTCTAGTGGTTGGCTATTCTCTCTAGATAAGAGCTGAAATAACCACCTGGAAGTGGATTCAAATTTTCAACATATATTCAGGAATATGAGCAGTCCTTTGTTGGTTTCAGCCCATGACTCTGTTAACTGATTAATTCTCCCTTGTCTCTTCCCATCCTCCTCCTGTGATTTAATTTAGGAAGAATTTTTCTCTTGTCAAGCACAACAAAAGAAATTTATACATCATACCTGATATCATCTTATTTGTCTGCATATACCATATTCTCTCTTGTGGATACACAATTAAATTATATCACATTGAAAAAAAGTTGATAATAAAGCATCATATCAAACATTACAATATGGGTGTGAATGACACTTAAATTTTGTTATCCAGGAGCTTATAATCTAGTACAAGAGATACAGATACACAGTAAAGAGTCCTTATATGTATATAGATATACATATATACATATGTATGGTATGTACACACACACACACACACACACACACACACACACA
The DNA here is from genome assembly GCF_902729225.1 of Pteropus medius. NCBI lineage: Eukaryota > Metazoa > Chordata > Mammalia > Chiroptera > Pteropodidae > Pteropus > Pteropus medius. The sequence continues at coordinate 24,944,763 of NW_024355205.1, read as the reverse complement.
CATGCACATATACCGCACAGTGTTATAAAGTGACAACTGGTGAGAATAGTGATTAAAAAATATTAAATTTTAAAGAAAAAGTTGTTCAGATTAAATTTAATTTTAAATTTTAAAGGAGGGTTTCATATTAATTATAAACATGCTGAATTTGTTGAGAAGAAAAGTTGAGTAAGTAATTAGAATATTATTTTTTTTCTATTTCTATCAGTAAAATTGTTACAAGTGATATGCCTGCAAGATATTTTTATACTGGCCATTCAGTGAAGCAGCTACTAAATTATGCTGAATTTCCACTCTCCTACCAAGAGTTTCCTTTATGTTCAACTAAAAGGCTTTCATCATTAAAATTTTCAAGGTGTTTTTCATACATACTTATGATGCTAAATTAATGCCAAAATTTCATTTTCTTAATTGAGCAGATATTTAGGAATTTTTGAGTTTCTGGCATTTCACTCTTACCACAGATGACTTTTTAATAGACAAACACTACCTTGAACGGATCTTGTATTTTGTGAGATAACCAAACCTACTAATTGGTCAGAAACAAATTCTATTCTCTCTGTATATTTTTGCACACTGTAGAATATTTTTATACTCTGCAGGTTTGATGGCATTTTAAAATACCAACCTTAACAAATGTAGTTAGCTAGGAAAATTTGCCATGCTCAGAAAAGAAAAAGAGCTAAAAGAAGACTTCCCTCTGGAGCCTACGTGTATTGTAACTGTAGGGGTAGGCCAGAGCAGAGACTGTGACACCAGCGTGTGCCTCTCTGACTTCATATTTGGATAAACAATCTTCAAAAGAATCTGAGCATTGGAATCGTGTCTCCTGTGACCCAAGCTTACTTCCCAGTCTTGGATAAGCAGTATTTATGAGACTGAGGTGATAACCCAGCAAAAAAACTGAAGAAACAATAAAGAAACCCTGAAAGGCATAATCGAAAATCTCCTTCACTTTAAAATTGCTTGTCTTTAAAGAAATAAATATTGTGCTGTTTTGATTTTTGGTTTAAGTATAGTACACAATAATTGTACATAGCTTAAAGAATATATATCATATAAATAAAATATAACATTTCTCTATAAATCTATAATACAATAAATAACACTGTATTTTGTTCATCTATGCCTTTTGGTTAAATCTAGAGATGGTGCGTATGAGCAAAACTCTTATATTTTGGTTTAGACTTATGTTTGATGTAAACTTATGTTCTTCAGATTGAATTAAAAACTGGCATTGTAGTAAAATAAGAAATAGACTAGGGGAATATTAACATTGAAAAATGTTTTTATATTAAATGTACTTGTAACAGGGTTTTGGTTAATGATTAGTAGTAAAACTGCTTTATCAAAAATATTTGTGAAATAGTAGAATATAGAAAGATAAGCATAGACCTGTATTGCCTGAAGTATAGAGGGCAGACCACAGCCTCCCAATGCTGGGACACCCACTGTGACTGCGCTACATCCTTCAATCAAGCTTCTTGCATAATCGTTCATGTTCTGTAGGATAAATTTAAAATACGTTTGAGACGAAACTTCTTGGAAAAAGTAAGAGGCAAGAGAAATATACAGAGACAGCTGAGTAGTATTTATAATGATATTGAAAAAAGTTTTTCAATATGCCAGATGCTTGTGTATTTGTTTTCTATTGCCTCATAAATTGCCACAAAAGTAGCAGTTTAAAACAACATGTATTTATTCTCTCAACATTTACAGGGTTATAATTTCAGGTATGGCTTTCCTGGATCCTCTGCTCAGGGTCTCACAGGCTACAGATAATGTATCGTGGGGACTGAGGTCTCAACTGAAACTTGGGATGCCCTTCCCAATTCATCTTGTTGTTGGCCAAATTTATTCCCTCTCAGTAGTAGAATTCACAGCAGTTTGCTTCTTCTAAGCCATCAAAAAAGCAAATGAGAGTGAGAGATAGAGGCAAATGGGGAAAGGCAGGGAGAGAGTCTCTGCCGCTTTCAGTTTCTCACCTTTAGAACCTATTTTTAATGGCTTACCTGATTAGGTGTGGCCCACCAAGGTACTCTCTTTTTTAATTAGAGACCTTAATTACATCTGTAAAATCATTTCTCTATACAATACAACATAATAATAGGAGTGATATCCCACCATACTCAGAGGTTCTGTTCACATTCCAGGAAAAGGGATAATATACAGTGTGTATATCTGGGAGGTCAGAAATTTGAGGAGTCATGTCAGAATTCTGCCTCACTCAGTCTACTTTCTGTTTTCCAACAAAGTTTAATACTTTAGTTATGATTATTGTTAACAGGCTAGTAACCTGCATCCTCTAAATTTTGCTTTTAAAAGTGAATTTTATATAAACTCGAGGGTACATGATTCCTAATAAGAGATGCTGGAAGGGTTAGGTGAATTAATTATACTATGTGGGCAGAACAGCCATGTGAGAAATATGAGATTATGATATCTGAAAATCACCAAATGGGAAAGTTTAATTAGGAAGCACTTTCATTAGGGAAAATATCCACACAATTATCTATGATCATAAAAGTAAAAAATAAAATCACTGGGATAATCTTTTTCTAAAAATATTTAACTTTCAAAAAATTACCAATTATGTCACAATATGGAAATTGAAATGTTAAGAAAATAAAACTAAATAATAGCCATCTTTTGTAATAAAAAAATGAATTACTCAAAATTGAAAAAATAAAAATTCTAATTTGAATGCTCAGGTTACCCTTAAGTTTCATGAGCCTTCCCATTTCTATTTCAGAAATGGCCTCTGAGATATTGAAAGAAGACAAAGTAAAAATATTTGAGCCTGAATCTTGAACACTGCGATGTTCAGTAATTCTTTTGTTGGTATTGATATATATCCCTTTAAATTTGAGTATTTACACAAGAAATATGATCTAAAATAGCTTTATTCCAAGTGTTTATGTTTAGAGGCAAAAAAACACATTTATTTAAAAAAAGCTATAAAAAATTCTAAAATCCCCTGCTGACTCATTTGTCTGCAATCCACATTTGCTAAATTGTTAGGCTTCTTACTCAAGCTGCCCTTGACATCTGTGGTGCTCAGAGCTTAATTCAGTGCTTTTCTTTTCACCAACAGATTTTGTTTGTTTCTTGCAGCTCCACAATATGTCAACAAATCATATCAGGCACCTTCTTAATAAAAAGTTCACTATAAATCGATGAGTTGAAATATATTATTGCTTAAACAAGATCGAATAGCTGAACACAATCAAATATCAAAATTTAACCTACGGAAATAATCTGAACTTTGCAACATAAAAATGATGCACTCCTAGACTCCATCATTGCCCTCATTCATCCAAAATTTAAGGATAAAAGGTTGTGAAAATAAAGTTATTTTTACTCCTGTCAAACCAATAAAAAGACTGTAACCTCAGATACAGACTACTATATTTCTTATTTAATGTCAAAATTTTATAAATGAATGAATTTTATAAATTTCATTGCAAATAAAATAGATATAAATATGAAAATATATAACATTAATTAAATCACATTTATATATTTTATTCTAAATGAAAATTTTAAATCATGCATATTTCAAATAGAAATTAGATAAAAGGGTATGTTAAATATAAATCTCAAATTCTGAAAATTAATACTTGAAACATTACTAATTATTTGAACTTCAATTTGTGATTTTGTTAAAGAAAAAATGAAAAGAGCTTTCCACAGATGTATTTCATTACGGATTATAGTGAATATTATCAATCATCTCAAGGCTGAATGACTCTGCCACTTGTCATTTGGAAAAATGTTTTTCTTTAATATCTAAATGCTTGATCCCATCTATCTAAAATATATCGAGACAAATACTCTAAGAAACACACACACAAGCATCTGTCTCCAGAGAGTGTTTCATAAAACATTCTAATTCAAAAACTCAAAATTTTTACATATTAATCTACAAATAGAGAGAATGTGTGTTTAATTAATATTGCATGTATTATTGAAAATTTCTAGATCTAAATTAATGAAAATAAATTAAATCTATTAGGAGGTCAATAGACTTGAACTGAACTTTTATAAGAAATTATATTTCTTGATCTTGGCTTATTTCACATACGTGGTTGAAATTTTATATATTTAAGAAAACAATGATTATCAAATATGTTGCTAAAATATATTCATTTTTAAATAATAGCCTTAAATAATAATGGTGACATTTTGTTAAAATTCCTAGTAGAAATATTCCTTTGATGTGAAATATATATTTTTTAAAAATCTAATTAAATATATTTTAGATAGTTTGTATGTTGGTATATGCTGTATACTTAAAGAGTCAGTTTTTCCACTGCCTAAATAAGTGCTTATAAATAAGCCACAGTAAGAAGTAAGAAAAGTAAGCATTATATTTAAATTTATCAAGTAACTAGAAACTGGCATAATTACATGACAGTCTCTGCTTATTAGAGTATTTGGTCCCATCATCTTAATATGATTATTGATAAAGTATAGTTTAAGTATGCCATTTTGTAATTTCTTTTCTATTTGTTTGCTGTTTTTAAATCTTTTCTTTCCTCCCTACCTTTTCTTTTTACATTATTTGAAAATTTTAGTTACGTTTCTCTAATGTTATACCATATTTGAAACTTTAGATCTCTGTCAGGGATTTACATTATTGTATGTTTATTTCTACTGTAAGAAAAGAGAAAGTGAACAAGAAACTGCACCTTAATTTATAACCCATTTCTAGATATCTCAGTAAAACTACAACATACAAATGTTTTACCAATATCTACTTAAATAAATGACATTTTAATCTCTTAAAACATTATTTTAATACATTTTATTTTTTTCTACAGTTTTAGATTTATGGATTATTTGCAGTGGTAGTATAGAGTTCTCACATATCCCACAATTTTCTCTCTTATTCATATCTAATATTAGAATATTACATTTGTTACAGTTAATATTGACAAATTATTATTGACTAAAAGTACGTATGTTATCCAGATTACCTTTGTTTTTACCTGACGTACTTAGAAAAGTACAATTTCATCCAGGACACCACATCACATTTAGTTGTCATGTCTCTTTAGGCTTCTCTTGTCTGTGGCAGTTTCTAATGACTATGAAAGTTTTGAATGGTACGGTCAGATCACTAGTAAATATCCCTCTATGAGTATTTGTCTGAGGCTCTTCTCATGACCAGACTGAGGTTATGGATATTTGGGAGAAAGACTGCAGAGGTGAAGTGCCATTTTACTTACATCCTATCAAGGAGACATAGTATCCACATGACTTACCGCTGTTGATGATCACCTGCCTACGGCAGGGTTTGTCAGGTTTACTCACTTTAAATTCACTTTTTTGTTTTCAGCTTTCCATCCTGTGCTCTTTGGAAAGAAGTCACTATACACAGCCCACACTTAAGGACTAGGAAGTTATGTTCCACATCTTTGAGAAAAAAGTATCGACATAGATTATTTGAACATTTTCTGCATGAGAGATTTTCCTCCTATATACTGATTTATTCAGTCATTGTTTGCTATCAGCGTGAGCTCATGGTGATGTATTTTATTCTTTAGACTATAGTCCAATATTACTTTCTTTATTTTGTTGCCTAAATTTTTCCAGATTTGGCCTCGGGAGCTCTTTCAGTTGGCTTCTCTATCCCGCTGGTATAACCAATAACTGCGTGTTTGTTTCTTTTTTGTTTTGTTTTGTTCAATAGCATTTCCTTACTTTCTGGCACTACAGATGCTCCAGGCTCAAACTGTATATTTCCTGCCTATTTCTCCAAGAATCCTTTGTTCCTTCTACTGTAGAATGGTGTAAGAAACAAAAAACTGGGTGCCAGGTATATTTGTAGATACTAGAATATCTTGCTTCTAAGCTGTCTCAGCTGACAAAGCAGAGAAATATATGCATGATTACTAATCAAGGAATATACAAATATCTAGAAATAGTGATATATGTAACCATCCGTATCTATATTAGGCTAAACATCAGTTCATACTGATGTAACTAATACTAACCCATTACAATATGGATCATTTTAGCCTCCTCCCCTTGTTTGTCTGTAAATTCTATTCCAACAGTGAGAATCTGGCTCCCACCATCTGCCACTCATTTACTTAATTGTTCTATTCCAGTATACATGTATATCAGTATAATAATTTTTAACTCATACTCTTGTGGCATACAACATTAGCAACTAAAAATCAGAGCTCTTATATAATTTTTTTTTTTGCCATTTAGTTTATAGATTTCATTCATTTCTAAAGTAACTCGGGTCAGCGCTTTTTCTCCTACCTCCTTCTATTAGGTAGTTAGATAGACATGAGTGATAGGGGGAACAAATGAACGAAGACCCAGCCCAGAGACCGCCCAAAGACATCTCTGAAACACCCATTTGATAGTTATAAATCACCCCTGCATCCTGAGAAAAAAAAAATGAAGGACCATAAACCAATAGCTGGTAAATCTGGCAGCATGTACATGGACAATCTGTCCTCCTTCAACCTCCTCCATGACTTAGCCTCATTATACCATCATTATAATGTCCTGCCTATGCCCAGAAATTATAGCAGATCAAATACTGGGTACCCATATGTGCAATAGGCAGAGAGTTATACAACAGCCAAATGTCAACCAAAATGACCTCATGTGTCAATCATCTAGGACCGCCTTTGTAACTACCCATGGTAGCCCTAATATACTACAGACCTCCCCACTTCCACAAGGTTATAACTCTATAGAAACCCAGTCCTTGCTTAGAGTGTACTCTGTCTTTTACCTCCCAAATTCCTCTGGGCTGCAGCCTTCCTTGGTGTGTTCCATCTCCTTCTAAAATTATATTTTTGCTAAATCTTATCTTTCCTAAATCTCACTGATTGGGAAATTCCTTGCCATGTAGGCAAAAAGAACTGAGGTACCCCACATTACTATTGGGGCACAATGGATTTTAGATCATCCCAACGATAACACTTCAGTGATGTTGTTTTATACATTTGCAATACAGTTTATATATATATATATATATATATATATATATATATATATATATATATATATATATATATATAAAAATACAAATTCACAATTCTGTGATGTCCCCAACCTTGTAAAAATGTTTTTTCAATTTAATTTTCCAACTTTCTTTGATATGACTGGCTTATAGAATTGTACAAGTTTAAGATGTAAATAAGTGTCTCAAATCAAGTTTTAAATGTGTATGCATTAAGGTTTGCCCTTGTGCTGTAAATTTCAGCATGTTTTGATAAATGGGTAGTGTGACATGCCCACAATTATAGTATTATACAAAATGGAATCGCATAAAATCTTCCCTATGTTTCATATATTTAATTCTCTGTCTCCCCCAAACCTAAAATTCAGTATCATAATATACATATATAATAATACTTTCTTATTGACCAGCCAATGATTATTTATTTTCTCTAGTATAACACTATGTTCTTCTCTAGGTTTTAGAATATCCATGCTCAAAGTTTGATCGCTGGACTACCAGCATCAGCATCACCTGATATTTGTTAGAAATGTAAATATTCAGACACTTCCCCAGATTTATTGAAAAAGTAGCTCTGAGGGTAGGACAATCGATGTTTTAACAAGCTTTCCAGGTGATTCCAGTGCATGCTAATTTTGAGAACTTTCTCTCGAAAATACTAAATTTTTATTCCCAGTACAGAGTATTACTATTACTTGTACATGAAGAATGAGCTAGGCTTGTAGGAATTTATAACGAATGTTGGCTAGTATGTCAATATAGATTACTAGTAAAAGCTAGGCAATAGAACATTACTCATTATTTGGGAAAAAATCTTAGCTATGCTAGTAGTTAGTGTAAATATGGGCAATTGTGCTTTGTGCTCTTTTCCTCATGAGTGCAACAAGAAAATAATAATATGTAACTTCCTGAGTTAGTGAAAGGCCTGATAGAGTTATTAGGTTTACTACATTTTGAAGAGGGTCTAGCATATAGGCTCAGAAATGAGAGTAGATACCAATTTTAAGAATCAAATACCAACCCCTACAAGTCTCCATCCAAATACATCCTTTTCCTGATCAATTCGTAACATTTTAATTAGAATTAGAGTACTTTTAATGTTTTATTAAATACTTTAGATATAGCAAAAGCTAAAAAATGTAACGACCAAAAATTTATTACACTAAGATATATTTTTAGCATAATTTGTCGAGGAGAATTTTTTATTTTTAGTTTGTTTTTCTTGATTTCATTGTGGGATATTGTGATTTATAAGAAATATATATTTGCTTTTTGTCTCTATTTTTGGTCAGAGTTCCTAAAACCTTTGGGATTTCCTAAAGAATGAGAGATTTAAAAATCTTTTGTTGTGTCAATCTGGTGACTCTTAGGAAGTCACCTTCGTAACCTAAGGATAAAGATTGGTGTGATTGGAGGTTTGGAACTTTCTGTCCCACCTTTCTGACCTCTGGGGATGGGGGAGAAGCTAGAGGTAAAATCTACGACCAATGGCTAGTGATTTAATCAATCATGAATGAGTAAGGAAGCCTTCATAAAATCCCAAAAGGACTGGGTTGGCAGAGCTTCCAGGCTCATGAATAACTGGAGATTCTGGGAGGATGGTGAGAGAAGGCATGGGAGCTCTGCGCCTGTTTCCACATACCTTGCCTTGTGTATCTCTACCATCTGTATTTTCCTCAGTAATATCCTTTTATAACACACTGGTAATCTAGTAAGCAAAATATTTCTCCGAGTTCTGTAAGTCACTCTAGCAAGTTAATGGAACCCCTGGGGGAAAGAGGTTAGTTAACATTTCCTTGGGGGAATGTTAAGTTTATAACTGGTAAGTCAGAAGCCCAGGTGACAACATGGACTTGCTACTGGCATCTGCAGGGTAGGTGGGGAGGGGTGCGAGGAGCCAGTCTTATGGATTCGAGCCCTTAACCTGTGGAATCTGATGCTATCTCCAGGTAGATAGTGTCAGAATTGACCTAAATTGTAGGAAACCCAAATACTATTAGAAAATTGTTTGGTAGTATGGGTAAAAAATCCACATGTTGGAATTGGTATTAGAATCATATAATATAATTCCTAAAAGTAAAGATTCACGTTTTCTCAATTTTGTGAAAATTATCAGCCTTTATGTTAAATATTGCTTCCCCTTCTTCTTTTTTCTGATTTGTCTTTTTTCAGAATGCCAATTGCATGTATGTTAGACTTCTCATTCAATCCTCTGTTCCTCTTAACTCTTCAGTTTTAAGAAATTTCAACTCTTATCTTCTATTACATGTGAGAGCAATGTGCTAAACTCTGTCTTCCAATGTACTGATTGTCCCAGCTATGTTTCATCTTCAAATTAAGCTATTTACTGAACTTTATATGTTCACTAAAATTTGGTGAATATAATTTTAATTTCTACAAGTTGGTTAATTTTAAAACTGTCTTACAGTTTTTTATAATTTTTTGTTCCTTGCTTACATTTTCAATTCTGTCTTTAATTTTTAATTTTTCAAATAATATTTATTTTTTAATCGGTATATGTTAATTTAAATACCTAAAATACTTGGTTGTCTAATTTTGTTTTTATAGACATTCATTTATGCACCTGTTCCTTATGTTCTGAAATATGGGCTTATCTGTAGATATTTGGATGATCTCAATTGGTAGGAATTCCTAGGGCCTGGGTTGTTGGGAGTTTTCCTTATAAAAGAGTTGTTTGCTGCTGCTAGGTGCCCCAGGATGCTACCAACATGAAAATACTTCAAAGCTATCAGTTGGATTGATTTTCCAATTAAAAAAAAAAAAAAATCAAAGCCCTATTATGAATAAGAGCATGACTATAGTTTCATATTCTCTTGGAAAGATATTTTCTTCCACCTGGAGCTAAGACTAACAAAGATCTTATTTTATCCCCTTAGCAGTGGGTAGATTTTAGAGTTTACCCTTTCATTGAATTTGTATTCTTTTATAGTCTATGAATTCTGAAGTGTTGTTGTTCAGCTTCTCATCTTATGATACTGTCATCGGGGACTTGTGAAATCATAGAGACTTGTCTCCCTTACTCTGGGCTGCAGTTAAGACTATAGTATTGGCGAATTTCTTCAGGAGATTCCTCATTTTGGTTTATGTCTACCAACCTATCTTTTGTTCTCTCTTTGCTTTTGGCTCTCGAGGCCTTTATTTTGATTTTATTGAACGCTTCAAAAAATGTTTGTTGCATTTTGTCCAGCCTATTACTAGTTTTAAGGATAATTTGTTTTAGGTTATATAAATATCCATGAAATCAGAAGCAGAATTTATGAATATTTTTCCTCTATCTGAAATGGAGAAAATAAGAACTCCATAAAAACAGAAAGTCTATTACATAATACTAAGATTGAAAATATATTGAGTAGATCTTATTCATCAAAAAATTTTTTTCCAATTAAAATTAGTTTTGATTATAAAGCTTCTTTTTTACAAAGAAATATTAAAGTGATGCATTTTTATCAAAAAATCAGACTCCCTTGTAACACTGTATAAAGGAATGCAAAATATTAGTTTTTTGCTAAAACATTAAAAGAAAATGACAAAATACAGCAATAAAATAAATGAATTTAAAGGGAAAAAAAATCGATTTGAAAATATTTAAGTTTTTGTTGTGAAATGTGTAATTCCAGAAGGCAACATATGCGCATTAAAAAAAATATTCTCTGCATAGTGAACCAATAACATTTGGAATTCATGTTGATATAGCATTTTGTAATTAGCTAGTGTTGAAGCTAGGCTTTATTTTACTCATTTTTAAATATTATAATGAGAATAAAAATGTTTACATTTACATAATTGTTTTCATTTATAAAACTTTTCCTTTATTTTTAACTCAGTCTTAATAATCTCAAAGGGAGAGAGACATATGACCTTTATCTCCAAATTTTAAAGATCTAAATTATGTGCCTTATATGATACTTCATTATTTTAGAAGAGTACAGATTCAAACTGATCTCTTTACTTTGGTTTACCAGTCTTACAAGTCTGATTTGTATTTTTAACGGGACTTAAAAATACTTAAATGGGTCTAATTTTAATAAAAATACCAACTTTTTTTTCAAACTTTTTTTTTTATAATGTATATTTCAGTCCATAGTTAGGCAGTGGATATGTGGACCGCCTGAAGCAGAAGTACTTCCTTTATTTTTTTTAACAATACGGCCTACTTATAGAACTGTCAGTCTGTTCTGATAAGGACTATTTCATCGAAGCAATAATGTTCTATTTCAATGTACTTTGCTCGTGAAGATGTTAGAGGCAGTTTATCTTTTCTACAGACATGGTTCTTAAAAAAATAAATTATTCTTAATATAAATAAAATGTCAGGGTGTTTGATATTTCTTTTGTCCTCTTTAACTGTCTCAGGTGTTTCAGTAACAAAATGTAAAAGATGGGAAATTTGTATTCAGTTTCTTTGATCTTACTTTTTATTTTAATACTGCATGTCCCTGATCATACAGTCACTACCTAGGGCAGTGATAGAGCAGCTTCCTGCTGAGGAACGTTTACAAAGAATGTTCATCCTACTTCAGTAAGCAATCTGGGCTCCTTAAAAGCCACATCAAATGCTTTAACCACAGACGGAGAAATCCAAGTATTTTTTTTAAAAGTATCTGACCAGAACATTTATGTCTTAGGAAAAGTAATTCCATGAAGAAAACTTATTAATAATGACTTAGCATTTACATAATACAACCTTTTCTATTAATTAATGGATGATCTAATAGTATTATTATAACCTGAGAATTTGCGATCTTGGGGTTTTATTCCTTTGAGAACACTCAGATATGTACTAAGTCTACTCACAAAAGAAACAGAACGTCTAATACAATTGCTTGTTACTTACAGAAGGGTTCGTTTTGGAGGCTCTTAAAGCACACACACTCTGATGGCAACTTTTGACCATATTTTCCCTCTTAGGTTTTTGGTTTCCACTATTCAAAACGATTTCTCATTTAAGATGTAAGAATTAAGATAGTTAAAACAGTGTTTCCTCAAAGACAAAAATCAAGTTTATCTCATATTAGTTAAATCCAGAGAGATGTTCTTTCCAAGATTATTTTCTTAGAAATAAGTTGCCTTTGTTTAAATATTGTTTGATATTGAATTGCTTCAGATTGTAAAGTGACTGCTTGAGGTTTAATATAAGTTGTCACAAGCCATTGACAGAAAATGCTTCTCCCATAAAGTGTTCAGGCATGTGTATATCAGGGAAGTTTAGAGTAATGCAAATTTTACTTAGTGATGCTATTAAAATGTAGATTCTGATTTAGAATTCCCACAGTAAGTCCTGAAATTTTCAGATGTTGATGCTGCTACTCTGTAAACCGTAATTTGAATAGAAAGATTTTAAGGCATATTTAAGCAAAATATGCTTAACACAAAACTCATTCCTTGATCTCATTCACTGTTATTGATTTCTTAAGGTCATTCATTCTACTTTGTGCCCCCTGTGAATATACTGCCCCTTCTTTTCTCCCCATTTAATCATTCAAAACACTTAATATCATTATTGCCCTACTTACCTAACACTAAGTGTGGCCGTTGACATTTTTTTAAGCTGCTTGTTTTTATTTTTAAGCTATTACGAAAAGACTTCTATCATCAACATTTTCTCCAAATGGTCTTTTAAAGATAATGGATTCACTTTCACATGTAAAATTTAATAGGCACTTTTACATTTTAGAATATTTGAAATTTTTGATCTGACATTCGTATTTGACATGTTGACAACAGCTTCCTTCCTGAAACTGCCTTGGCCTCCTGTCCTCAGCTATGTCCTTGTTCTCCTCCACGCATGTAGATAATTACCTTTCAATGATTTTTTGCTGTGATTTTAAAAGTGGTCATTGAATATAAACTCTCTCTTAGAAAACTATATTCCTTTGACTTAAGCTAGCTTCTGCATATTGATGCTTTCCAAATATCAAGCACGAAATATTCAAACCTGAATTTCTTGCCTTACTCTTTAACCCTCACCAAATGTCATCTCTCATATTCTTCTTTCAAAAGCTTTGGCACAATTTACCTAGTTCCTATTGTTCTAAATCAGTTTTTAGTCCTGAACTCATCCTCTCTATTAGATTGTATGTCACGTTCTATTAATCCTTCCGTCCAAATATTCCAGAAGGCATTTCTCTATTCTTATCGTTTCTGAAATTTCCTAATTCATACTTTCATTATTTATTTTGATATAGTTCAGTAAATTCTTAACTATTCTCACAATCTCCTATAATCCAGGGCTAATAATATTACATTATTGCCACTCTAATGTTTCTAAATCAAAAACTGATTTTGAATATCTTTGAAAAAGTAATTCTATGTATCTCCCAATTATTTCAGAATAGAGTATGCTTAACATAACATGAAAGCGCCTTTATATTTTGTATCATTTCTATTTAAAATCTTTTCCTTTTGATTCATTCTCCCCCACCCACATCCAACCTAAGTATTACATGCTTTGAGAAAACATATCTTGATATTCTCACTTATAATATCATAATTTAACATTTTTAAATTTCCCTCTTTTACTTAAAATCATATTCAGGACTTATTCTCACTTTCAAAGATAATATTGGAGAAAGAGAAAGTTATTTAAAATTTTATTGACTAAAAGATACAAATCCTTTTTTTTTACTAATGGCAGAGTTAACATTTCTAGGATGACTTTTTAAATGAAAGGGACATTAAGACACTTACTTTGATAAGGAAATGACCTATTCTCAAACTTTCATTGACAATTTAACTAACTAGTACTTTTGTGATTCATTTTTTATATCTAAGGATAATAATAATATAGCTGCTATTTAATATTTTGATACTATTTAAAATATTTTATTGATATGGGACTATGCTCCTCAATTGGCAGAAATTACTAGTGATAGAAACCAAACTAACTATATTACTTGAAACAAAACAAAATAAAAGACGTAGAGTTTAATGACCATGAAATTAAACAGCAAAAGGTTCAAATGCCATCAATCCCATGCCCCTGAACGTACACCAACATGTACTTACCTCTCTCTCCCCTTTCTCACACATATATATATACACACACACACATCTAGTCACAAACTTTGCACATGCGCATACGTGAATATGTGTTCCTCTCTGCTCTTTTGCTTTCTAAAATTCCTCTGCCATAAAAATGCTCTTAAGGTACCACATCCATGGTTCTTCCTAGTAGTTATTCTTTTGTGTAATCCTCTTTTCTTGAGTGGGCATGACCTGTGACTTGCTTCTAATTAATAGAATAAGGCACACATTATGGAATGTTAGATTATGTCAATGATTACATTATGAAAGATTTTAATGCCTATTCTGGGAAAAGACTCTCCCTTGCTAGCTTGATGAAGCAAACAACTATGTTGGGGACACAAGATACAAAAATATGAGTGGACTAAGGGAGGGTAGTCTCTAGCTAATATACAGCAAAAAAAAAAAAAAAAAATGAGGTTCTTACTCCTACAACCATAAGAAATTGAATTCTATCAACAATGACATCAACTTGAAGCAGATCCTTCTTTAGTCAATTTTCTATATATTAGAAAATTATAATATTGACATGTTGATTGGAATGTTGCAAAGACCCAGATAATTCATTCTGGACTCCTGGCCCTTGGAAACCATGACAGAATAAGTAAGTATTGTTTTAAGCTGTTAAATTTGTGACAATAGCATTATGTTGCAATGGGAAACCAGTACATCCTCCTTTCAAGTATTTTTCAACTGTGAGAGGGAGAATTCTAAAGTGGCTACCTTAAGATTTCCAGCCGTAATTTCCAGGACTGTGAATATGCTGAAATATCGGGCTCATGATTGTATTAAGTTACATGGCAAAAGGATTTTAAAATCCTTTTTGACTTTGATTAGTAAACTCTGAACAAGGAAATTAATGAATATGCCTAATTTAGCCTCTGCTCTTTCAAAGCAGATTTTTTTTTTTTACTTTAAGATTTTTTTTTTCTTAATTGATTTATAATGTCTAGCAGAGAATAAGGAAATCAAAGTCGTTCCAAGCATGAGCAAATCTGATGTCACAATGTTAGCTTGAAGATGAAGGGATGCCACAGGTCAAGAATTCAGGTGACTTCTAAAAGATGATAGTGGCTCCTTTCTGACAGCCAACAAGGAAATGAGAACTTCAGTCCTACAACCATAAGGAAATAAATTCTACCAATTACGTGAATGAACTTGGAAGCAAATTCTTCCTAAAGTTCCCAGATATGAACTCAGCCTAACCGACACCTTGATTTTACCTCTGTGAGATCTCAGGCAGAAAATCCAGTTGACACTACCCAAACAGAAGTCAAAAAATAAGATTATGTAGAAAATTCCTGGGTCCTGTAAGGATGTCGGGGTACACTCTAATGTACACCTATCCCAGACATTAATGGGATAGGTGTACATTAGAGTGTTTTCAGGAAAGGAGTGACATGACTGAATTTGCTCAGAAGTATATCTGAGTGCACTGTGGTGTATAAATTGAAGGAGACGTAGGTTTGGAAAAAAGAAATATTAGCTTGGCTTCTTTTGCAATAATTAGGTAAAGGATGATAGGGTCTTAGACTAAAGTAATAACATTGAAGATGGTGAGATGCAGGGATGAAGTGCAAAATCTTAATGCCTGGAATCCATGGATAATGAAAATTTATAACAATTTGCCATAACAATTAAAGTTGCTAGGCAATATACTATTGGAAAATGCAGTTAATAGAACTGTCCAGTGTCAAGATGTATTTTGAAATTATATCTATGCATTTTGCTTATAGATTTGATAGAGGATATTTCAATGTTAAGTAATACTTAAAGGGCAATGTTAGCAAACATGTTCTGTCAAGGGCAAGGCAACTCAAAAATAAAAATCCAAGTAACTGTGCTAGGAAAGTTGTTTTCACTAGCTAAAGTGAGAAATCAAAAATGGAAAATAAAGGAGGAAACTGAATAATCATAATATGCTGAAAGAAAATCACAGAGATCCTTAATCTTTTTTGATCCACACTCCTCTTCCTTAGAGCAGATTTGTAAATTCATGAAACAAAATACGTTTTATAGGAAACCTAGTTACACTAATATTTAGTATACAATATGCTAAGTATATAAGTGCATTTCTTCATTAACACATTAAATAATAAGGGATAGTAGCAGTTCTAAAACCTACCATAATGTCAAGTAATGGTTAGTTAGTTTTTTTGTTTTTGTTTTGTTTTTTTTGAGATACCTGCAAGAGCTCTAAGCTTCTATGAAAACACATGACTTATATTGCTAACAAGTAACAGTTAATACTGATACTTTTATAATTTGTTACCTACCTTCATTTAGGAAATGTGAAATTTTGATTAACACTAAAACTAAAACTTTCGTGGAAATAATTGAACCATGTCAAAAAGTTCTTGATTTTTGATCCTGTCCGAAACATCCATGGAGACATTTGGTCCACACCAAAAAGATCCTCGAAAGGGCTACTGAGGCAAGAAGAGTTATTATTAGCAATCTAGCCACAACAAAATTATTGGACCAATAAAACATGATAGTAATTTTATGCATTAATTCTATAAATCAAAAGTATAAATAAACATTACGGACTATTTGAACCCAAAGACATTTTATAAGTGTGGGTGTTTTGGACAGAACCAATTGTCTTGCAAGGGAAATTTCAATTAGAAATTAGTGAACAAAAAGGTTTTATTTTCTTGCAGACAAATTTATGATCCCTCTGAATTCCATCCATGTTCAGCACTTTAGCGCTTGCTCTACTGCCCACCTTTATGCTATCTGGCTGCTCGTCCTAAAACTATTGTACTTCAAAATACCTCACTATTGAAGATTGTGCAAAGAAAGCCACACATCAATGACTTAAGAATGTTGAAACGCAAAGGGAAGCAGAAGTCAGGAGACATAGCAGAGGAATTAATTTTCCCAAAAAGCACAAGCTGAGGGTTATTTAAGTCTATGAGTGGCAAGAATCATTTTACTCATAATTAAATTTTCTCTAAATCAATCATTACCAAAGCAAAAAATCACTTAAAAATGCTTTCATTTGCACAGACTAAAGAGCTTTGGTGATATTCTTTTTATCATTGATTTTATTTCAAGAGATATGAAGACTTAAAGGAATTGATAATGTGCATAATAAGCATATATTTGTACTTGTCTAAAAATAAAAACTTATTGGCAATGTTATAAAAATTATGTTCATGTAAGAAAGAATATTCATGGTGCAGATATAACTCAACCATATGTTTCATTCAGTAGAAACTTATTCAGTCAGTGTGCCAAGAAAAATATTGAATGAAATTGATGTTTTCATGGTTTATGAACCAGTAAAATGGAGTAAATTAAACACAAAACCCTAGGAACTATTTCTATTGAACACAGTAGCAGGAATTATTTACTTGGTCAGTTGCCCTAATGTTTATGGTTCATTGATTTAATTAGAGCCTACCAATGATTTCATCATGAAAGAAAATGTTTGAAGGGCAAAAGGGACCTATGAGAATGTATGTTTATATGCTTATAAGACCATGAAGAGTAATATTTTTAAAGGGCTTTATAAAAATATATGGAAAAGTGAATATTAAGTAGACATGCAAAAGAGGTAAATTTAATTGTTTTTTGCCTACTATAGCAATTAAGAGGTTCATAAAATCTTTTTTAAGGTTCTAAATTATTTAATTTTGCTTTTTGTTTTTGTAGTTTTTTCTAAATTAAAATGTTAGCATTCATAATTTAGACTATTTTATTTGAAAGTGAATTTTAAAAAATTACAAAAGTAAATCAGAATCAGCTATAATTATAAACAAATAATTTATTTTTTTAAATATTTATTCAGAATTTTTGTTTTCTTTATGCCAAGTTCTCAAAAGCTAACATAGCCGTGGAACACGAGTGAGATACTGCTCAATATTTTTTAATGATATTAAGCCAAACAACTTTCAGATTTCCACATAATTAAAACAGATGACACTTAGATAAAAAAAAGAAAAAAAAAGTTGTTTTAAGTTTTGCAAATTGTTACCCAAAGAACTTGCCCAATGACACTTCTTCTCTACTATGTACACATTCTGTGCATTGTTTCGAGAGATAGAGCTTATTTTTTTTCTTTTATTGAATGTAGATCATCCTTGTGGCTGGCTTTGCCCCATAGAATGTATCACAAGTGGTAATTTGGGATTTTCTAGCTCAGGCATTATGAGGGTATAGCAAGCTCTACTTCCTGCCTTTTGGAATTAATTTGCCACGTTATAAGAAGCCCAAATAGCCACGTGAAGAAAACACCTGGTGAAAAACAGAACAGATAGTGAGAAAGTTGCCAGATATGTGGCCTAAATCAAAACATTCCATCTATTCCACCAACACCACTAGTGGGCATTCTAACTGCCCTATCCAGGGTGTTAGACACAAGAGAACAGTCATATTGAATGCTGTAACCCAGCAGACACTATGTAGAGCAGAGGTGACACCACTGGTCCCACAGAATTATAAAATATAATAAAATGGTGTTGTTCTCAGCCATTGAATTTTGGAGTCACTTATTCTGAAGCAATCGATAACTGAAGTAAGAGTGAAATGCCAAGAACTACAGCCTTATCCAAACATTAAGCTTCCATGTTCTATTTTTCTGTATGATACAGGTGAGTAACTTAAAAACCTTGGAAAATATTCACTGACATCTATGCCCTTTCACCAAAATGAACCTTTCAGTAAATAACTTATTAGTATCTACTAGCATATGCTGAAATCCAGTAAGAGAAATGAGAAAGAATTTGGATTATTTCTGTTAATCCTGACCCAATGGTTATCTAAGTTACTAGTTTTTATAGATTATTATGAACACCTGGGAGATGTGGAGCACTGAACAGTAATTGAATAGTTATATTGAAAGATATATTATTTTTGTTTAAGTTTTGTCATACAAAAGATAGGTTCATGCTTTACTTAAACCAAGAAGTATATATTTTTTATAATTTAACAAGTAAATCATTTTTTAAATTCTACTTTAAAAAACAAATAAATACATATAATAAAATTTTACTTTCATAATCAATATGTTATTTCCATTTTACTAATGTATTTCTTATGCGGAGACCACATTTCTGTTGTCATCATGTAAAAACCTCAGATGTAGTCATTGCTATGGCTGGATAAAACAGATTATCTTTTTTTTTTCCCCCCTCTATCTTCTAATCGTGTAGTCTTTATTTGCCCTTATATACCATTACAAACTTGCATCAATTGCTTGCTCCCCAGCAAAAGTCGTCAGTTTGGCTCAAATAAACTCAATAAAAACTTTCTATAAGTTTTGACATTCTTACACTGACAAAAATAATAATCCTCATTCATAAACAATTTAGCAAACATCATTGCTAACCTATTTCCCCATTATCAAACAAAAGGCTTAACCTTAACCATTCTTGCCTCAGTTTATATTGAAATGATGTGAAGACTATAAATGATAACTTAATTTCTTTTTACACTTTCGGGGTATTGAATGGAAAACCACTATTGAGGAATGTCTTGGCTTAATCCAGATGAAATAATAAGAAAATGTATGACTCGAAGCCATCATTTTGTTTGGTTTGTTTCCTATATGTAAAGATTATATAAATAGTCAATTGCAATGAGATGCTATATTAAAGAACAGTAAATAAAAGTCCTTAAATTATAAAAAACAATATTAATCAAGAATATAACTAGCACTGTAAGATTGAAACGCTTTTACAATGATCCATATACAAACAAGATAATTTCTTAAAGTAAATTTTATATATTCTTATATAACTTGGCCTTTATTTCAGTGATATTAGAAGAAAACAATACCTGTAGCAAATAAATTTTGATTTACTTTTAACTAATAGAATCCACAAGTCTTTGTCTATAAAGTTGTTTATACTTAATGATTCCATTAGTGTTACAGTGTTTATTTCAGAATTAGTTAGCCCCAGTTTAAAGCAATTATAACATGACTATGGTCAAATTTGCTCATCTGTAAACCTGATTTAAAATACAGTTGCTTTTTATACTTTTTTTTAAAGTTTCTAATAATGCATTCAGTCATTTTCCCACTATGTGCCAACTGTATTTAGGTCTTTGGGAATTAAAACTTCAAATTAGAATCCCATACATTTTTTTAACTGGTCTCAAAATTTATTAATATGTCTTAAGAAAAGATATTGAAATAATAAGAATATAGTAATTTCTTCCACCTTCTAAATTCTCTTTATCCAATTTACATTAATAATTACTTCATAGTCAAAGCAATTGTACATGCCATTCACTCTTATTTTATTCTCTCAGGACCCTCTCTCTCTATTGCCTCCAATCTTTATTCCAATATTAATATTCTGTAAACATTGCTGTCACAAGGTTTCTGTAAGTACCCACCCTTCAAAAAAGCCAATATTTAATAGATCAAAGTTTGGAGTAAAGAAACGTTTATTGATTGTGAAGACGATCGCCCAGAAGATGGGAGCTCTCCATAGTTCCTCAAATTCATCTTAAGAGCACCCCAAGTTCAAGCAATCTGTATGTCCAGGAAAGGGAGGAGGGGAGGGGCAAAAGGTGGGATCCAAGGAAGAGCAGAAACCTCCAAATTCTTTGTTCCCAGTAGGTCTGAGTCTGATCCTCCAGTTTCTCTAAATCTTTGATAAACAGTCACTGTTTTGCATGTATTCCCCCATCCCTTCAGGAAAGACTCCTGACAAGGGCTGTTTTTGCAAAATACTCAAGTTTCAAGCAGAATTCCTCTAGCAACTGCATGTCTAGAGCAGGAACTATTAGCTTGAGTTAGAGAGAAGAAGCATTTCACTCTATTACATGAAGAAATGCAATATATTACATATTGAAATATGTAACTAACCTTTTAATAGACTATTACCAATGATTAAATTTCATGTTCATTCTTTGTGAGAACTAATCATTACCTGTTCTTCCTACATAATGAATGTGTCACTTGATTTCTTGGTATAGCCAGAAGTTGACTATTAATTACTTTTTCATAAGCTTTTAAAAAGGTTTTCTCTCTTCTAATTCCTAATTTAATGTCAGGGTTAGTCTGTCTGTCTGTTGCTCTGTTGATATAAGGAACCTCCAAATCTATAGAGAATTTTTATGAGTTTATTTGAGCCAAACTGATGACAATTGCCAAGAAGCAAAATCTCAACGGATTGAGAAAATGCTCCCGAGAATGGCAGTTTTGCAGCTTATTTTATACATTAGAATCAAAGGAGAGGATATAAGAGGGGTTACATGAAATGCATTGGTGGTAGATTAAGGGGGTGGGAGAAAGCAAAGCAGGGTAACCTCAGATTGGATAAAAAGTAAAATGGAGCTACATACTTTTACATTGGTGTGTATAGGATAGTTACTAATTAACATTAAAACACATAGAGATGATATTCAGACAAGATAACAATGAAAGATACTGTGGTCTCCTGCTCTGGTGAGGTGGGTGTGCCCTGAGGGGTCCTGAAAAGGCCATCACTCTGACATTTCAAAGGTATGTATTTTAGATGCAAAAAGACAATAGACAACCTCATTTAAGGTAAATACTGACCTTTGTCAGGGAAGCTGCAGGCCTAGGACATGACTACCCACCACGCCCTGCTTTTTTTGTTAGAAATATTTATGTTCAGATCATCCTATGTGGTTACTTTTGGTCTCCGAGTTTGTAAGGCCCATCATACAGGCTGCCCCTGAGCTTGTCATGTTTAGTATGTGGCCCCTTTTTCTGTTCACATATCTATAATCTATCTATCATCTATTTATCAGATGAGAAGAGCAGGGAGAGAGAGAGAAGAATAATTAAGTATACACATAAATTCATGCATACATACAAAATAATTCGCAAAATTTGGTTTATTGAAAAAAGACATGGATAACCAGAGAATTATTTAAATATATTAATAAATTTTCTTCAAAATTAAAACTAAGTTGATATTTATTATTTAGCCTATAATGGTTGATCAGTAATTATATTTGTAATTATATTTTTTCCTTCCTCTTATTCATTTGATTTGTATTGCAGAAAGTCTGATAGAAATCCTTCCTTCCTAGTTTCTCAGATGATCATGAACAACTTTTTTAACCTTTTTAAACTGTAGACTCATCTATAAAATGAGAATAGTAACATTTAAAAAAATTGTTAAACTCATTTAATGAGATAAAGACAGAGACTGTCATAGTTTATGATCAATAAATGGCAGTTCGACACAATTTTCATTATTAGCATTATACATAATAAACACTTATAGATGAACTGGATTTTTAATTTAGATCTCTGCATGTTATAAATCTTTTTTTCTATACATTTTCTATGAGAATAGAGTAAAGCAAATTGAATTCCTAGTGGTAATAAGTATGTTCTATTTTGAGGGAAATAAATGCTTTCTGACTTTTAAATGTAAAGTTTGATATATGGCTGCTAGAAGCTATGTATAACTTAAACGAGCCTTCAAATTGCACAGTCAATTGTTCTCACCTAATCTCAAACCATTTCTCTTTCTCCCAGTAAGATTCTTATGTTTCCTAGAATGTTCTAGTCTGGTTTCTGCCTTAGAGTGGCCTTCATGTTCTCATCTGAAATGTTATTCTACCATTTTTTTTTTTTTAATAAATTTGTACTGTCCAATATGGTAGTAACTAGCTACCATATGTGCTTAACTAAATTTAAATTCAAATTACTTAACATTAATTAATTAAAGTTAATTAATTAACACATCCTCCCACTAGAAGACAGCCTTCAGAAATAACTGTGTTCTTTTTTGTCTTGTTTGCTGATATGCGTCCATTGGCATGCTAAGAAATATTGAATAACTGTCTCTCTGGTGGAAGAATAAAAACACAGAATTGCCCATTACCATGATGTAAATATTTCCTCTAGGGCCATTGGCAAATGTGAGAGCTCTAAACACCAGTTGGAAAGAGATGCACCATTGGCTGTCACAAGCCAGTATGAACAGCAAGTCAGTGTCCAACAGCAAGAAAGGAGCTAGAGACCTAATAAGGGCTCGATATTGTTGAATAAATGGTAAAATAAATAAATGTAAATTTTAAAATCTTAATTCACTTTTAACTTTACTTGAAAATTTTTAGATAAGAGAATGCATGCCAATTTTACATGTTGACAAATTTTATATCATATTTAAATATCAGTTTTTTTAATTAGTGTATTTCTCAACATGATAATTATTAGCCTCCTTAGTCTAAGACAAATTAATCACTTTTGATTATAAGATTTGTCTATTTACAAAATTTTTTTAAAAAATAAGAAATCCATCACTTTAATTTTCTCATTATAGTTTGGAAAATTAGGGAAATTATCAGGCATTAAAATTTGTTGAACATTTTATCAAATACCATTATTTTTATAGAGAACAATATGTTACCATCCACAAAACGTGTGTAGGGCTTCTTGATTTAGCACAAGCACATCTTATTGTGGTTGGTGCTATTGATGATGTACACTAGGCCCACTTCTGAGACCGCTCCATCGGTGCATAGCATTTGGTAATTATTATACCCTCTACCTTGAATGTTTTTTACAACCTAGTCAAATAAGATCCCAACTCGATCTTCAGATTTTTCATCAATTAATTTAACTTACTTTTAATTAACTTTTTAAACCCCAATTTGAAATATTACAAACACATACATACATGTACTTAATATATTTAGTTGTTTAATAATTTTTTCTCTTTGAGGAAGCATTTTTGGAGCCTATATGATCAATTTTATTGACCCAGAACTTAACATAGTGTCACAGAATTTGTGCTTCAAAAATGCATTAAAAAAATTAAAATCATTGAGTGAACATGTAGAGAACAATATATTATTAAAAATATATGTGTATATAATCAAAATGGAAACAAAATGTCATCTGTTTTCAAAATCAAAACCATTCTTTAAATATAAAAACGTTTTGTTTAAACTGCTTCCAGTCAACCTGGAAGAGTGAGGCCTCTTCCTCATCCTCCATGGGTCCCGAGGAGAGAAAGCAGTAAAGGATGTAACCTCAATTTTTCAGCTGAATGAAACACAAGCAGATCTCACAAGAGAGTTGTGTGAAGAGAGATGTAAAAATCCAGTGAAAATTATGTTTACCAGTGATACTCGAATTACCTTAATGAGAAAGGAGAAAAATTGTGTGGCCCATGCACTTTTTGAAATCTCATTTTCCCTGAGGTGGAAGGAAGGTTATGCTGTTTATCAGCCACATTTCTGGGTGGAAAGGCCCCTACCTGATAAACTCTGGCTACTGGAATATCCTGTAGTCCAGTAGCAAGTCTTAGAATCTAAAGCTGTTCTCTCCTGCCAGGCAAAGCTGCTTTTTAAATAAAAGACCTCCCATAACTATGGTAGGCTGCTCCAAGAAGCCTTCCAGGCTCTCTCCTGCTTTTCCTTCAGAACTTGCTTGTGCAGGCTATCTTTTTCTTCAGTCTTAGTGATCTCTTTCTCTCCTCCATCTCTCCCTGTCTCTCGCAGTCCTTGATATTGGCAATTCTATTGGACTTCTGGAGGATTCTGGATCCACCACTGGACACTATCCCTGAGATCTTCCTTCTCTAAATGCTCTGATCATGGAAATTTGTATAATCTATTTACTATCTATAACTTCTTAACAGAGAAACCAGAAATGGAATAAAAACCCAAATATAAATTAAGCCATCAGGCATCATATTCTTTTAAACCTTTACACAACAAATATTTTTCTTTTTACTAATATACTTAGGATTGTAAGTTACTTTAATTGATAGAATTAAGCTATTAAAGAAACGATTTTATAGAGTTCTGTGACTTTCTCAAAAATAATAGAGGTGGAAGTTTTTAGTTTTCTACCCCATTTTCTTCACAGTTGAAAAATTGCATTGGAGGCTGGGTGGTGAAACGGTTCAGTCTTAAATCGACTTATCAATTGCCTGCAAAAGAAGAGAAAAAATGACCCAAGATACTTAACATTGAAAGAATGCATGTACTAACTCTCTAAATACGTCACATCCTGATGCTGTGGGCTGGCTTTCCCACTTTAGAACTTAAATTTGTTCATTATAGGGTATCTGCAATTATCAGTTAATTTCCTCCTCTATACTAAACAACTACTTTTGTGAGAAACTGAAGTAACTGACAGCACAGTGCTTATATTCTTTGGATTTGTGAGGTATCACAAAGTTATTTCTCTCTGACAGTAGAGAACCACGTCCTCATGCATGCCTTATCTTTGATTTGAGTCATACCATAAACTTATCTCCATACCATTCACTTTCTTAGTAGGATGTCAAAAAAAAAAAAAAATAGATGATTGAATTCTTCTTCATTCCTGGCTGCTCTGTGGTGTTCAAAAGGGTTTTTATTGAAATTCTTTAAAATATCTCCTGCATGCTTACAAGAACATGGTACTCTAGTGATGAGTCAGAGAGTTCTTTGTTGGCTCCTGGTATCCTCTGCAAGCTTCTTTTAAATTTCATTATATAGGGTTGATAATTCAAAGTTTGTTGGAAATTGGTGAGTCTTCTAGTTTTACTCTACAGGAATTTTTGATCTCTTTCTTTGATACTTTTAGTAATTTAAGTAGATTAAAAGAGAAAGATTTCGAATGTATAAACTAACTCTCCATCTTCTCAAGTGATACCTTAGTGCATTCCTTGTTTATCACAGACATTCCGATGGAACATTACTTCTTTTGCCTTAGAGTATAAAATTTCTAGTATTGTCAAGCTTTTAGGTATAACAGAGATTTTTAACTCATTTTTTTTTTTTTTACCACTGAAATGGAAAGTTTTTCTAGTTCTTTTTGATAGCAGAGAAGTATAAAAATTATTCTGGAAAGTAAAGCAAGGTTTTCCTCAGGACTGGATGAATTAGGTCATTGTTGCTAAAAAGTATAGACTTGCTGCAACCCAAAATGCTTTAAAGGATGAAGGGGACCATAGCTTGCCATCCCAAAATATGCCTTTTGGGATATTGATTATTTTAAGCTAATTATTTCTTTTTTAAGAAACAAAAGACTCAGGAAGAAGCTTTGACTCTTCCCCTTAGCTGTCTAAAGGGAATTCAGGTAGAAAAATTTATATATAGAAAGGGAACTATTCACCTTAACATATTCAGCTTAGCATGTATGAATGAAGTATGGCAGACAGAGATGATCCAAGCAAGTCTATTTGTTAGACTTGCCCCTGTGTCCCATCGTTTCTGAGTGGCCCAGAAAGAATTTGTTTACCACGTTTGTTCTTTCTCATTTACCTGTAAATTTCCTATTTTCCATTTGAAGTCCTAGACCTCTGCCTCTCTACTCTTCATCCAGAACAGTTTATAACCCTCAACTGCCCAATCTGTGCTCAGTCTCATATTCTTATGGAACACTCATATGTACAAACGTAATACATTTGGTTCTTTCTCCTGATAATCTCTCATGTTAATTGGATTATTAGTCCGCCCAGAAGAACTTAAAAAGGTGGGAGAAAAGTTATTTTCTATTTCCACAAGACCCGCTTGATTTTTCTATCTTGCTAAGTATTCCCAAGTCACATAGGAGTTTTCCCCAATCATCACTTAAAATGAAGAACTATGCTAAAGGGGACATGGAGAAGTAAACTGACTTCCTATGTTATATAAAATGAAAGCATATAAAACGACTGTTTATAGAGAAGCATCTGTTTTAGCAGGTGAAACCTAGAAAAACTTATGTGCTGTGCTGGAAATAAAATTTTCAACCCAGATGCTCACGAGCCTTTTTTCAGACTTATTTTGAGACAAGCACATCAAGCCCAGGAGTGGCTTCCAACTCAGACCTGTAGGATGTCCAGCCTCATTCTTTTCCTCCTTTGTGTTGTCATTTTCTCAAGCAACTCTCTGCTTTTTATTACTGGGGTTTTCTTTCCCTTATCTGTGTGTCCTTAGTAGAACAGAAAACAGAACAGAACTGGAATCCAAATTTATAGGCCCTTCCACTGAAAATATATGTCTTCCTCTGCTATGTGAGATATAAAAATTATGCTAACTGTAAAATAATTGTCTGGAAACTCAGTCTTACCATTAAGTGATATTTTTACCAAAATACCAAATATCAGTCCCCCCTCAAAAACAAAAAACAAACAAGCAAACAAACAAAAACAATGACCTTCTGCATACACTGCGCCACCTACTGAATAACTAATCAATGCCTGTGAATAATTTGCTTTTCAGCTCTGAACCTATTGCTTATGCTCCAGTCTCTACTCTACTCATGGAAATATGGGCCTTTACATGAAAAACAGCTATCCCATCAAAAAGTGCTATGTGCCTTTTTTAAGAGGATCAGCTTTCACAAAAAAGCTAGTGTGGGGTGTGTGTGTATGAGAATGGACTTGTTATTACTCATAGAGTTGAAAATTTTAAAGATTTAAACTTTTTTGCATAAATGTAATTTATGTTTTTATGAGATTTTGAAATTAGAACATATAAAGAAAAAATTATAAAAAATTCTACTGAGCAGTGATAACCCTTTTAATATTTTCTTATTTACTTATCTATTTTCTCACTGCTCACACCATATATACTAAACATATTAATCCTAAGCATTAGCTATTCTTATCAAACTTAATTTAATGACCACATATTCTGTATGGCATAACAAAGCACTAAATTCTTTCAAGTACTTGGTTTTGGATATTTAGTATTTTAAAAATTATTTCAATGTAAAAATGATTTTTGAAGACAAATTAACTAACCGCCACTCTGAATATAAACAAATTATTTCGTGAGAGCATGGACTTGAAGGGATACAGAACAGACCACCCCAAGATATGCCACTTTGGCATGTGAATTATTTTGAGCTGAAGGCAACTGAAAGAGACCATATGGGCTCACAAAATAGGGCAGGTCAAACTTCTAATTACTAACATTGCTCTTCTTATCATCCTGTGAATGATCTTCCTCCTTTCTGAAGCCCCAAGGTGCCTTTCCTCATTCTTAGGTCAGAATGTCACATATACCTCATTTCCCCTTTCTGTCTCTGACTCTCTTGTGTATGTGCGATTCCCAAATATATTTGATTATTTTCTCTTGTTAATCTTTCTCATGTCTAATTGATTATTAGATCAGGTGAAAGAACATAGGAAGATAGAGGAGAGTTTATTCCTTCCCCACAAACAATATGTAGCAGTTCGGCTTCTTTCTGATTGATCCAGAACGTTAACCAAAATAATTTCAATTATGTCTTCAAACAAAAAGTTGAATATATTTAATTAAATCAATAAATTTAAATATGTAACGTGTCAATGTTAAATCTTATGTTAATATTCTTTAGACTGAAGGTATGTTAGGAAAATTAAAGTGTCACAGGAGGAATTATTTGCAAAACTTCATCAAATATAATTCAAGATTACTGTACTTTATAATGAAAGTTAGATATCCTAATGTAACTCTTGCATTTCAATGGATTCCAAGGTAACTTGCATCAGTGAGATAAATGCAGATTTTGTACTGTGGCAAAAATGACCATGAATTTTAGCACCATACTTCCTTTTTGATGATTTGGTAAAATGTCTTAGATTTTTTTTTAAGGATCTGATTCCTTACCTGGATTTCTAATTGAGTGTTTTTGATAAGAGTAAAATTACCACAAAAATCTTAATACCTATAAAGAGGATTTATTCGTTGACTATTTGGTTAATTCACTCAAGAGAAAGCTTTATGACATACAAAAACAACTCCAGTTTCTGCAATTTTTATTTATGTATATTTCAAGAAGATAACTATTTTGGACTGAATTATCCAGATCAATCTAGGAAGATTTCCTTTTAGATTTATGTGTTTATGCATGGCCTCTATAGATATATACCTTTAAAAATAATTTTTCATATTTGTTGACTCAAGAACTAATTGGTGTTATAAATAATACATGCATTTGCAATATTTTCCACTTGGATAAGTACATTTATTTTTTATGTGGCTTCGGATTGTGTTCTGCTTGTACAGTCCTGGAAAAACGGTATTGCCAGCTGCTTTTGTCTAGAAAAGGACAACATTTTGATAAATGAAAACAAATAGAGTTCACAGTAAGTAGTTTTTATGTATCATATTTTAGGAAGTGATTTTTTGGGGGATTTTTTTATACATGATATCCACAAGAGTTGATGCACTCTGAAATGTAATGCTGAATATAGTTTTTTTGAAAAAAGTTTTTCATTAAGTATTGCCTTTGGGGTTAGATATTTCTACAATTAAAAAAACATAAAAAAAATTTTCCAGTAATATAGTATTTAAATGTACTGAAACTGATCTTATTAATCATTGTGTTGCCACCGTTATTATGCCTTAAGTGGAAGACAAGTACAGAAAGTAGACACCCCTGAGACTGAGTAACTAAAAAAGACCCAAGACCACCACATGTGGTTCTTTATGTTTATATAGTCTATTCTCATTATTTTTGGTACCGATGTTCTATAGAGTCTCCCTGGGAGTGTAAGCCCTGAGGAGTTTTTTTTATTTTCTTCTTTTTGTAATGCAAAAAGAAGACCTGACTTAAGCTTTGACTGCCTAGGCATCCACTTCAAAGACCGCTATCTCCAGTAAAACACATTTCCAGCTGCATGGATTAGAGTCAGGCTGCGTGCTGCCACTGAGGCTCCTTTGTTTTAAAGATCTTGATTGATTTCAAAACCATTTGGGCTACCCGTTTTTCTCTTCCTGCAGTGCTTTAAATTCCTACTCTTATGTTTTAAATTCAGCAATAAAGAATGAGCCTAGGAAACCCTAAGCTCCCACCCTTAAATCCAATAAAAGCAGCACCCCCGGCCCATGCGCCTGCTCACACTTTACCTGAGACCTTGCTGTGCCACCCAACGTGTGCTGTGTAATTTCCATCTTCTCAAACTTTCCTCATGCTTATTGTTGAAGGGAGTCTTGCAACCATAATAAAAACCATAAAGACTGACTCAGCCACAATACTGGTTATTGAAAGGCTGAGACCAATACAAAATGCTTTATAAACACAGAATTAGTGAATACTGAACCACTGCTCCCAGGGCAGATATAGACTTAGATTTCTGTGAGCCTCTGGTCACAACATTTTTCTCTATTGATCTATAGATAACATTGTTTTATGAGTGTTTCTGTTTAAAGATATTTTAGCTTAGTACTTAGAAGTATGACCTAGGTTTTTGTCTTAGTTCTTTGAACTGGTAACAAATTACCAAAGACTGGGTGGCTTATAAAAATCGGAAATTTATTTCTCACAGTTCTGGAGGCTGAAAATCCAAGATTAAAGCACCAGGGTAGTTACACATTCTGTTGATAGTCTTCTTACTAGTTCATAGCCTGTGCCTTTTAAATGTCTTCAAGCGGTGGAAGGTGTTAAGGATCTTTCTGGAGCCTCTTTATAAAGACTAATGTCATTCATGAAGACTCTACCCTTGTGGCTTTAGCATTTCCTAAAGATGCCACCTACTGACACCATCAAATCTGAGATTAGAATTTCAACAGGCATTTTAGGAGAACACAAACATTTGGAACATAGCTTGTATTTCAACCTCAGTTCAATAAATGTTGGTTATCAGAGTGTTATTAATATGTTATTGGTGAATGTGAATTCAAAACACATCCTCTGGATATAACTAATTTATATACAGTCTTTTCTGATGTAAATATCTTGAAATGATAAAACAGATACTGATGAAATAAAGGAATCTCAGCACATGCTTTATTGATAATTTCAGAGTGAGGATGACTTTTGTTTGTGACAGTATTTCTTTTCTTTTTCTCTAAAAAAATGCTCAGAACAGATGAACTACAAATTTTCTTGGATCTTCTTTAGATTCTATTGAAAGCTCCTTAAATGTATGCTTAGATCAAGAAAATGCAGTTAAAAGAAGGGTACTTTGACACCTTTTTGGCTTCAGGATTTTTTTTTAACACTTAGATCAATCTTTTTTTTTTTTTTACACCTGATAAAATTCCCTGATGTCTCATTTTCCACAAACATGAAAGCACAGCTCACAGTGTTTTAAGAGCCTAATGTTTTATTTATAAATGTTATGTCAAAATAAGAATTTTCTTATAGTGTGTTTATAAGCAAATTATTTCAATTTTTTGAAATAGATTTTAAAACACATTTATTATACTAAAATGATAAAACAATCAGTAATTGAAAGATTGATGAAAAAAATTGTGTGTGTGTGTGTGTGTGTGTGTGTGTATGCTCTCACAGAGATTAAAAAATGTCTAGCTCGAGGGAAAGACATTCAAATTCAAAGTATATGTTAATATAAGCTATGTTAAACTTTAGTTTTCATTTGTTTTATTTCTTTATTTTTATTATGGACAGTGAAAATATTCATATGGAATGGTAGAAAAAACAGTATATCTTTTTTGAAGAAAGTTATAGCTCAAAAAAAATAATGTATTAGAAAAAAACATACATAAGCAATACTAGCTTTTTTTGAGTTCATCTTTTTTTTTTTGTTATATTTTGGAGATGTTATCTTTTTTTGGTGATGTCCATAAAAATTTATATATAAATGTGTGGCAATCCCTAAATCCTTATTTATAGCTATATTATATTTGGTGCAATGTTTTATCTGTTAAAAACTACAATTATAAAATCAAATATCCTCTTACTTAAGCCCTTGCCCAGTGGAGGTTCATATCATGTTGCATAAAATTGGGGTCTCCTCTAAAATTTAAATTTTATATTCTTTACTTGAAAACTTTGTGATCAATGCCGCATTTTTTTCACCCCTTAATTTGAATTCAACAACTGTTGCTATGACTGTTTTCTATGTGACTTTTCAGATCTTTCCTTCTATGGCAGCATCAGGTAAAATGCATGGACTTAAAATCAAAACATACATTCATATAAATTTCAATTCCTGTAACTATTAGTTAAGTAACCATTGTAATCTGCTTATTTTCTTTTTACATAGAGTTATTGTGGTGCCTATTTCATATTATAATGTAGAAATATTAACAATATTTTAATATACAGTAACTCTACTTGTATCTGTTCTTTTTTATTAAAAAATATTATTCTTAGCATCTACTAAGCAATTTAGTTTTTTAAATTTAATTATTCTGTAGGAAACCAAGAGAATAATACGGTTAAAACATTGAGACAATGTAAATATGTCAGGCTACCTTCTGACAGTGTGTACACAGAATCATCTGCAGTATGGCCTGTAAAAGAGAAGAGTTATTCCATTTAGGTGAGAATTTCGGAAACTGATCTAGGTAAACTTTGTTGCTATATTGTCGCATATGATCCACAGCCCCTTATTGGAAAGTGACTTCACAAATAAAAGAACAGAGGTTATTATTGGAAAAATCTACATTTCAACTAAAAAATCTGTCTTTTCAGAAAAGCAACATAAGCAACTTTTTGTTTTGTTTTCAATCTAAGTCTCGGTTTTCACATCTGTAAATTGTTATAAAATATTATGTTTGAAATGAGCTGTGAAGATTAAACGTGCTAATACAGGTAAATTTTAGCTACTCTTCTTCTTATTACTACTACTATTAAAATTATTACAAAAATATGAAGTAAATACCTCTCTAAAATATCAGATGTCCTCAAAATGAATAACTTATACTTCCTTTATTAATTGATATTATTGGAGGTGATATTGATTTACAAAATCAAATAAATTTCAAGTGTATCATTCAACAATAAGTCATATATATATTGCATTGTGTGTTCACAACCCAGAGTTTGATTTCTTTCTGTCACCAAATATCTGACCTTTTTTAACCCTATACTTCCTTTTCTACCACTTTCCACTGTAGGATTATGCTTCAGAACACAGAGCAAAGTATCTTCCTACAAAAAGAAAAAATATAGCATTCTTGTGCTTCTAGAGAGTTAATGCTACCAGCATCTTTAGCTGTTTATGAGAGTGCACTTGTTAAAGAGCAGCTTAGAACAACTTACATGTGAATCAGATGTTGAGAATATATCTTTGGTTGTATTTGTCATTTATTTGTCAAAGAAAAACTGCACTGGATAAGTTAAAAAGGCTAAGGAAGACTTTTTTCAAGACACTTGAAGTAGGGAAGAGAGGATGAATTCAACTCTGCTCTTTAATATGACTGGGGCATCTGTATTTGCTAATTGTCCCTGATGGAAGTCAGAGTTCTGCTCTCCCATAGAGACTAATAAATAGAGGGGTGCCATCTCCTTAGAAGATTGCCTTTCAAAGGGATGGCTCCAAGGCAGTGGAGAAAGACATTCCTGGGTTGTCAAACAAGTAAGAGATTTGAAAGAATTTTACATCGCAAAGGAGAAAAACATTTATAATTAAAAGTTTCCACAGTAAATGCTCTAAATGAGAGAGAAATTAGAGGTCTATAGTCAGGAGGAAACCTATTTAAACTTTAGTCAAGCTGAAGGGAACTTTAAGAATTTCTTGGTCATACTGAAATACTATTTGATCACAATTTAGGGTGAAAATCTTCAAAAGATTAAATATTAAATTGCTGTGATCAACTCTCTCTATATACCTTCATCTTAGAACTCCGTCATGACTGTGTATCTTTCCATCTTATATTATACAAAAGGCAAGTCTTACTTTCAGAGAAAGATTGACTTATTTTCAGAATTATCCTGGGCCATCATTACTTCTTCTTCTATACTTCCTACAAATAGACTTTTGAATAATCTGTCAGAAACTGGATGTTTTTCTTCTCATTCTCTTCCTCATCTCATAGCTAACCTGCACGTCCTGAACCTGAAGCCTCTCAAGAAATACCCGCAAAAATAATAAATGAAGTTTGGTCTAAGCTCATTTCTGTCATGCTTAGACTGAGGCCTTTTGATTAATGACTCTATGCAATACTTTCTAGGGATGATTTCAAACAATGGGCCAAGTCTTTTATGTTTTTACCTTTTTCAACTTTACAACCACTGCCTTGCTTGGCTAAGCTCAGTGCATTCATCATCCATTCCAGAATAAGGTATAAGCCTTTTAAAAAAACATTTACCTCTCCTCCCAAATGATACACAAGTAAGTTAATTTAACAAGCTGTCTATCTAAAATATTATGTCAGTTTACTTTGTAAATAATTTCAAGTCCATAGACCAATATTTAGCAATAAAAAATTGTTTTAGGTGCAGGTTTTCCAGTATTGATTTTTGTTTCAGAGTGTATTATTTTGTGAAAAAGACTCAAGAAAGTAATCAGATTATCTAGTTTTTATCTAGGTGATATTCATCTGAGATAAAGTAAAGGTGTTCAGTACAGAATACCTCAAGTGTAGGGGTTCTGCCTGAGTCCTCCACCTTCAAAATTGTCACATGGCTTATTCTCTCATGCACTTTCATATCTTGAGGAGATATACAATTCTCTGGATCTCTAAGTGATCTGTAAAAAACTGTAGCCTCCTAAGATGCTTTACATGCCAGAAGAATTAGATCTGTAGCAATTTGTCTAACTTTTTGACAAATGGATACTAAAGCTTATCTCTTTGAGAGGGCCAAGTCGTCACAGCCTGGATTAGGTCCCTAGGTTAAGCCACTGGTGCCTGAAAAAATAATGTGTTACCTGCCTAGGTAATTACATGTCAGGAAGGGAGAAGCCCTAGAACTTGAAGACATTTCTAAAATGCAAAAGTCAAGATTTATAGGATCAGCTGGCTCCTAGAGAGATTTTTATTTACATAACTAAGGGTCAGAGTAAGGAGAAAATCCTTTCACAAAACGAAATAGCTGATTCTTTCCCCTTTCTAAGCAAAATAATTTTCCTCATCTCTAAATGGAGTTTCCCAAGACTCAAAAACCAGCTTCCAACCTCTGGCTTATTTTCAGTGCATGGCCTGAAGGGAAAAGCCTGAGACTAGGGAGCTAGAATGTAAAACACTTATTGTTTATATTAAGGTAATTAATAAGAAATCTTCATCTAGACTACCTCTTATGCACAATCAGGATAAAATTAATAATGACAAATATCAAAAACCCAATATATCTATCCTCAAATATTGTATCTTCAGAGATAAATTTTCTCATCCAACCTATCTAAAATAACCATCGGTCATATTTATTCACTCTCTATCTCTTTTCTCTCCTTTATTATTTTAGTACTTATTGTCTAAAATTATATCATTTATTTCTTTTTCTTATTTTCTATATTCTCCACTAGATTGTATAAAGCCTTTGTATTTTTTACTATGTCATTAGTTCCAACAAGCTGCCTTGTCTGGCAATATTAGATTCAGACATTCTACTCAGATTTCTGGAAGTGATATCAACCTCATTCCTACTCGCTTGACCATAAATGTATTTGGTTCAATTTGGTTATATCAACATATTATTTGTTAGAAAATATAATCTCCAAATGTATCCATCCATGCATATAAACAATATTAAGGAAAGTTTTTGAGGGAGCGAAGCCAAACCATTCCTTTTTACATACTAATGTGTATTTTTACACATGGAGAGGAACTTTGCTATAGATTGAACGTTTGTGTTCCCCCCAAAACATTGAAACTTTTCTCCAATGTAATGATATTTTAACATGGGGCCTTTGAGAGGTGATTAGGCCATGAGGCCAGAGCCCTCAGGAACAGGATTAGTGCCCTCATTAAAGAGACTCCAGAGAGCTCCTGCATCTCTTCCACCATCTAATGACACAGTGAGAAGATGGCTCTCACCATACATTGAATCTGCTGGCACCTTGATCTGGAACTTCTGACCTCTAGAACTATGAGAAATACATTTCTATTGTTTATAAGCTATTTGGTCTATGGCACTTTGTTATAGCATCCCATACTGATTAAGACAGGCTTCAAATTTCAAGACTTACAGGGGTCAGGTGAGAATGTAGGATATACAACTGTAGGAAGTAAGCAAATTTTATTGCAATGTTAGAGAAGGTTTTGTAAAATAAATTTTTAAATAAGATGACTGTTTTGGCTGAGGGTAATTTGTGCTAGAGTGTTACACAGTGAAAATTTTTTGACCTTTTAGTTGTGAAAATGACCTCTGTATTTCTGGACGTGCAGCTGTAAAATAGTAAAAGTAAATTGAGCTAAAGGAATCTCTTTCCACTATGCATGCCAAAGCATTTAGAAGCATATTAAATCATCATTTGAATAATTTATAGATGGTAATTGTCATGATATAGTGTGTGACTTGTAATCATAGGCAACTTTAGGTTTTCAGGCTTAATTTTAGGAAATAAATCCAAGGTTAAAGCTCAGGACACCTAGTCTATGACTAAACCTAAAGCCAGTAGAGTCAAGCATAGTAGGCCTTAGTATTTTACAACCACAGATCCTAATTCTAAATGATCTGACCTGTTAGAGGTGCTATGGATACTCATTGTACATAAAACCACTTTTTATTACATATTTCTCACTCTGTTTATTGTGAAACAAATATAGATCTAAGTAACTCTTTATATAAAGGCAATGATTTTGTTAAAAGATAATTTTCAGAAGAAAAAAATTTTCATAAGGAAAACATGACTCTTGTACAGATATAGAAATAAATAATCATTAAATATTTTATTTAATTCACGTAATGAAGGAACCGGGAAGATATAATTGGGCAAGAGAAAATGAGAAGAGCAGATATATTTATACAGAGTTGTAAAATAGCTCAAAGATAATAGAAAAGTTTAAATCAGATAACTCAGCACAGTATGCTTCATGTAGACAATGCATGAATAGCTCAAAGATGATGGAAGACTAGAATCAGGTGACCTGGAAAGGGATATCTTCTAGGCAATACACACTTAATAAATTTTAGTGAAAACTTGATGACTTTCCCATGAGCTATTTCCTTGTTCTTCACTTCCAAAAGAATGCAATTTTTGTATAGATGTTCACTCCTTCAACATAGAACAAAGGTAGGGTCGCCTCATCTTCAGTTCCAATTGTCAATTTGATTAGTTTAAACCAATTATTGGGGTTCATTATCCTTTCCAGTGATAGACTTAGTCATGGACTTCTAAAGATGTTTTAATCAATAAGAGCATTAGGGATATCTGCTAGAAAGCTATATGAAAGTTAACTTCACTTTAGAAGGAAGGAAGGAAGGAAGGAAGGAAGGAAGGAAGGAAGGAAGGAAGGAAGGAAGGGAGAAAGGGAGGGTAGAAAGAAAGAGAATAAAGAGGTCCCTTTATTTTTGCTGATAGTGCCAAATCTAGTTGTAGACTTAGAGCTGCTGTAGCTTTCTTTCCATCTCAAGAAGAGCCCATCTAAGAGTAAGACAACAAGTTTGGAAAGCAGAACAAAAAACTGAAAATAATCTAAATCCTTAACATTTTTTGAGCTGCTGAATTTATAGATCTGAAGTTTCTCTACTTCCAAAATTGTTTATGTGACATGATAATTATTTTCTATTTGTTTAAGGTTGATGAGTAGTCTCATGTCATTTGAATTCCAAAATAATCTGATGTGCAAAGTGTGTATCAACTAAAGCAATATCTGCTGAATGAATATCCTGTACACTTAGTTTTAGGAAAAGTTTTAGAGATTTCTTGTTAATGTTGAATGTATTTGTTTTCCTGCAGGATTAATATGTTTTTTATTCTATGATTTTAACAGGCAGGTAGAATGATATGAAGCATACTTTATATCAATGTTTCATTAAGATTGAATTAAGAATGGCTTGATGCACAGTCATTTAAAGTTTAAAAATTCAGATCTCTGGATTCCTTCCCTGATGTATCGAATCAGAATTTTTCGGGGTTGGTGACTTAGAATATGAAAGTGTAATGAACCATCCAGTTGAATCTTAGGTAGACTACTAATAGAAACATAATTAACTTTTTGGTACAGAAAACATTTCACTTTTTTGTCACCTCTTTGCATTTTTTCAATAAGATATGTAATGTCAATTAGTTTAATAGTATCAAAATGTCTAGTTCATCAAAATTCAAAATCTTGTTTGTAACTGAAGTCTAGATATTTTCGAATAATTAGCTTCCTTCAATCCCATAGAAGTTGTCTACATACTTAAAATTATAAAGATCGTTAGCACCAAAAAATGTGATTCCTAAGAATTTATATAATTTACTTTTGATAATTTTGGTCCACTACTCTAAGTCCCTAGAGGACAATTGAGCTCTTATTAACTTTATCTTAATAAATAAATGTCATGTGAATTTAAGATAGTAATGAGATTGTTAGAAATTAGTGCAGGTTTTATAGTATGTAGAATCATTGTTTCATAAGCATAATTAAGTCAACTTAATTCTAATGCTGTTAATTTAGTGTAGATTTTAATGACCACAACTGTTTCAAGTCTGTTGTCTTAATGACCAACACAGCAGATGTTCCTGTTTTGCTTCGGCGATACTCATGGAGATAACTATTATATTCAGTACAGATCCAAAGAATGTTCTCTCTGCTGGGAGTTGTTCCCAGTCATTGGACTGCAGCATCTGCCTGGGGATCATGAGAACAAACAAGAACAGATTATGGAAACTAACTCACTTGTCTGGACATACCTGTGAGTTTATTTGCGTTCTGTGATAACACACCTGCTGAGTGGGTTTGGAAATACACCACTGTCATTTGCACTGGTGATTAAAACATGTTTGTTACTGAGTGCTTACTGAAAGGTGATTACTAAAGATGCAAACATTTTAAATGTCAGTCACATTCTCTGTCAAGATATCCTGAAACAATATGACTTAATACACAGCAAATTGCTTTATTTTATCCTGTTGTATTTCCATTGAATTAGTTCTAAAAAAGGCAGAATATGCAAGTAAACCAGAATTACCAAATTAGTGATAGTACTTCACAAACTTAATGTTAAATATGCATGCATCATAACATGTTCATGTTTAAATGTTTTATGACTCAGGTTATATTTGCACATTCAACCATCAGTTCGTTCTCTGTATTTATGAGTCTGTTTCTGTTTTGTTTTATTTGTTTTTATTATTTAGATTCCAAATATAAGTAAAATTATATTACATTTGTCTCTTCTTGCTGACATTTACTGATCAAAGACACATATTTTTACTTTTTTCTAAAAAAAAAAAAAAACCACAAACGTGAGAAGATTCTCTGCAGTTCGAATAATTTAAGCATCGTGCTTGGAGGAAATACATTTTCCCTGACAAAATAAACACAGTTAGACTAAGAAGCAGACTTTCTGTTGAAGGAAATTGTGTATATCTAAAAATTCCAGAGCACAATGTAAGTACCTAAAAATTTTACATCAAGTTGTTTTGTATATAATACATACTTAACAACTTACCATGAAAAGTAAGGATCTAAACAGACTATTTTTCCATAAACACGTGAAGTTGTTCAAATTATTTCTATTTACATTAACAATTTTGTTAAAGTTTGGGGAAGAAAATTTTCATGGAGTCAGAAAAACAGCTGTAGTTTCTAATGGATCTGACAGAGAAATTCTCTAGTAATTAGCATTAATAAGGGAAATTATTTTACCTGGAAATATAAAACAAGAACTTCTATTTTTTAACAAATGTACTTATTTGTTTCATGTCTTATAACAGCAATATATTTTGCTTTCTGGATTGCACATTACACATTTCTTAAGTAAAATGATTGAGACCAACTTATACATGTCTTCTAGGGATAAACACCATCACATATTGCCAGAATTTACATTAAAAAAAAAAAAGCAAAAAAAAAAGGGCAAAGATATAATCTTGGTAGTTAAATTACAGTTTTGATGGTAAAAATTATCCCTTAGCTTTGTCCCCAGTTTCAAGGTTAATGACATGTGAATGTTTTTTCTGCAGCTCCAATTCAGAAAATTTTTCTATATTTCAGGTATTTTAAGTTAAGCCATATTAAGTGTTTAAACAACTTAGAGATATTTGATGTTAAAGTTAAATTATTCTATGTATCAAAACTAGTGCTATTATAAGACATGTCCGCTTGTTACACAGCTAAAATTTATAGACAATACAAAATTAAAATGGACTGTTATTACCAGAACCAGGAATATTATTGGACATGAAAATATAATCACCATAAATTTAGAAAAAAATATATCAAAGTTATCAGTCCACTGCAAATATTAGTATAACTCCTGTGTCTATGTTCTTCCTGTTTACCTGTCCTACCTTCCCTATCCCCATCCTAACTATACTTCCGCTCTCCCCAGACATTTCAGAGTTTCTCTGCCTCTCCAGCATTTGAGCCAGGGGAAGAGTAATTACTAGAAAGAGTTTTTCTTGCTTGTGAGTGTTTTTGGTCTCTGGTGTTAGGTTGGGCATCGTGGGTGGTTAGAATGTAAAATATATGTGTATGTGTGTGAAAGTGTATGGAGAATTTTTAGATTGAGTGCCTAGGGAAGGCCTCACTGAGAAGGGGACTTCTAAATAGGGAAAAGAAAAGGGTACCAGCCTTGGGACTGTGTGTGTGTGTGTGTGTGCGGGAGGAGCATTCCAAGTAAAATGAACAATATTTGCTGTTCAAAATTATTACGATATTATTCCCTGGGCCGTTCACTAATCCTGTGTTTTATTTATTTCATAATTGGAAGTTTGTGCCTTTTATTCCTCTTCACCTTTGTTGCTCATTCCCCACTCCCTTCTTCTCTGGCTACCATCAGTTCTCTGTATTTATGAGTCTGTTTCTGTTTTTTGTTTTTGTTTTTGTTTTGTTTTTGTTTTAGATATCCACATAAGTGAAATTATACTACATTTGTCTTTCTCTTTCTGACATTTTACTTAGTGTGACCTCAAGATTCATCCGTGTTGTCACAAATGGCAGGATTTCCTTTGTTTGTATGGTTGAGGAATATTCCATTGTGTATATATACCACATTTTCTTTATCCACTCATCTGTTGATGGACACTTAGGTTGTTTCCATGTCTTGGCTATCGTAAATTATGCTGCAGTAAACATCGGGATGCAGATATCTTTTCCAGTTAGTGCTTTTGTTTGCTTTGGATAAATACTCAGAAGTGTAATCACTGGGTCTTACGGTAGCTCTAATTTTTTATGAATTTCCATACTGTTTTCCATAGTGGCTGCACAAATCTACATTCTCACCAACAGTGCACAGTGGTTCCCTTTTCTACACATACATCTTTACCAACACTCATTATCTCTTATCTTTTTGATGATAGCCATTCTAACAGGTCTTAGATGATACCTTGTTGTGGTTTTAATTTGCATTTTCTAATGATTAGTGATGTTGAACATCTTTTCATATGCCTGTTGGCCATCCTGACGTCTTCTTTGGAAAAATCTCTATTGAAATGTTCTTCCCATTTTTTAAAATCAAATTGTTTGTTTGTTTTGATATTGAGGTGTGTGAGTTCTTTATATATTTTGGATATTAACCCCTTATCAGATATACAATTTGCAAATATGTTCTCCTATTCAGTAGGATGCCTTTTAATTTTGTTGATGGTTTCCTTTCCTATGCAGAAGCTGTTTAGTTTGATGTATTCACCAGTGTATTTCTTTTTAATAATTTTTTATTCTATATTTCTTATTGAAGACATAGTATGTCAGTCATGTTATTGATTTAAAAGAGATTATGAGTGGTCATTTTATTTTATTGTCATAGGAACACTTATGAGAGCTATCTTAACAAATTTTTAAGTGTATAATGTATTATTATTGAAATTGTATATTTTTAAACATTTATTTTAAACAAAACACTAAAATAAAACCAAGTATTATAGATACATAATTAATAGTATATATAATTAAATTCTCAATTATTCATTAACTTACAGTCAAAACTAAGATGTCCCTAAGCTTCTGTAGACATCCTTTTTAACATAGCCATTCAAGGTGGTTTATAAAATTACAGCTTTCTCTCCTGGTACATTTTGTTATGTTAAGAGACATGAAATTTATTAATGAATCATAAGAATTTCTCCATTTTCCTTAAAACCTCAATGAACAATGTTTTACAAAATTTTCTAGCTTAGAAAATACAAAATAGTAATAACATAAAAATTGCATTTAACACTTGACTGAGATATTAGGTTTTCCTCAGTTTACAAAGCTGTTATTTGTAGTAACTAACACTTACATGGCATAGAAAATGAAATATTTTACCTTGGCACATAGCCAACACAAAAAACATGTACAGTTGATCATTGGCTACCTTAGAGAACTTACTACATTCTTATATCTGATTTTTATTTTTTTTTTGCCATGCAAGCTCAAAAACCAGATATGATTTTCAAGTAAAATAAATCTGTATCTAAATCTAAGCAGAAGCATTAACCAAGAACATGAGATCAACAAATTTTTATTCATTTCAAAAAAAAAAGAAAATGAATTATATGTAACAGTGTAATTTTTTATTTTAGCATAAAACATTCATCTTTTATTTCAATCACATAGGTAAATAAGTCATCTCAATAGGCTCTTTAAAAAAACAACTGTGTGACCAGAGCAAAAAAGAAAACTTATTCAGTGTTTGCTGGTATTGATAAGATAGTTCCCCCCGCCTTAAATTCCCCCACCCCACTTCCACCCTTGACCTATGGATGTTGCCATTTCCCCTTAAGAACTGGATCTCTGAAGGTGGGGCGTTTCCTCCCACGCACTCGGGGTGTGCACTGGGGGCCTGGTGCACCCAGGGTATGGTCCATGGCTCCACCTGGGGCACGAACCCAGGACCTTCTTCATGTAAAGTAGACATGCTAACCACTACACTATGGAGCCACCCCTAATAAGATAGTTTAATGTATCTATATCTCTGCATAAAGTAGGCCATTGTCAATGTGACCAGAATACTTATTTATACCCTAAATATGAGTGAAATCATGTGGTTCTCATGTGGAATATTAGCCATAGTTTTAGATATTTCATTAGTTATCTTTAGCTTTAAAAATGCTACATAAAAATAAGCTATAATATCAGTGACATATAACAATTAGTATTTGTTTTCCAATATTGGATCTGCAGATGGCTCTAGTGGTTCTATTCCAGTCTATGGGTTGGATTTGGCTTTGTCCTAGCAGCCTTCTCACTTAGGACTCAGTCTGACAAAATGGTGGCTGCCAAAGGCATGCTCTTTCCATGGTAGATGGCAGAAACAAAAAGACCTAAGCTCATTATCAGTGAGGTAGGGAAGAATACTTTTCCCATGCAAGAAGGAGAAGGGGAGTGGTTATATGCTTCATGATAATATAACCGATCAGTGTCTAAAAGCATTTGCTCATGTGAATCTTCTTTCTATGTTTGATGACAAATTATCAATTTTTCCTTGACTGTGTTTTGTTTCATTTTGTTTTCTATATTAGCCTATTCAACTCTGTGGAGCATTTTATTTTCTTAATGGGATTTCACTCACTCCTTTGATAAAATTTACGTCCTTCATACTTATTTCCCTTAAGTCAGTTCTTGGTTTGTTGATATCTCACTGCAGAGCCCAAGAAATAACAAATAAAACATGGCTTAACCATTACTCTTTAAAAAGAAATAGATACATATTCCATTCTAAATGAAGACTGATGTTACATTCAGCAGAAAATAATTTAAAATATAGAATGCATAGTCATGACATAGTAAAATTTTGGGGTAAACAAGCACAAGTCAGAGATTGTAGGTTTTGTTGGAAGCCACCAAGTAGATTTCGGTGTCCATGGCAACAGAGCTTATGAGTGACATTGTGTTCTAATATTAGAGCCCTCCGTGCAGTTAATCATGGAGACACCACCATTTACTCTATCCCAATTTTTCTAAAGAGTGCTTCTCAAGCAGGACAACCTGCAATCCTTGACTCTGATAAAGTTTTTCCTAGATTGTAACAAATTAATATTGCTATTAAATTACTATTAAATTAGTTTTTATTACATTAAAAATAAGCAGAAATTACAAGCCAATATATTATATAGTATATTATGACATTATATGACATTTGGAATGCATAAATTCCCTTTCTGTG
This sequence comes from Pteropus medius, assembly GCF_902729225.1. Lineage (NCBI taxonomy): Eukaryota > Metazoa > Chordata > Mammalia > Chiroptera > Pteropodidae > Pteropus > Pteropus medius. Next base: position 24,900,949 of record NW_024355205.1, on the reverse strand, counting down.
TTTCTTGTTTTGACCTCTGTTCTTTAGTCTCATATTTTCAAATGCCTGGTGAAAGTCTTCATTGGTTGTCCAAACAATCCTCATAAAATAATATTGTAAACTCACAAACTCAAACTCACAAAGTAAAATCATATTTTCTTTTAGTTTGCCCCTGTGTGTTCTTGTATTCATTTTGCATCCTCATTTTCCCAGCTACAATGAATGTGTTAAATAGCAAATTACACAGAATCAAAAAATATATTTGTTAACAGAGAGATAAAGTTAAAATTATTATCCAGAACTCAGCAGATAGAAACAAAGAAAAAGATGAAAGATATGTTAAAAGATATAGATAATAATAAGAATTTTTAACATATTGGAGTCCTAAAAAGTGAATAAGAGAGAGGAGACAATAAGAAATAATAGAAAATTTATAAAATATATGAATCCTTAGGACAGATAAACCCCCAATCAAGATAAATGAAGTTAAATACCTCAAAGTGAGACTGTGGCTTTCTGATCACAAAAGATGTTTACAATGTTTGACATCTATGCATTCATTATCAATTCAAAACCATTTAGATTTTTGAGATATCAGAGAGCTAGCTTTTTGAATGGATGCTTTGATAGCTGTAACACATTCTTAACTTGTGGAAAATTTTATTTCTTGGAAAGCCTAAAAAAAGCGAAGATGGTAATTACTATACAAGAAACAGTGTTCACTATCAATTAAAAACTAGTTTTTAAGAAGAAATAGAAGAATAAATTTATATTGTGCTAGCATTAATGATATTTAAAGGGGAAAAAATATGAGAAGTCCAGATTTAAGAAAGTTTTTAAAGTTTCAGAGAATATATAGTTATAAAACTAAAGTCTATGTTTATTTTTTAAGTTATTTTTAAATTTTATTATTTTTTAGTTTTATTAACTTTATTAGGGTGACATGGTTAATAAAATTATATGTTTCAAGTGTACAATTCTATAATACATTATTTGTATATTGCTTAGTGCATTCATCATCCAGAGTCAAGTTTCCTTTCATCATTGTATATTTGACCCCTTTATCCTTTTCTATCTGCCCCCCTTACCCCCTTTCTCTCTCATAATTCACTCAAATGTTGTCTATGTCTATGAGTTTTTGTTTGTTTGTTTGTTTTGTCTATTTGTTACTTTCAGTTTTATACCCTAAATATGAGTGAAATCGTGGTTCTCAACATTTTCCATCTGACTTATATTGCTTAGCATGATAATCTCAAGATCCATTTATGTTATTACAAATGGCAGTATTTCATCTTTTCTTATGACTGAGTAGTATTTTATTGTATATGTGTACCACATCTTCTAACAGTTACCATACAATGCAGCAATCCCTCTTTTCTGGGTATCTACCCCCAAAATTTGAAAACATTTATTCATAAAGATCTATGTATCCCTATGTTCACTGCAGCAGTATTCACGGTGGCCAAGACATGGAAACAACCGAAGTGTTTTTGAAGATGATTGGATAAAGGAAATGTGGTAAAGTCTAGATTTCAAAGATCATATGGAAAACCATAAAGCTCCTCAAAACGATATTCTAAAAATACAATTTTGAATGGGAAAATAAGAAAGAAAATAAGAATTGTTGAAATATATTAACATGTCTAGAACAAAGCTCTAAAAAAATGCATATATAAATGTTAATGAAGATGGATAGAGTATAAGTAAGAATCAATGAGAATGTCATAAACTCTTAAGAATAATGTCAAAACGATGAAAATCCAAATTAAATTTCTACTTATAAAAATGCGAAGGATAGGAGCAAATTTTTTTGGCTATCATTGGAAGGGAACTGAAAAGAGCCATTCGATCTTCAGTCTGCTGTTTGAAATAGAGAGTAAAATGTTAGTAAAAAACAGCAAGAAAGGTCTAAATCTATTTTACATTTCTTCCTTTGTTTCTGTCAATTACATTAACATAAAATTGGTAGAATAAAATTGCTAAGAAAAAATATTGAAAGGTAATTGAGGAAAATCTTAAAAGAACAGCAAGCTTTCTAAATCAGACTAAGATAAATGGTTCAGACCATGTACCTCTCAATGCATTGAAAGAACTTAAGATGACATTTAACCAATGACAATTGTATGATAGGAACTTTGAAGATGGAAAAGTATAAACTGAACTTCCCCAAATAAGAAGAGTAAGTCTACAAATTCTAGTGAGAAGCAAATATTGGTCATATTTAAGATTTCTTAATATAATATTAGCTGGTTAATTTGTGGACACTTAAAAAAAGGAAATATAGTTGACTCTTGAACAATGTAAAGGTAGGAAAACTGACCTCTGCACAATTGAAAATCCAAGAATAACTTTTGATTCCCTCAGGCTTTATAACTAACAGCCTACTGTTGACCAGAAACCTTACCAACAACATCAGTCAATTAACACATATTTTGTATATGTATTACATATTTTTATGTATATTATATATTCTGTTATATGTATAGTGACATACATTACATAATCTTGCAATAAAGTAAGCCAGAGAAAATATTATTAGCAAATCATAAGGTAGAAAAAATACATTTATAGTACTGTACATATTTACGGAAAAAAATCCACATATAAGAGGACTTATGCAGTTTAAACCTGTGTTGTTCAGTGGTTAACTATAACTAACATTCTAAGTGTCTAATAATGATAAAGTGTTGAGATACTCATGGATTGAATTTAACAAAGGAGATAATAGTTGCACTAGTCTCTATGCTGATTATATATACTTGAAAAGTTGAATTGGTTTAAGAGTGATGTAACAATTGGAGCCATAAGATTTATGAAATGGTGGTGGAGATAGAAGTAGGTTAACTAAGAGGAGAGATACTTAAAAGACTATGATAATTGGAAAAAGGAATTTGAACTATTTGCATGACGCAGGTGAAAAAAGAAAATAAATACGATAACACCAGGTAGATGGAATCCAGTAAGCTTTCTCTCAGGGTGGAAAAATTAGTCTTTAAAAGAGTTAAAGTTGAGACTACATTGGGGGTGTTTAGAGGATGCAAGAAATATTAAAATGTTAGAATTTATGACCTTAAAGATCTAGTCCAAATATGTTAACAGAATGATAGACTGTGTACATGCTAATGGCTCCAATTATTGTGCTAACCTATGAAACATTTGGAAAGGAAAGTAAAATTAACTTATTTTTAGCTATTATTTGCATCATTAGTATCACTATAAAATATTTTACTCATCTATGAAATAATTTGCCAAGACTAAGATTTGTATCATTTAAAACTGGACAGATTCCTAGAAAATTACTGAAGGGAATAGTTCTGTATGGCAAAGTGATGCCTAAGTTGACCCAATAGGTCTTACCTGCCAGGAATTTCTTCAGAACTGTAAAGTAATATTTAGGACAATTATATTATATAGTAAATTATTCTGCATGTCTATTATAAACATTATGTTGTCAGATGAAATACATTTTCTTCCATTTTATCTGGAAATCACCATAGTTAACATGTTAAACTTTACAGCTGCTGCATCTCATGTATCTTCTAATTCATAGTATTTAGTAGCAAGATAATTACATTATCTTTCTATAAAATAACACAGCACAGGACACATTATTTTTGGTTTACAAAAGATTTTCTTTTAATAGATGGACAAATCTATTTAATAGCAAGTATATTTTTTAACATGAAAAGAAAATTCTAGTCAGTTAATATGCCAAATATAGTGGGATGGTTTGATTATCCTGACTTCCTGTTCCACTCAAACACGAAGTCGTCAAAAACAAAATATTAAAAGAGAAAACGTAAAAGGAAAAAGATAAGTTCAAGATAAGCACAAAACTGATAAAATGCATAGATATGATAGATTCTGAGTCAGAAAGGAAGGATAAGAGGCTTTACCTCTATGGGGTAACAGGAATTTAAAGTATCCTCTAAAAAATGGGAGCATGTTGTTGAGTCCTTGAAATCAAAAACTGAAATAATGTTTCCTCCTCCTGCCTCTCTCTATCTGTCACTCACATATACATACATACTCTGATTTTCTGTTATTTTTTCAAAGAGTTTAAGATAATAAGAGGTCTCTGTCCTGAAGGCCAAGATTAGATAAAGTCACACACCTAATGAGATACAATAAAGCAGATCCAGGGACATGAAGGAAGTCTGAATCACTATAAGATATAATTCCGATCAGAATGATTAGATAAAGAGTGATCGGTATAGAAAGAGAGAAAAAAAAAACGAATAAATAAATTAAAAAACCCTTTAGTCTGTGTAACCAACAAATCCAAATTTAGAAACATGTTAGAGAAAGGCAAACAAAGAAATGATCAGAATTTAATTTATCACAGATAAAATAATAATAGAGCAAAGAAATTATTGACAAAAGGAAAAAGAAAAGGGTATGTAGTTATGTAAATAACTTATTAGAAATACCTGAAATGAGAAAAATATCATCAAAATATAATAAATAAACATTCAATGGAATAAACTCTAAGCTGCATACAAATTGACAATTCATAAATTGAAACTCTCAAGAATAAAACACATTGAGGCAAACTGACAAATTATCAGAATGAGCAGCTAAAAGGAGCAGTAAAAGGACATGGGGAAAACACCAATGAGATATCGCTACTCACTTATTAGAATGGCCCAAATTCAGAACTCTGACAACACCAAATGCTGGTGGGACTGGAAAAACAGGAACTCTCATCCATTGCTGTCGAGAGTGTAAAATGAGACAGCCATATTGGAACACAATTTGACAGTCTCCCACAAAACTAAACATCATAATATAAGAGGATCCAGTAACTGCACTTCTAGGTATTTCCTCATGGCCCCTGACTAAGAATGTTTATAGTAGCTCTACTCATAACAGCCAAAAATTCAGAGCAATCAAGATGTCTTTCAATTGATAAATGGATAAACAAATTGTGGTAGATTCATTAATAAATGACAAATTATTCAATAATGAAAAGAAATGAGCAATCAAAAAAAAAAAGACATGGAAGAAACTTGCATACTACGATGTGGAAAAATAAAAGCAGGTCTGCAAATACTGTACTATTCCAATTATATGATGTTCTGAAGGTAGAAATATAGAGACAGCAAAAGAGTCAGTACTTGGTAGGGGTTTCTATACAGAAATGCAGTTCATATAGACCTGCATTCATTTTTAATTTTAAATAATGTTTATGTGGTATTTCTCCAAATAATTTAGATCATTGTTTTTTAAAAATTGGTTAGCCATGAGATTTTCTGCTTGAAATGGATCTTGAATACCCAATTTATGAAACAAAGTCAAACCTGCTTTCATTTAAGCATGAGAAGAGTTTTAGTATCTTACCTTTCACTCTAGATACTTCTTCCTTTACTGTAGATTGTGATGAGGTTTGCAAAATGTTTTCAGTTCTAGATAATCATGTTAAAAAAAGTAATATATGGGTTAGAGTTATAGATAATAATTTTATCTATTTAAAAATGCTAGTTTAAACTCAAAGAAAATGAAAATTATGCAATAAGAAAGTTCTAAAGAAAGACTTACTGTCTTTTTTCCCTCTAAGTCTAAGGAACTTGGATAGGAATAAATTTGAACACAACTGTCTCACGGTGTTTTATTAAAATGCCAAATTCCAGAATCTCATTTACTTATAATATTTTATTTTTTACGTTTATTTATCTATTTAAAAATTACTTTAGAGTTTATTTACTGGCAAACCATGAAGAATTTCAATAAATAACTGATATTGCCCATGCAGGATTTTTTTTTACTCAGAAATATGCATATTGCAGCTTTTGGAAAAAAAAAAAGAACGCTTTCTATTCTAGATAAAGATAAGTAGTCACAAACTGTAACATCTGAATTACAGTATGATATATAGCAATGTAGCATAATATATCGCAAGAACAAAACTGAGTACAAAGGACAATGTTGCTATCACTTTGAATTCTGTTATTGATGTCCTGGAAATGCTAACATAAGTATCAATTCTAATTTCATATGAACAATATTTCTCTAGGCATTTTAACTGGGAGATTTTGTTTCTTATTGCTAGTCAAACCAGAGTTGGTTTAATGCATATAAACATATCAACTATGATACAAGTTTTAGTGACTAATCTAAAATGCTTTTCTAAGAACAAAAGATTTTATTTATTTTGCTGAAATAGGTACAGTTATTTTATTAAGTTTGGTTCATGTTGTATATTTGTATGTGATATGTTTCCTCAGTGCTATATTTATTTATAGCATATTCAAATCTTCATATTTAAAAATATATATTTCTGATATTTTTCTAAATTAATCAAAGAAAACCTGGTAAGGTTCTTTGCAACTTATATAAACTGGTCATATGATATAAACTGGCCAGCACGGTATCTGATACTCATTAGATATGTCTTTTTAATCTCCTATCCTCCTTAATCCTTAACTTCATGATTCATATTCCATAGTATTCTGGAGGTATAAGGCTGATATTATAATATTGTCCCTTTTCCTTCAAGGAACAAACTGTTTTCTAGTATTTAAATTTTAGCTGTTATATTGAGGCTGATAACAACCAAGTTTTAATCTCAGCTTTTATCTTTCTTATTCATTTATCATTTAAATATTTACTCTATGTATATTTGGGGCTTGCAGAATGCTGAGCAGATAACACAGTGGTTAACAAGGCAAATACATTTTCTGTACTTAAGGACATTACATTCACCTGGGGGTATCAGACAAAAAAAGCAGAATCAGGATTTTAACTCTGGATAAGGTGTGGTAGAGGTGCTTGTCAGAAATCTTTTCTTCCTTCTTCCTTCTTTTTTTTTTTTTTCCTTTCTCTTTTTCAGTAGATTGAATTCCTTGTATAATATATCAGACTCTTTGGAATTCTGCATACTGGGGGAGTTACTCTATGAAAATCTTTTTCTCTGTACCATCCTCCATAGAACTGGGGCTGGTGTTTCCTGTCCTGAGTCCTTAAATCGGCATGATGAGCAGTGAGTGGGTCAGTTTAGTTTGACTCTGATACAGACTAAGGATCGACAATCTATCTGGATTTGACTATATGAATTCCCCATAGAGTTAGTCAGACATTCTCACCAGGGCTACAATCTACTCAGGCAGTAGTCATTTTATTAGTCATGTTGGAAAAACTCCTCTTGCTCTGAAGCTGCGCTGTCCAATCTACTCCCATTTATCCACTCCTGACATCATAATACCAATGCCACTCAGCATCCTAACAGGGAGCAAAATGGTCTCCCAACTTTCAGGGACATATATCCCATAATTATGTATCTCATCTTAAGTTATGGTCTTCCGGAAGCTTCTTCATTACTGGGAGGCAAGTTCTTCATTTGTTTTTAATTCAAATACTGAATTAAGAAAATCTTAAGTAAGAAAACCTACGTGGGTGATAGCTTTTCTCTGAGCATCATATCATCATTTCTGTCTCTAGAGAATACACACCCTTAGTAACTTCTTCACCTTCTGGTCTGCTCACTGTGCCTATGATGATGAAGGTCTAGGGTTAAAGGGTATAAAATCTGGCCATGAGAAGCTGGCCATATTGGAAGACAGGATGGGGAAGAGACAAAAAAAAAAAAAAAAGTCAAAGATTTTCCTTTAAAGGTTATATGGGTAGAGAAGACGTAAAGAATGTCATGTCCAGTTTAACTATGAAGATTATGTTTAAATTTTTTCACCTATTTTAATTTCATTCTTTTCAAGTTCCTGGTTCATTTCTGATTTACAACTCTGCAATGGTCAATATAGTAATAATAAAGGAGAAAGGAAAGCTATATTGTATTGCTCATAATGACCATTATAATACTAGGATACTATTTTCATAACTACAACATGGAAAAACTAGGTTTACAAGTTTAGCACAAGTATATATATATTTTCAAGTATACCTTGAAAATCAGAACATTTCCCCAAAGTGTTCAAATGCTGAATCCAGGCAATTTCTACACAAAGAAAAAAAAATGTATGAAGTGCTGTTTAATTAAGTAGTTAAATCTGTCCTGTTATATATTTGACCAAATGACATAGATTCTGCTCTGCCTATTAAGCATAAAAAAAAAATAGTTTTAAAAGCAAAATAATTAATTGGGATCTATCTAATTACAACACTTTTAACTTTGTGTGTTCTTGTAAATATACCACATGTGAATGTTGTTTTAAAAATAGTGATAATAAAAAATCATAATTTTAAAACATTTTTGGTCAATTTATATCCCGCTTTAAACATCTTATTTATATTACATGAATATTAGCTTTATTAGAATGAGACTACACAAGCATGAGATGGGAAGGTCGAAAGATGATAATTAGAGTCAAATGTTATAAGCAGGTTAGAAATTTTTATTCAGTATAGATATAGTGCACATAAAAAACAATGAGATCAGAATAAGAAACATATGTACATTTTCCTTACTAAACACAGAAAATGGCACATATTATTTTTCCTTTTGTTGCTTTCTAATACATAGATTAAAACAGAACTATGGAATACAAACCATATTATTGGAGAAATAATTTACATTAATTATTTGCATAAAGAATTAAAATCTGTCCAAAATTAGCATTCATACACTTAGAATGATAGATATGAAATTGTAAATATTTAAAGGATGAACTTCTAGGAAGAGGACACAAACAGCATTAATTTGCAGGTTATGGTTTTTGCAGACATTGTCCTTCCAATGAGAGTTAGCACTAAATATTTCTTTTGGTGCAGAACCCTGATATGTCTGAATGTCTTCTAAGTGTGGTAACAACCACTGACTATCCTGAAGCCTGGCAGGGACATTTTTCATCACCTGACTTGCTCCGTTGCTCTGTATGCAGTGATACATTGTACTGGGGGCTACAGAGCATGGGCTGTTTGCTGTCATATCAGCATGTGAATGTGGTCATACTATTGAGATTAAACCATTCTCAGAAAGACTTGAAGGGAGAAACATTTGCCTTCCTATGGGGATTTTGACATTGATCTATTAAATTTCTTGTAGTGAAAATGCAGTATTTTGGATCATTATGTATCTTATTTTGTATTTTCCTATGTGTAATGCAAATCTGTGATAGTTTACAATTCAACATAGGAAGATCAGTCTACAGATAATATGAGGTTTCTATCTCAGTACCTTTAGGCATTGAAAAAAAATGTGTACGTGCTGCCTAAATCAAGCTCTGAAAGATTTTATATATATTTGAAATCTCTAGAGAAAAATAACCTAGTATGATACATGGAGAATATTAATTTTAATTGATTGATAGAAGTCCCCTTCTTGCTTATTAACTCTTGTTAACCTAATTTTTAATAGAAAGATTATTTTTTATCCTTTTCTAACATTTTAATGAGTAGAGTTTTAGATTTTTAAAAAGGTTTTACTATGAATTCATTTTTGGAATGCTTCTTATTTTTTAATCCAAAATGCAATAAGAATAGAGACTTTTAAAGAATTTAGACATGACTTGCTTTTAAATTTCATATATTAATTAATATGTACATCAACTCAAGTATTCACTAAGATATCTAAATCTTATGTAATACCCCATTATCTTTAAAAAAGGACTTTTAGATGTGAGAGAATATAATTTTATGGCAAAAAATTAACAGGAGAATTATTTCACTTCTATCTATATATTTTTACCCTAACCTATAACATTTAACAGCAAGCTAAAAAAAGAAAAGAAATACTGTATCTTATCTGTAAAAAAGTGGTGTCTTTGCAAAAAAAAAAGTGGTGAAATTGTTACAAAATATTTCCATATGGAAATATTTTGAACTGCCTTTCTTAGCATTTAGACTCTAAGATATTTAAAATCATATTTATCTTCTTGAGATAGAACAAGTAAGAATTGAAAAGGAGTCAATTCTCTAGCCTTTTAGATTAGTATCAGGATATACCATTGTTACTGAAGTAAAATATGTATCTTAAACCAAGAAAATGATGGAAAAGCCATTTGTGGAAACCGAGAAGAATATTAGACACTGACTCTTGGTGAGCAAATCAGTGCCCAGAAACTGTCCAGTGTGAAAAAGAGTTATTTCAGATCCCATTGGCTATGCATATGGATTTCTAAAGGACATCTTCGCTCAAATGGAAGTGGCTGCCTCACCAAATTACTGAGTTTTTAAATATAGACTACGATATTGTATTAATTAACAGGCCGCGAGTCTCTCTTTTCCCTTCAAGTACTTAGATGGAAATTGTTACATACACGTCTGTGTTATCTCTCGATTCTCTAGCCTAGTATCAATCAAATGGATGCTCAATACAGTGAGCCTGTTGCCTTAAGAGTCTAGATTTCACTAAATAAACAATGTAACTGACTGATCATTATTAGTTGTTTGGGAATACAAATTCTTCTCTCGATTGAAACCCCTAATTCATAATTCCCATTCATAACTTGTGGTATGCACAGACACTCAAACACAATGTAACCGAAATAAAGTCTTCTTAAAATGGCAATTTCTAATAACTAATTAATGATTTCCCAGTTAGATTTATTTTTTCACAATTAATTTTCCAACTGTTCATGTCAGAAATTTAGTTACCCTAAAAAATCACTCCCGCACATTCTTAACATTTAAAGAAGCATATATTCTATACATACTATCTTTATAAGTCTCTTTCATTTTCAATTCTGACTTCCGTGCTTTGGCTACACCTATTACTTTTTGCCTGGTCAATTAAAATTGCCTCTTATTTGGTCTTTTGGCCTTTAATCTTGATCCCCCTACAATACATTGTTGATGTAGATACCAAAATGAGCTTTCTAAAATGAACATCTAATTATGCTACTCCCTTGATATAAAATCCTTAAATAATGTGGTTCATAGCCAGCAGTTCAAGTCATGACCACTTGCAAAGGTTATTAAAATAATAATTATAACTAAAAATATTGGTTCACCAATAAACATATTTTAGGCTTACTAAATTGGAATCTCAAGTTTTAAACCTCCAGGCTCTATTTTTATTTTTTAGCTTTGAAGGTAAAAGAGTGCACACCCCAGATTAGAAGCCACTAGTTTAATGGCCTGCTATTACCTATAAGATAAAATGTGGCTTGATATACAAAGCTGTTTAAAATATGACTCCATTTAGCTTTCCAGCACCATATGCAGCACCAGAGTAATATCAAAGTCCAGAGACACAGCTCTTTGAACACTCAATGATCTTTAATTCTTTCATGTCTTTTATCTATTTAGAATGATCTTTACCACTTTGTCCATTGGTTGATGTCTATTATTCCATTAACAGTAATTCCTGAGGCATAGGTCAACATTTCTTTCATGAAGCAACCAGGCCACTGAACTCATATTCCTCTTGCACTAAAAGTACTGTGCTATATGTATTGGTGCATAAATTTGTCTCCTTCACTAGGCAATGATTTTCATGAGGTTAGGGAGACTCTTTCCTTTTTATATAAACAGGTGTTATCAACCTTCACTGACTGACACATAGTAGAAACTCAATACTTTTGAATTAATGAATAAAAATATGAATAAAAATATAAACAATATGAATAAAAAAGTATGATAAATAAGTTTTTATCATGCTTTCATGGAATCAGTAGTTTTGTTCAAGAAAGAGCATCTATTTAATAATGATTACTATAAAGAAATCAAGTGATAATTGCCTATTAGCTGTACTCTTTTTTAAAGCATAATTCCACAAGAAGAAAAAGGGAAAAAAGTCATTCTGTTTCAAGTGTTTTAACTCTCATATTATATTTAGTATTTGTATTTTCAGAAATCTCTGCTTGCCATTGGAAGCTGGGTAAAAATGGTAGGTTTATAAGATGTTTAATGGTTAAGAAAAGAAAATCTTAAACTAAAGATAAAGCTTGCTACTACTTATATTCTCTTATATATCCTTTTAACTAGTAAAGCTATGTTTATAGTGAGAGTTTAGATAATTTAAGAATGTCATAAGATACATTAATTTTAAACAGAAAAAATTAATTTTAAAATTAAAAAATAATTTTAAAATGTAATTATTTATATTAGCTTGTTCTTTATGCTTTTTATAATATCTTTTGGCATAATATCCCTGTGTAATAGCTGGATACATGATGTTTTTAAGTGATAAATATATATGCCATAATACAAAAACGAAGTTTTAATTCAATTATGTTATGGTGACTGCTATAGACTTTTTATTTATGTACCCCCCAAATTCATATGTTGAAACCTAATATCCAATGTGATAATATTTGGAGGTGGAATCTTTGAGAAGTGATTAGGCCATGAGCTCTCATAAAAGGCATTAATGGCCTTATAAGAGAGACACCACAGAGCTCCCTTATCCCTTTTTCCCTGTAAAGACGCAGTGAGAAATGGCTGTCTTATAAACCAGGAAGTGGGATCTCGCCGGACAGTGAATCTGCTAATGCCTTGATCTTGGACTTCTCAGCTTTCTAAAACTGTGAAACAATTAATTTCCATTGTTTCTAAGCCACCTAGTCTACGAAATTTTGTTAGAGCAGCCCAAAGGACTAAGATAATGAATTATCTATATAGTGGACAATATGAAAGAGGAGAGGTTTAATTTTGTCATATTTTCCATATGCTGTAACACTAAAGACATAGTGAAAATTTTATTTTTTTCTATCCTAATCATGGATATCTTTTATTGACCGGAATTATACAAATTAAATCAGTTAGCTGACAAGAGAGAATGCTCCCTCCCATGACCCGAAGTGTTCCACCATCGTGGCAGTGTGGCCATACTTCAAAGAACCCACTTTTTAATTTGTTACGGCAAGGATGAGTCTTTTTTTACATGAAATAGTCTTGATTTCAGAGCTCTGATCAAGCATATATTGGATGTGAGCCCTCTATGTGGCATTATTTGAGGAAAGCTAAATGCTTGATTTTTAGCTAATATGCCACACCTTAAAATTCTTATCATTTGTGTTACTAATAGGCAGGTTTGTGGTAGCATTGCCACCAAAGTGCTGCAGAGACATTACAATAAATTTAATGGTAGCTTCTGAAGTCCCAATAATTTATATCAATTGATTTAAAGTGTTAGGTTATTATACTGGGCTCTAAGAGAAATAGATCAAGGATGGACAGTTTTCCAAAAGAAAGTATATAATAACAAGACAAACTATTTTGAGTGTGAATGTTGAGTAAATGAGGAAATGCTGAGCTTCTTGATCAACATAGGAAATTATTTATATTTTGATAAAGTCTCTAGTGTCCCCAGACAGAGGCAAGTGAGAAGAGGAACTAAAGACAAAATGAAAAAAAGTGATTTTTTTTTTTCTCTTATCACTCAAGATGTGCTGAGGATCATATTAGATGTGGAAAAAGATCATGTTTAAAAATAAAAAAAAATTAAAATCTAAGGCAGCTTTTTTTTTAAATAATGAAAACACTATATTGAATAGCACAGAATAAAACAAAATATTTTTATTTTCCTTTTATTTGGTAGTTTTTAGGAATTTTGATAGGATCCTATAGAAGCAGTATATTTTAAAGTATATTTTTCTAACCTCTTCTTGAGTCTTAAAGGATTTGAAAGTTCACTGGTACCTAGTTTGTGATCAGCTAATAGCCACATGTGCTCTTGAGTAAATTAAATTTCAACTTCATATTCATTGAAATTGTTGAAAGCCCATGGGTTTCTGGACTAAATGCTTTTTTCTGTCCCTTGATTAGAGAGTTATTCATTTGGCTTCTCTAAAAACAACATGAAATTATTTTGGCCAGTGACCCTCAAACGTTGTTTCTTGGAGGTGTCCATGGTAAACAAGAAAAGTATGAGGGAGATGGAAGCACTTCAGCTAGAGACATTCCAGGTTATTCTTTCTGTTTGGCTTTCTCACAATATTTGTGAAAATTTTTCTGTACTGTAAAGAAGTTTGAAAAATCAGTACTCTAAGTCAGAGAATACAAAGTGGCATGCAAAAGCAAGATGTAAACTTTAGACAGGATTTTTTTTTAGTCTTACACAGTGTTTTTACTGTTGCCAATTTAGACATAATGAAGCTGGATTTCCAGCATCTTTTGGGGGAAAAAAAAAAAAAGAAAAAAGAAAGAAAGAAATATCTGGCCACACATGGCTAGCTTCCCATGGTGCTATAAATAGCTGAAACAAAATAAGCACTGGCCCCATAAAAAGAATCTACATGCCTAAGTTCCACCTACTTCTATAAGCAATACCATCACTTAAAATTCTTCCTGACCTGCCAGCCCTATTTATCTGTATCGATTATTAAGCTCCTATATAGGGTTAAATTTGGTAATTTCTAAGTCATTATCTTTTTAATGAATAGTGACTCAATGAGTAAAATACATAGCATATAAAATATGTGAATGAGAACAAGATTAATAATTGAAGATCTTTCTTTTTCATTTGCAATAGATAAAAAATGAGGCATAAATTTAAGTATTTAAGATAAACACATTTTTAATAAATAAAAATACAATTTTGATCTCTACTTGTCTAGGACTATAGACGATTAATCTCACTTAAGTTGTGGTCTATTTCTTTACCTCCGAATTTTTTCAGTAGTTTGGGAGATCATTAGGGTGTCCTGGGCTCATTTATCTTTCAAATAATCTGGCTACATGGGGATCCTCTGAGACTTCTGTGCCTGATCTGTGCAGGTTACCACTGATCTGGTCCTTTCTCATGTTCTCTGTTCCTTTCCAGTTATTTCCATGCCAGGCTTTAAGGTATGAGCAACATTGGATGGATTCTTTGCCACTCCAGAGCATGAGCAAGGGATGAGGCCATTAATAGTCCTTATTTGCTTTCTTCTTAGTTACACCCATTCCCAGAAGCAAGAAACACAGAATGGCTTAAGTTCTTAAATGGTACAGAGAGAAAGAACTACTGAGAGAAGAGGGGGAAAAAAAAAAAAATCCAGCCTTGTACAAACAGAACCTACAATCCGTAAAATTGCATTGATTAAATCACATCATTCTTCACTTCTTTTAGGTAATGTCTCCTGTACCAGGATCCCAAATATAGTTACCGAAGCTTCACAGTACAAAGGGATAAGTAAACCAACCAGCTGAAAACCTAATTAAACTCATTGGACCATGAAATATACAAATGTTTTATATCTGTAATGGGCTAGACAAACAAAAACTCTGAGTTTCCTGGCATGGAAGAGGGTCATAGTTCACAGTGGTAATGAGTGGATCTCATGCATGCGTGAAGAGAACATTAGGAGAATCCATAAATGAAAGATAACTAATAATACTAAGCTTAATAGAGAATTAGGAAAAATTTAAAAACTGGAGTTCAGATTGGTAAATATGGCATAATGACTTGACAAAATTCAAGACACTGTCTATATCTAAAGTCTTAGCTTCTAGAACTCTTTTTTGGTTTTAACAGTTGTATGTGCATGCTTGCGCACACGTGTACACATACATACATACACTTTATTGATATATGAATACAATACATTTTAAATCATAGTAGCTTTGAATATTTAGATGCATTAATTATATATGATAATAAGATGTCAAATTTATCTCTATAGTGGTTACTTTGTCACACTGTGATGTAGACCAATTTCTCCAGAGTAGAGGTGCAGAAGTCTATTGCTGTCTGTGGCATTGTCATTTCCCAGATATTTTGTTTAAATCTGGGAACCATTTTTAATGCTTCATTCTTCTTTGACAACAATTTCCAATAGATCTTCATGATCTGTTAATAATTTCATCAACAAAATCCATCTCTTCCTTTAAATACCTGCTCTTACACTGTAGCTAGATTAATGCAATCTCTTCTTAAAGGTTTTCCCAATCTTTACTTTTACATTGTTTTTAAATGGAAGATATAAGCAAAACCCTCCAGGATCAAAGTCAGGGACCAAAAATTACCTTTGACCAGGGAGTTCTACTGCCATGAAATGAGTCTGGAAGAAGGGGTAGTCAAAGAATTTACCTAATAGCCAGAGAAGAAATTTTCTCTATTCCTACCCGTGATATTTGTTAATTTGCCCTAATCAATGACAGGGTATGTTTCCTAGCCTTTCTTTTTCCAAATGGGAGTTTTAGTTTTGAATTTCCAGTTCCTTTTTTCCTACTGTATATCTGAAGTTCCTGGGTCTGATAATTTGAATTTTGATTTATTGGTTGTCAGGTTGTGAGGTTATGTAGACCTCATGAGAGAACTGATTTTGAATTTGAAACTGGAAACATAATTGGATGGGTTGCTTTGAGTTGTCTCCCTTGAGGAGAGGATTATTGGATTCTCTGTGTGGAAGGCAAGATATGAAGGGCAAGCTTAATGCCATTACACTAATACAAATATCCGAACAAGTATATCCAGCAAACTGATCCACAATGTCTGCCTTAAAGGTCTATTACTGTTTCTGCTTGTCACAGGCACTCATTTTTTTCTTTTTTCTTTTTTCCTCTTTTTCACCTGCATAATGAAGAAAATAATAATGCCTCTGTAATTTGCATGGAATATACAATGTGTGACAATATATGTTACCTATTACCTTTGTGATAGCTTTTACTGTTATTATAATCATTCTGTTCCTATCAGGTCTGGAGTCTTGTTTCAAACACACTGAAACTCCTGGGACCATACTACTCCTTGTACCTGACTATACATGCACTATAATTTAGACTTTTGCTATTGTTGTTATTCCCTAAAAAATTCTTGTACTTCTATCCATCAGATGGTGTCCAGCCACTTATACTAATTGGTTACCTCCCTTGTATATTTAATGGAGTCTCCAAGGCTATATTGTTATCATTCTACGATTCCTTAGTTTTCTCTCCTATTCATCATTACATCATTTTCAGACTTTCTTCTACCAATTTACTATATAAATTCCTCTTTGCCCTTTCATACATTTTACAAATAAATACATTTATTTTATCAATAAAATAAAAACTCATAGGAAGAAAATACTTCAATTTCCTGCTGTTGAATCTACAAACCTACTTATATTTCCCTTTTTTATACATTGTCTCTTCTTATAGAGGTGTACCTTGTCCTCTCTAAAATTAAACCTTTTACATAATCTTTGCATTTCATGGAGTCTTAGTCTGTTCAGGGTGCTATAAAAAAAGTATCAGGCTAGATGGCTTATAAACAACAGAAATTTATTTTTCACAGTTCTAGAGGCTGAAAGTTCAAGATAAGGATGCTGTCATGGTCAGGTTCCAGGTCGCAGATGTGGTTGAAAGAGAACTAGCCAGCTTATAGGGATACTAATTCCATTCATGAGACATCTATCTTCACAACCCAATTACCTCCAAAGGCCCTACCTCCAAATACCCCCATAACCACTCACTCCACACCTGTCTGCAGTAGAAACCATTTCTGTGAGCTCTAGGTGAGTGTGTTCTTTTCCTTATCAGTGAATATCTCATGTATTTATTTAGTTGCATTCCTATTTATGTCCAAATCATATTTGTAACATCACTGTCTGTTCCATATTGTTTATCATTGGCTCTTTACTCCATTGCAAAATGTATTAACGGATCTGAAAGAATAAAAAGCTAAATAATGCAAGATAATTTTCTTCTGACTTATGTCGATTTTTCCCCTTACCACACCAGCATGCTACAGTCGAGTCTTCATTTTTACAACTAATCTTCATAGACTATTAAATTAATGGAAGGTAAGTCTCATAAGGCATTCGAGTCAAATAATATACAATGTTGAATATTCAGACATGCAGATTAGTCTTAATTTGTTAATAATGGAGAGTGAAAGGGAAGTTTTAAGTAGTCATCATTAAAAAGATGCCCAAAACATGAGCTTAAGTTCCATGCTCAGTCTAGTCAATTAAAGAAAACTGAAAGGATCACCGCATTAATGATATTCTTAGTAGAAATGTATGGTTCGTACTAACCCCTGAATTATTTAACAGAAGACACTACAAAATTAGGATGATAGAATAGTCTCTGCACTCATTAACTTGACAGATAACATTAAACAAGAAAAGAAAGGAAGGTAGCTAGAAATGTAGAAGATAAAATCACCATTCAAAGTCACTTTGTTGAATGAAAAACACATGGAAAAATGTAGTCAAGATAAATATATGGTGACTGAAGGAGATTTGACTTTGTGTGGTGAACATACATTGCAATACACGGATGATGTATTATAGAATTGTGCACTTGAAACCTATATAATCTTATTAATCAATGTCACCCCAATAAATTTAATTTATAAAAGATGAGGAGAGTATAGCTGAAGAGAAAAATATTTTTTCAGTGCAAAAATATAAGAAACTCAAGTGTGGCTGCAAAATAGCTAAGTGTCATAACAGATAATAAACTAACCATAATCAGTGATGCAGCCCTGGAGAAAGCAAACACAGTATTGAATTCTTAAATAGGAGCCATACACTAAGACACCATGAGGTAATTCTCATATTGTATTCAGCAGCCATTTGACTTGTTTTCATAATCAAAATTAATGCTGTTGTGGGAAATGTAGGGATAGTTCAGAAGAAGACAATGGATTTGTTTTAAGGTTTAAAATTAGTTATAAAGAAAAGGCAAATAAAGAATTACTCTGGCGGTGACAACACTGAGAGAAGACAAATGGTAATATCTAATACATAAGAGCTCCCCTGTAAAGCACGGAGCCCAGGTGATCGCTACCAATTCCAGTTGTGCAGACAGAAAAGTGAAAAGAGCATATAAATGTAGGACAGATATGGTGAGAACTTTTAAAAGGTGGTGAAGCACTAGCAGTCAGTACTACAAAGATAAAGATGAAAATTGATTTTTCTTTGAATGGCTAAACTAAAATCCTGTCTAAGTGAGGATAGACTAAATTGTTTTCAATTTACTCTTAATCTTCATAGAAATGTGGATGCTATTATTTTAATATTGATTCTGACAAGCTGTTAAAAAAACAATAATCTCTAAAGTAGATCTTTATAAAATGTACAGGTGATAACAGTGTGGACAAAGCCAGATTGTGGATAATATTTTAGTCAGTAGTGCAATGAACACCAGCTTTAGAGACCTTAGACATGATGATAACAATTAAGAATGATAAATACTTACTTTGCCAGGTGCCAAGCTGAGCACATTGACTGCATTGCCGTTAATTTTTTTAGTGACTCTCTTTGTAGATGACATTATCATCTCTACTTTACAACGTGGATATTGAGGTTCATTAGGTGAAGCACCAGGCCCACAGCCATATAACTAAAGCATATTATTTAAATTCATGCTTGTCTGACACTAAAATCCATGTTCTTAACCATAAATAATATTAAGGTTTAAATTGAGATTTATTTATTTTATTTTTTCTATTTTCCCCACTGTTTCTCCAGAGCTATATACATGGTAATTGTGTGATAAATACTTATTAAAAGACTATTGTACATATTACATTTTTGGAACTATAAGGAGACAAGTTGGAAAATGAAAACATATCTTTATAAACAGAAAAATATAGTTTTAAAGGCTTGTAAATTTGGTGGTTAGACTGATATTTTTCATTTGGTCATTTTATCATATTAAATACATTAGTGGTAGAGTATATTTTCCATGTCCTAATAATCTTTGCTCTTTTAACAATTTATAAAAATAGTATTTTATGGTTATGATAGTGTTTAAATGGTAAGGGAAGGAGAACAAACATTTGTTAATTCTGTGAATTCAATAGAATTTCATCTAAATAATAAAAATAAGAAAATCTCAAAGCTGGGAATCAATATATAATTTAGAATATATTATGTTATCATTTCAAAATAATTACAACATAAATCTGTTAAATCTAAAAATGTGATTTCTTCAGAGGATGTAGAATGCAATAACATAACATTGTTCATGGAATGTCTTGGATTTATAGTTCTCTCTCTCTTTTTAGCTCTCTGTGATTGAAAAGGATTGCACTAAAATGATAGTGTTTCGGCCTTTATAATCTTGGATAAATGGTATGAGAGATCAGAGACAGCCTTTAGTCATGAAAATAAGTGAAAAAGTTGTGAGAACTATACTATTTAAGTATTCAGATTTTTCCAAAGAATCAGAACAAATACTAACATAATCATAAAAAAATTATAAATTGTTAAAACATCAAAGATTATTAGGACACAGGAAACATAATCTAACACTAAGATATTTAATATGATAAAATTACCAAATGAAAAATATCAGTCTAACCAACAGCAATCTGCTGGCTGAATTCCCTCATGCTCGAGAGACGTCAGCCTTTTGTTCTATTTAGGCCTTCAACTGTAGGTCTAAACTTCAAATTATAAAGGACAATCGGAGTTACTCAAAGTTCATCAATGTAAGTGTAAATCTGATCCAAAAACAACCTTATAGAAACTTCCAGAATAATGATTGATCAAATATCTGGGAACAGTGGCCCAGCCAAATTGAGACATAAAATCAACCATCTGAGGAGCACCATTTTTTTTTGAAAGAAATGTAACTTTCTTAAGATATTACTCCATTTAGTATTAACTTTTAGAAGATATGAAAGGCAGATTTATTTGTTTATTATCTAACAGAATACATTTTCTGGATCAGTTCAGGTTTTTAAAATTATGTCTTTAACATTAATTGATAGCTAATTTTTCTAATATTAACCTAATATTTGTCATATCTGCACATTTATTAAACTGGCAAAAACTTAAGTCATATAGGGGCTGATAAAGCTAAACACAACTTTTCATCACAAGTTCTCTATATCCATTCATGGATCTTTTGTTCTTTTTTTTCCTTTTCATTCTTAATATCAGTTCAACATTTACAGAGTCATTTGAGAGTCATCATGCCTCTAGAGAAACAGGCTGAGCTCTTATTTTTCTTTAATATCCTGTTATCTTTCCAGTTCAAATAAAAATCTAAAACTACAGAAATTTTTAAATTCATAAATCTAATTTTTACTATAAAATTAGTATAGCGATATGTATTTTTTGAAAAATCTACCATAACCTTATTATTATACAATATGACTTGAGTGAATATTTTGATTATTTTAAGTCTAAATAAAAAATAATGAGAATAAAATCTTAAATAAAAAATATACAGAAGAATAATGAGGTGATAAAATGATATTAAAATAAAAACAATACAGAAAGAGAGGCTTCATTTTTCACCATAATATAAATTTATAGATGGTGTTTGATTTTCTATTCTAATCATAACTTGATATTCTCTGTTGCCTCCTCCATAATTTTTTAGAGATGAAACATTTTCTGTTGCAATATTGTGATATTTTATCAGTAGTTTTCAAATGCCTTTTCCAATATTCTTTTGAGAAAAAGTTTATAATATTTATAAGGACACTTATTAATAAATGGTAGTGAGCTATAAGTTTTAAAAAATTTGTAAAGCCCCTTCAACTCGTTTTTCTAGAATAATTCGTTTAAAAAATATGCAGTGGTAGTAAAAAAAAAATCTGATTATTTTCTACCTTTCTCTAAACCTTATTTCTCTTTTCATAGTCTGAAAGGAAACTTTCACCCAGATATCAGGCTGAGCTGATATGAGTAGTTACCCTTTCAGATTCAAGCATATAAAAATTTGCAGAATATACTTCATATTATAAAGTGTTTAGTACAAAGCAAAATAAAGGTAATATCTAGGTGTCAGAATTGAGAACCCTCAAATAAAAGCCATAAGAGGACACTAAACACACTCAACCTTGGGGATATTCACGCTGAATATTAATCTTGGGCTTGGGTACTGAGATTCTAATGTCCACATGGGGTTGAGGATGACAACATGTCCAGGCCCAGTGGAGAAATGTATTTCCTTGACAAATCTATAAGGTTAGTCCCACCTGTGAAATGAAGATTTGAATGTCCTGTTGACTAGTTCAAGGAATCATCACATAAATTAGCCATCTACTTGGGGTAATAGGTAGAAAAGTAATTATCCATTAAAATCCAAGCCTTATGCTTATATTAAGTGGGTAATGCTTAAGGTAACAAATTCTTGTTACTTGTGAGATTGATCAGCTCTGAGTTGAGAAGTTAACATGCTTCTCCGTAATCGCAAAAATATTTAGGTCTCTTAAAGCCCACAACAAATATTATACCTTACATGTTCCCAACTCAGGTAACTATGGCACCTTAGAAAAGCAATTCCCTCTAAAGAAATGTTCACAGTAAAAAACACATACACTTACACAAACATACATACATACATAAGGAAACAGAAGGAACATAATCACTAGGAAAGCCAAAGATATAACAAATGGCAGAACAGACACCTCAAGGGCTCATCAGAGAGCAATAAAAATAACAATTTAAAATATATGTGTCTGAAGTGCTCAAAATGATGGAGGAAAACATGTAATCCAAAGAACAGAAGCAGCATATTTTGAAAAAAGAGAAGATAAATTAGAAAAAGAACAACTAGAATAGCAAATCTAGAATGACGAAGTGTTACCACTGAAATAAAACTCATAGATGACAGATTTAATCAGTATATTGGATACACTTAAGAGAAAATCAGTCAATTTGAAGATGGATATAAAGAAACTTAGAGAATCTATTACAGAAAGATACTACATGAGATATATGTGTGAGAATTTAAAATCCAAGTAGAATAGATTGAGAAACCCCACATACATCTGACAAGAGTGTTACACTTCGAGGTATCTTAACAAACCTATTGCAGAACTTCACTGTCCAGAAGAAAACAGCAAAGTTTACTGTATTAGTTTGCTAGGACTGCCGTAACAAAGTTCCACAGACTGCATGGTTTAAATAAGAGAAATTTATTTTCTCGTAATTTTAGAGGCCGGAACTCCAAGGTCAAGGTATTGGCTGGGTTGGTTAAATTCTGAGGTCTTTCTCCCCGGATTGAAGATGACCATATTCTGACTATCTCCTCACATGGTCTTTCCTCTGTGTACACACACACCCAGCTTCTCTTTGTGGGTCAAATTTCTTCTTTTTCTAAGGACACAAGTCAGATTGCATTAGGATCCACACCAACAGCCTCATTTTAAAGTAGTCATCTCTTTAAAAGCTCTGTCTCCCACTACAGTCACATTCTGAGATACTAGGTGTTAGGACTTCAACACATAACTTTTTTTTTGAGGGGTTTGGACACAATTCACACTATAACACGAAAGAACAAAAATGGATTTCTTAAAAAGAACTGACTGCTATTGTAAAACAGATGCCAGGAGGAAAGAGAATAACACCTTCTTACTAATGAAAAATAATGCTGATCCAAAAATCTATAGCTGCAGAGAATATTTTTTAACAAGAGAAATAGACCTCTTCATGAATAAAAACAAAATTACTATTCACATAGTTAACACTGAAAAATTCCTGGTGATTGGATTTTAGAAAGGAAGAAACTCAATTTTGAGAAAGGAATAATCTAAAAGCATTAAAGATTAGCAAAAGAATTTTAAACATTTGGGTATATTTAAATAATTATTTATTATAAAAATAGTAATGATTATGAATATAATGATGATGATGTGGAGTAGACAACTAATGTGGAAGTTGTTCAAATGAGGTATGAAAATTGTAGAATTAATAAAATGGAAGGTGGAAGGTTTGTTATGCATTTAATATACTCTTTGTACAATATTACTTCTCTTGTTAAGGAGAAAGAGATTGTACACATTTTAGGTTTTGTTAAGAAAAAAAAATTTTTTAATTATATTTATATGAAAGTTAGATTTAGAGAGTCTATTTACTAAACTAGTAGAAAGTAAAAAAGAATAGATAATAAAAACAATAAATTATGCAAAGATACATAAAATGAAAACAAAAAATTCATGGTAAGAAACATAAAGTAAAACCATAACAAGGAAAGAAAAAATATCTTCATGGTATAAATTCCATAAATATGAAGTTGAAGAATAAAAAGAAAGATTCATATAAGAATTATATATTTTAAAATTTACATAGCAGCATACTATATTTTCTTTATAGTTGTGTGTATATAAAATAATATATAGTATATGTAATGTATATTATATACAATGCATTAACAAACAAATGTTGGAAGCAAATGAAAAACATTAAAGTCTGGGGAAGAAGAGAATTAAAAATAGAAAAAGACTGTGGAGGAGTTAAACAGAATACTGACATTATTTGTTACTTCATAAGTTTATTTTTTAAAACAGTAGCATAAAAAATAAAACAAATTAAAAGTGATGAGTTAAAATTTTCTAAAGTTTTAACTTCTACAATGGTCTGATCCTTTCATATTTCAATAATTCAGATATCTAAACTGTTTGATTTTATTCTTGACTGATTAACATTTATCATATACAGCTTCTGTTCTATATGCTTTATATTTACTAATTGATTTAATCTTCTCAACCACTAGAAGAGGAAGTTACTATTTTAAAGCCATTTTAAACTTATAAATTTAAATAACTTGACCAATGTGACACAGCAAGTAAGTAATACAACTCTAATTCCAGATCCATCAATCTGGCATCTTTTCTTTTTCTTTTTTTCTAAACATTGTCTTATATCTATACATAAACACAAATAGCATTTGTTAAATATTTTCGATCATCATTAAATCAATAAAACTAGTCTACTGAAAATGAAAAGAAAGGAAAATATTAATGATTTACCAAATTTTGGTTTACTATACCACATTAAATTAAAAATAACTGATCATTAAATAAATTTTTTCTCATTCGTTTTTAAAGTTCTACCTACAAAATATTTTGTTAAAATTAAGAATGTTATATAGATTACAAAAAAATAGGAGACCATATAATAAGCAGCTTCTTTCCCTCAATAAACCTAGACAGTGAATTAATGGTATTTTCCTATAAACCTTGAACTATGGGCAGACTCATTTCAGTATTCTAATATAGACTTAAGATATCTCCAGAGCTTTAACTTCTTAAGAGAAAATTTTTCTCATATTGAGGGTTTAATGCTCTTCATAACAGTACTTGCATAACTGGAAAGAAACAGCAACACAATATTAAAAGATTCTTATTAACAAGAAAGTTTAGATACACCTCTTCTTACATTTAACTCATAACTATTGTATTTATGTTCAAGGTTTTAGATAGTGGTTGGGAGTGGAATCCTTCAATTCTACACATCTTGGATCTATTCATACTTACCAAATGTGCCTTTAAGTTTTTCAGACTTTCTCTTCCTTTATATCTAACTTTTGCCCTCTCAATTAAAGTTGCTTTTAGAACAGTTTGCATAAGTAAATAACCATTGTATGTATATGTGTTTATATGGATTCTGTCAAACTTTATTTTGTAGTCGTTATAGAATCTCCTATTTACACCTGCTTGGAAAAAGCTGATGCACCTTTCCTTCAAAATGATGCCCAAAATCCCATTTAATTTCATGGATAAAACTGAATTTATAAGATAATAATTTAAAAAATTTATTAACACTGATAAAATATTACCCAAGTGGCAGAAAATGTGTTTGAAAAAGAAAAAAAAAGACTCAAATACTACAATATAATAGTTTAAAAATGGCAGTGAAATTTAACTGTAAGTGGTTCTATTGGCTACCCACTTCAAAAGTGAACTTGTTACAATTATGACATTTTGAAGTAAGATTTGGTTGTCTTTTTAACTGTAAAAGAGATTTTCACTTAGAAAATGGTATTAATAAAGCAATCGTCAATTTTCATGGCCTGTGCAACATATGCAAAATTAAGATGGTCTAAGCCCTATTATATAAAAAATATTTTACACTAAGTTCTATTGCTTTTGTCTGAAATCTTGATCTATTGGCTTAACACATGTAAACATTGGTTTTAAAATTTAAAGAAATAGAAAAAGATAATCAATGTTATCAATAAAAAACAGTGTAAAAAATAAACTGACTTAAAAGAATTGTATGTGCAAACAGAATAGACTTTTAACAAAATAATAATAAAAATAATAAATTATAAAAGGTTAGTTTGAAGTACTGATGATATACCTCATCAGTCTTGTAAACTTTCTGTGCTTTCAATATTTTCTCAAATGTTACTTATATGATAAAGCCTCTCCTGGCCACTTATTTTAAATTGCAACAGCCTCCCAAACTTCACTTGCTGCCCTCATCATCTGCACACCAAGTCCTCCTTATCCTGATTTCTTTACTCCATAGCACTTAAAATCTTTTAAATTAATATACGATGCATTTATTTAATATGCTTAATTATATGCCAAGTTCCTAGAACAAGATCTGTTACATGGTAGACATGTAAATCTATTTCTTGTAAAAAAATGAAACAATAATTAATTAATTAATGAGCATGATGGTATAATTGTTGGCTGAAATTATACATTATGATAACTGAAATATGAGATTATCGGAAAACAGTGGATAAATAATCAGGAGATCTGATTTTGTTCCTTATTCTGTCATTAATTTGCTATGCTAACTAGCCTTTGACAAGTCACATAGCATGGGTCTTAATGACACACATTATCAGTTAAAATAATATAACAACAACAACAACAATAATAATAACAAAAGAAGACCTGAGCTAGATTGTTTCCAATTTCTTTCAGGTTTTACATTCTATCATAAGTGAGTATTATATAGTTTTCTCATAGAAACAGCTAGAGTTGTATGTGTCCTAAATATTAAATGACTGATTTCAAAAAAACTTTTGGAATTCATAACATGCAGTAAGAATTGAAAGAATAGTTGTTGAAGAAATTAATCTGTAGCTTTAATTTTATCATTTTAAATATTTAGTTGGTAGGTTAATGATTGGATTGCAGAATATAATTTTAAGACTAAAAAGAGAAATGAATTCCACTGCCTTCTTTTTCATAATGGGAACACAATAAAGGTAGCAATAAAAACACAAAATCCATTAATAGGTCAGATTGTGCTAAGTGCAATGAAGAATGATCCTTTTAGGACTATGGAAAAGCCACATCTGGAAGTAGGCCATACAAGTGAAATTTATTCTTACTCTTGTTAGTTTTTGACGAATGAATCTGTAGTTGGCAATGGATATTGACTCTCAGAATATAAAAGATGACCTAAACATTCATAAACTTTTCCTGATGAGAATAAGATGTTAATCCAATAATAAGGCTGTCAACAGTTAGTCAATTTCTAGTATTTATGAAACTGTTACCCTCTCTATCTGCATGGTAAGTAGAAAAGCACGCAGCTGTACATTAATTTATATTTTTGCTACCACATTAGAAAAAGTCCACATGTCATCAATTCAGAAAGCCCTGAAAAACTGAGAGAAAAGTTATATTAGTCATATTGGCTAGCTTTTTGTATTGATTAAAGCATTAGCAGCTTTAATTTAATATCAATATTCAAGTACAGCTAAAGAAAATCAACGCGATAAACATATGTAAAAAAAGAGTAAGAATCATTAAAATGTATTCGCATAAGTGGCATACAGTATAGTCAATCAAAAAGACTTTTTAAAGCTTGATTTTTCATCCGTGTATTAAGTAGCTGCCAGTACATATCTAAATTTTTCATCTAAATCAGGATAAGCCAGGAAGAAGCTTTATTCACAGGCACACCATTAAGTTAGGAGGGTCCTGGGCATTCAAATCAAAAGGATAGAAAGAAGTAGGAACTGGGACAGTTATAGAGCAATTTGGAGTGAAGAGCCAGGGGGCATTCAAGGCAAATTATTCATTAATGGATATTGAGGCTAGGGTATGAACAAGCACCTCAATTACATATGTTTCAGGTGGGATATGGTCAGTGTACATGAACTATCCACCACGGCTATGCTGAAAATAGAGTTGAGCCAAGGGAATATAATATGAGGCACAAAAAAGTATGCTTACTAGGCAAATTCATGATATTATAGTGAAATAGGATATGCTACAATTCATATTAAATAAAATATAATCTAAGTAAATTCAATGTTCAGATAACATTTTATGAAATAGAAATATATCATATTTATAAAAGATAATATTTAAAAAAATGGCTTCCCTATGGCTTTTTTCACTGGATTCAGAAGCCTCTCAGTAGGTTGATTCATTCATTAGTTCAACAGATGCATATATTGAGGTTTCACTATGTGAGGTCTGGTACTCTTCTATCAGGGAAAAACATTGATGAATGAAGCAAACAGGAATACAGTTTATTTAGAAGTTACATTTTAGAGAAAACTAAGGGTTTACATTGTGCAAGAACTAGAGAAAGCTGGGCTCCTACCGCTAAAATAATTTGGTTAATCTCCAGATTTTTCAATCCTTGAGAAATTTAAATATTCCAAACCACAGCAAATGTATCTCATATTACATTGTCTATATTGCCTAAAAATAAATTTATTACTAAATTTGACTTTGAACTCTTCACTGAAGTTTACGCAAATGAAAATATAGAAAGACTTGGTTGAAACACATACTATTCCACTAACATTTATTGAGTGCTGTTTGAGAATTAGTGGAGGCAGTACAGAACCCACAGCTTCTCAAGTTTTTGACTCTGAATAAATTCTCTTGAAAAACTTTATAGTAGATCAACATTTGGTTTTTATATTATTCAGGATATTCTATTTAAATATTTACCTATAACAATACATTTTGGTTTAAAGCAGCTTGCATACATTTTAAAATTAAAAATATACTCATATATTTCTTATTACTTAAGATTATGCAGCAAACATTAGAGAAAGGCAGGGTCAGAAATCCTCTTAATGCATACATAGTACTAATCAGTGTGGCTTCTGATAAAATATACTCATCTCTTCAGAATAAAAATTCAGGTATCATTGACTTAAAATAAGTAATAGAAGATAAAACAATATTTATTTATTTTTATGCCTTCATTAATGTTTGTATTAGTCATGAAAAAAGATAAAGAATATGCTAGTTCGTATGCAGTACATCATGACAAAAATGTCTAGAAAATTGCTATACATAATTTGCTTTTTCTGAGGTATTCATATTCCTTTCCTCTGAAGGGAAACTTTTAGTTATTAATTTCCATAACAAATTATCATGCATTAATATTTGAACCATCAAAATATGATCAAAGGATATGACTTTCTGTCAGCTACAAACCTATTCTTTTTTGTTCTAAGCTCCTGGGCTGTGACTTGGATCCTACAAATTACATTTGTCCTTTAACGGGGGATTCCCGGTAGATAGTACATAGGGAGGACTACAAGGGAATTAAAATGTAGGTGTAGGCAGAAGAATTTACTTCTTTCTCCATGCATAAAGTTTCTATTAGCTTGGTCCTAGTAATGACTTTCATCTTAGCAGCAACAGAGTAGCATTTGATCATTCGATTTTATTTCTTTTTTAGTGTTTCCAACATTAGTCTATTCAGAAATACCAGTGGCAGCCAGGCAGAGCCATCTCCTGGACATCTTTCATAATTTTAGGTTCTGATAACTCCAAACTCTTCCCCTTTGTTAACCCAGTCTAGTAATGGTAGATGCTTTGTTCATGTGCATTGGACACATTAATTTTCTGTATTTCTTTGTAGTCGTATATAAAACCCAAGTAGCCAACTCCCTCTGTTTAGAATTAACTTTGTAATTTCAGTTTTCTTGATGGAACCTTGAATGATACAAAGATATTTTCACTAATAGGTCTACTAGTGAATTTCCCTCTTCAAGTAGTGACTATAACAAATCTAAAAACTATTCTAATATTAAATGTTAACATAAGAAAAGGCTGACTTCTGGTCTGAACGGGATGGCAGAGGCTCATATTTTCCAGCTCCTCTCTACTAAGTATAACTAAAAACTGAATGTAATGAAATAGGCAGCCAAAGAAAAACTCTAAAAGATGAGGAGGGGGTAAACAGGTAAACTGGTTATGGACCTCAGAACCGGGAGGAAAATACAATGGCAGAACATCTCATTCACTCAAGAGAAGACTCAGTTTTAATGTTTTCTGAAATCCAGCATAGCAACAAAAGTAGCCTAGTTGGGCTCATTCTCCTCTGATCAAGAGACTTTGTACTACAGAGAGGTGCCTGGCTGGGAGATGTTCTTTATCCCCACAGGATAGAAAATCTCTTTCACTACCCAGAGACACCTAGGGAAACTCCTTCTACTCCTCAGACATCACCAGCGGCATTAGTAGAAGTACCAATGGTATCAGATATACCAAGCAGACCGAAATTACAAAATGAAGTTTTGAAAGTTGTCATTTGAACCACAGCCAACAACATTAAGAAAAGACTTGTTTACTAAACCTAAGCAGAATGACTGCCTGCTAAAATAAAATATTTAAGTAGGACTCAAGTTCCCTAACACAAAAGACAAAATTTTGAATGTGCAATCAAAAACCACTCGTCACACCAAAAGCAAGGTAAATTACATTTAGATTGAGTAAAGGCAATCAATTGACGAAAATGCTGAACTGGATCAGACATTGCAATTATTTGATGAAGATTTTAAAAAGGTGTTATAGAAGAAATAAAAAAATAATAAAAAATAAAAAGCTATTATAAAAATTCTTAATAAATTACAAATTCTCTTGGAAAAAATAGAAAATATGAGCAAAGAAATAGAAGTTATAAACACTAAGCAAACAGAAATTAAAAAATAGATAAATAAAATTAAAAAACTTGCTGTGTGGGCTCAGTAGATACAATTTGACAGAGAACATAATCAATGAACTTGAAGACAGATCAAGAGAGTTTACTTATCTGAACAATAGAGAAAAAACATGGGCAGAAAAAAAATTGGACGGAGCCTCACAAACCTATAGAATGATATCAAAAGATTTAACATCCGTGTTATCACCAAAGTTCCAGAAGAAAAGGAGAAAAAAAAATGGGACTAAAAAAATGTTTTAAAAAATAATGGCTGAAAACTTTCCAAATTTAGCAAAAGACATAAACCTAGAGATTTAGGAAGCTGAGTGAACCCTGAATAGGTAACTAAGAAAACCATGCCAAGAATGATCATAAATGGACTTTTAAAAATTAAAGACAGAGGAAAAAATGTGAAGGCAACCAGAGAGAAACAAAAGCCTTAACTATAGGGAAACAGCAATTTGAATGACGTTATATTTTTCATTTGAAATCGTAGAGGCAAGGAGAAAATGGCAAGACAGTTTACAATAAAAGCTGGAGGAAACAAAGAAGAACAGGAAGAAAAAGAGGAAAGGAAAGAGTAAATGTAAAATTATTATACTTATTATATCTACTTCCTTCCCAATTTTAAAATTATTTTCTCTAGCTCTTTGAAAAAAGTGTCTCCTAAACTAAATTAGGAGGAAGGAGAAAGAGGTGAACACATGTGTTAACTTGTGGGAGTCTAAAGTGCTTTGTGTTTAACACCTGTTTTAAAAAAAGAGACTCTAGTTTACATGTAAATGAGTCCCCAAATGAGGTGAATACCTTAAACTAGTTTGGAGCTTGAATGTGCAGCTGAGTGACTTATTTCAGTAGTTATCGTCATCTAATTGTGAATGCCAAGAAAAAAGGAAAAGCGTTGGCTTTATCTAAGGTTAGGGTTTAGCAAGAGCAGGTAAAATCAAATGGAAATGAATAGAAGGAGTATAGGAGAGCAGCAAAATATGTGATTGAAAATATTATTTCAATCAAAAATGCATGCTTTATTACAATGCTTTAAAAAATCGTTTTAACCATCATTATCCAAAAAACATGTCCTTTCAATTCCATTGAATCTAATCACAGTTTCTCTCCATTAAAAACAGTAAATGGAAAGCACATACAATTTTTGGGCTATGGTATGTGGTTCCTTATTTTTCTCAAAATTGACATTATAGAACATTATTCTTGTTAGGATATGTGTTTTCAATTTTCTGATTTAGGCATTGAAGTTTCTAGTTATAGCTTTTTAAATTTATGCTCGTCATTTAAAATCTAGAAAATAATGTCGAATATGAAAGTAGCAGGCAAGCTCTCCTTTCTAGCATTTCTCCGTAAATGCTGAGTAGTCTTGTTTTTAAAGAGAAACTTTTATTATGGACCTAGTTAGGATTAAATCTGAACATTTACCAGATATTATAGGAATGCAGCACATAGAAATAAACATATTTATTCTGAGCAAGAGAGACATTTTCCCTAAGCTGCTTTTTACAACTTAAAATGCATGATCTTGTTAATAATCCCAATCAAGCAAATTTACAAAGATGGATCATACATAGATTTTCACCACTTCCCTGAACTGTAAATCACAGTTACAATTGCTAAGATCTGTGATACAGAGAGAGAGAGAGAGAAGAGAGAGAGAGAGAGAGAGAACCCTTCAAGTTTTAATGACTGATTTATTGTTTTGTGAGTTGCCAGAGAGGAATTGCTCAAACTCTTCCAACAAAAATTAGTGGCTCATTTACACTAATTTGCCAAAGGAGAAGGAAATGAAAGCTTATATAAATAAAATTGAAATATTCTTTCTAGGTTTTGTTATTTTTTTTTAAATGGAGTTTTCTAAATTAGGTCTGCAGCAAAGATCTCATAACAGTAAGCTATTTGTTAGAATTAATTTAGAAGTAGACTTTTGTTTTATTTTTTACCCTGAGAAATTGTTATAAAACTATTTTCACTGTTCGGCAACATTGCATAAAAATAAATATTTCAGAAGAATATTTAGCATAGTTTTTAAGGCTACTAAGATAATTTAGATGTTTGTGAAATGATGACTTACTACTAATCAGAGAAATATTTACTTGAAATAAATTTCATAGACAGCTCATCTATGTGGATATGATTAAACACTTTTCATGTAGTAATCAGTATTGTCACAGGACTAGAGTTCTTTCGGCCCACTTGGTTGTCATGTTCAAGAAGATATAATATAACCTACACATGAAATAATTTGACCAATAGAATTTCTTTTTGATTTATAAGGAAGTCACAACAAACACACAAATTTACTTATGTGTGCCTATTTGTAGTATCATACCAGGACATAATTGTAAGCTCGTTCTTTTTAAAAATAACTCATTTAGTTGTCTGGCATTCCAGCATATTTTTAAAATAAAATAAGAAACTGATATGTCATTGCTACATGATTTGAACACTACCCTCGATCCTAAAATAAAAGAACATTTGTATAGAGGATAAGAGTTGTATAATATCTGTGTTGCAGTCCATCCAGAGGTCTCTGCTATTCTACTCTTTACTCTGTTATTGATGATCCATTGTTCAGAAGTTATGTTGCATATGAACTGATGTTGGTGTCCTTTTTGTTTCTAGTTGGCTTGATGCTGGCCAAAGTTTTCACATTAGGAATGTGAGAATATAGCAGCCTCATTAAAATATTTAACATTTCTTCATAGACTTGTGGTTAAGTTTTTAAAAGATTTTGCACAGTTAGGGCAATTCAATGACCGGAATTTGGATGACAACCTCATCTGTCAACCATAGTTTTTATCGCCTCACAATTCACATATAGAAAGCAGCTGAGTGCTGGTGAATCTCTAAAGAATTTCCCTCTTGTTGTTTAAGATCACTTCCCTGTGACTCATGAAACTATTATTTTTAGGATCCTTTCTTTCACTCTTTGTATATGGTCATTTCAGCATCAGGTTGTGTGAGAGTAGCTTACATGCAGGCTGGCATGCTACATAGACCCTGCGCCTACACCTATTACTGAAGTACAGTGATCAGAGCTAATATGAGTGAAATTGAGCAAAGGCTCATGGCCTCAAATTCTAGCTTTTGGTTGCATACTAACACTGACTTACAGAACTCCATTTGGTCTGTGAATTGATGCTACATCTGTCAAAATATTTTGTTTCTCATATTTTCATAATCTCAATAAACCGTGGTAGATGATAGTATCTCAATCCTTTTATAGTTTCTCAGAGACAGACTTCAGAGGTGTTGAGAACCTGAGAGAGCCAAGATCAAACACATTTATGCCCACATCCAGAGCAGTATCAAAAGCAGAGAAACAAAAAGGAAAAGTAGAATAACAAGTTAAATTTTACTCTTAAATAAAAAGAAATAATTAGCTTATACTAAGTACATATATACATAATTAAATATGAGGAGGTAGGCATTGATCAAGAAATTTTTAAAAATTATCTGAATAGTTCCAGAAAGTTATATTTTTCAAATTATGAAATAAGTTTATATAGCCAAAGTTGTATCCTCTAAATTTAAAGCTTTATCCATTTTTTTTTTTTCCTCCAAAGAGGCCTGGGATTTTTGTGTGTGTGAGAATAAATTTAACAAATTCATTTCTTAAGTGATTCACTTTCTCATATATTTATGAGAAAACAGTAAATCATATAAATTAAATTTTAATGAAAATATTAAGTATTTAAAAATAACATTGTAGCATTTAGATTTTATAATTTTTATAGCAGTGCTATAAAATACTGTGATGTTATAGTCTCATGTGTCAATTTGATATCTTATAATATCTAATTATTTAATCAAATATTAGTCTCTATATTAGATTTAGATGTAAAGGTATTTTGTAGCTGCCAATAATTGCAATCAGTTGACTTTAAGCAAAGGATATTATCTTCCATAATGTGGGTGGGCCTTATCCAATCAGTTGATGATTATCTCAAGACTGTAATGTAGAAATGCTGCTGGAGTTTCTGGCCTCCTGGCATGCCTAAACATTTCAGACCATCCAGTCCCACAATCATGTGAATCAATTCCTTAATTTATCTCTGACCATTCTCCCTTCATCATCTCTTTCATGAACACTATTTTTTTTCTTCTTGTGGAGAATCCTGATTACTGAAATTTAAATGGAATTTTTAAGGTTCAAGGAGTGGGCATAAATAATAATCTTAAACCATTATATGAATAATACAGGTAGAAGAGTCTCAATGAACAATAGATGCCATTGTCATTAAGAATTGAAAAGAGGTGAAAACAAACTATATCTTACAGATTTTCCTCCTTCTGGAGGGACTACCCGTGAAGAGATCGCTGTTGGACCTAACTACCAAAGGGCAGGGGTGGGTGACAGGGTTAAAGGAAGTAACGATGGGACAATGGGGCCAATTGAAAGTGAATCAGTCACCACTAAAATTATGGGTCAACAATAAAAAAGAACAACTCACTGATATGCAGAAGACCATGGTCATTCTCAAAAGTGTTATTATGAGTGAAAGAAGCAGACACAAAAAGAGAACATAGTATGTAATTCATTTGTGAAGTTATAGAACAGATGAAATGGTCTTATAGCAATAGAAATGTTAATGGTGTTTTCTGGGATGATGAGAATAGATGAGGTAGGAATACAGAAGGAACTTTCTGGAGTGACAGAAATATGGATTATGTAAGAGCTTATAATTGTCAAAGTGATCAAACTGAATGTCATCACATGTAAATTAAACCTCAATATTTTAAAAATGAGAAATAACTGTTGCTTTTATAGAGGATGGAAAACATGTAGCTGCTAAATACCTGTTTTTAAATTCTTTTTACTAATATGAGAAAATTTTCATGATATAATGTTATATATCTAAAGTCCACACAATTATATATAACATGATCCTTCATTTACTGAAAAAAAATGTTATATGTACATAAAAGTGTTGGAAAGAAATACAGGAAAATGTTACCAGTAATGATCTCTGGCTGGTGGGATTTTAGGGACAGTTAGAGCCTGATGCCAGCAATGACTGCACGTGATACATTCCAGTTCTAGTTCATGAATCTTTCTCTTCCACTGACTGTGTTCTCTTGGGGGCTAAACTTATCATCTTGGTACCCCCACCTAGTGGCACCATGTCAGCTAAATACAGGAAGTTAATGTAACATATTTGAGAATCTTTACCCCTCGCTCACCCTTCCTACACTTGCCCTTGAAGTCCTTATTGTAGAAGCACCTGACAGGTGATACCACCTGGTCCTAAAGGCCTTCAGGTATTCTAGAAACCAAATTGAAGTCCAAGATAGATAAGCCTTATACCACATTCTATCATATAGTAAAGCAGGCTTTTTCTGGGTGAAACAAATCTATACCTTACTGACTTTTTTCCAAGGCTCCTCTGTAGAAATTTTAATAAAACCTATCTGAAGTAATGTCAAACAATGCAAAGGATTATTAGAAAACATTTGAATAGTCCTTCATTTATCTTCTCTGACTCCTGCAACCTCTCAAACACAGCCCTAACCTGTTCTCATCTCTCCGTGTTGGTGACAATCCCCCTAGCGCTCTCTTGCAGACAACTGTAAGGTCTTTTACAACCAAAAAGATTATGTAGAGTACACAATATACCGTACCAATTCTCCCTCACCACTCCTCACCCCACCCCCTGACAGAGCTTGAAAGCCTTCCCTGGTGTTACTACATGGCACTTAATGTCTGTGCAGTGGGTCCCGCTCACTCTCCACCACCCTTCCCTTCCCTGGCATCTTTGTTCCATTTTCCCTGGTTCCAGAAGCTGAGTTCTCATGGCCTTTAAATACCACTTTTTCCTTCTGTCTGGAATGTTCTCTACCACCTGAATTTCCTGGTCTGCTTCCTTCTTATCTTTTTGAGCTCAGCTTAAATGTCACTTCCTCAGTATTATCCCATTGCCCTATTGTAATCGTCCGTAGATCACATATTACCACTTGTTTATTTGTTCATTGTTATCTGAACCTGCCTCTCACTAGAATGTAAGCTCTGTGCATCTATAGACCTCACTGGGTTGTTTTTTTATTCATCATTGCATTGCAAGCACCCAAAATAGTACAAAAAACATCAATAGTTATCAATATAAGCTCAATAAATATTTTTAAGTAAGTGGATGTT